>NC_065524.1:31937949-32196649 GCF_006386435.1 Epinephelus moara
CATACGGACATTAACATGATAAACTAATTTCAATTCAACATGGTCATTTGCTTAGAGGATTCAGCTGAAGCATAATGAGTGTTATATGTCATTAAGATGAAGTATTTGCTTGTTTTGTGGTTAATTATGCACATAATCCATTTGACCCCATCGTGAATGGGATTTATATTCGTTCCTGCAGACAGAGGCAGAAGGATCAATGCGCAGCCTCCATTTCCTTTGCGTCCCTCTCGTTCATTCAAACTTTGTAAACACGGTTTTGATTTGTAGGGGACATGTGTATGCTGCTCACTATAAAATGTGTTTACTAACATGTGTTTGCTAGCCTCATTTCTAGTCAAAACAAATTTCTTTACACTTAAAAAATACTTGTTTCAAGCAAATTTTCACTTGAAATAAGTATGAAAATCTGCCCATGGAGCAAGTTTTTTTTTTTTGCTTGCAATAAGAAAAAAAAACTTGCTTTTCCTGAAACAAGTGAAAACTGTATAAAAACAAGTTGCTTTTTAGGTGATGAGTCTGATTTCAATTGTAATGAGATTTGTTTTGACTAGAAATAAATATTCTTGGTAAGATTTTGAGTTTTTGCAGTGTACATACACATACATACACGCATGTACGTTTTTGACCATGCTGTGACTGTTTGAAGCAGGTCTTCATTCTTGCTGTTGTGGTTTGAGTGGTGTTGGGAGTTAGTGCAGCTCACTGTTCAATAAACAATTGAACTTAACTTTTTTACCTGCCTATCTGTTTGACTGACAGTTTTATTGATCAGTAAGATAACACTGACTTGGCACGAAGTTGGTTAAATTTAGTAAAAAGCTTGGATGTAGTTGCACTAGTTACTTTCATTTTGCTGTAGCTTAGCTACATTTCTGAGGGTGATAGCTTTGATGTAGTGAAGCTTCATTTAATATTAGAGTAATAGTAGCTTAGCTCACTACACTTTCCAAGTAGCTTGCCCAACACTGTGTAACAGGCAGAACTTCCATGTCCAAAGTCCATGGCCAAATGTCAATATGTGACGAGATCAGAGTGAGAATGTGTTGGCATGTGCCTGAAACAGAAACAACAACAGCTGACTGCTGTTTTTTCTGTTTTGTTAGCACTGCTTGGTCTAATGACTACTCTACACTTAAACTTAGTACTGCTACAACACTTCACAGATGAACAGAGGCGTCTGCCGCACCCAGTGTCATTTGGTTCACCTCATTGTGCATTTTAAGTCTGCCAGAAACAACAGCTTTGGATCACTGGGACCGGTCGAACCAGCAGATGATGGTGCAGTTTTGAAAGAGAAAGTGTTGAGTGAGCTCCTTTGTCCTTATATTGAAGGGGAATCAGCGTTGATAGAATCTCCAGTAAATGTTCTGAAAAAGGTAATGTTAACCTGTACACTTTACTGAATGTGGGAGATTCTCATCTTACTCTGGCAGGTGTTTGGAGTCCTTTTTGCACTCTAGTGTGAATGGAGATATTTTGTTAACAAAGGCTGTGTGGATCGATTTTTTTTTTTACTGGAAGGGGAAAATATTTGTTTTTACAAATAACTTTATATGTGTAGACAGGGCCTGAAACATCAGATTAAAAACAACTCTATTGGATGTCCCCAGAGTCAGCCTCCTCAGCTGCTCACTAAAAGGTGTCTCTGTGTCACATCCTGATATTCTTTACAGTCATGTGATCATTTATCGCTCACTGGCCTTAGAAAACCTTGTGTCTGACAACTTTAGCTGACTCTGAACCCTTCTGAGAAATGCAGCAAAGGTGTTCAGTCACACTCACATAACAAGTGCTCACTTTATAACCTTTATTCAACAGGACACATATAACTGGTTGCTGAAAACATGCTGATGCAAAATGCTGTCTATGCATTGAGTCCTGGACGCTGCTCACTGCCAAAATACTGAGTGAAAGTTCCTGTTTTATCTTGAGCCATCCAAACTAAAACTCCATGCACCCACAGCACCGCGGGACGCTGAATTAAAATGTCAACCAAAAGGCGAAAGCACAGACGTACTGTAGGATTCTGTGGAAACTGAGGTCACTGGCAAAGAATCTGGGTTCCCTCCTTAACTTGGCATAGACGTCTGCCAAACCCTCCGTGCAAACCGATGTCAAACGTCATTGACATTTAATAGTTGTTGAGCATCCAGAAGCCGCATTAATACTGAATGGTCAACAATAAAGCTCAGATCCTGTAGTTCTACTCACTTAGTGAGCTAAATGTCCCGATCATTATGTTACAGCAGCTAGAGAGGTTTGAACTGGTTCAGAAAATAATACTGATGCCTCTATATGACCTACATAAGCAAATGAGACCATCAGCAAGAGGCAATTTCTATAGAGTCATTTTTAATGTCTGTCCTCTGGTCCAAATCCCCACAAAATCTGACTCAACGATTTACAGCCTGCAGACCAGAAGAGCCTTAGTTTACATTTTCCCAGACAAGTTTCACAGTGAGTGGTATTTTACCCAGTTAAAAGGAGGCAAGATGAGATTTTTCTTTAGAGACTTTTATTTTTGAGGTTGCATTTTGTGGTGATGGCTGATATTTGGGCAGGATCAGCAATGAGAAAAAGAAAAGAATTGACCAGAGAACGAAAAAGAGCTGAATGGGACAGCACAAGTCAACCTTGGTTGCTCATTCAACAGATGGAGAGAAGTGTCAGATTTGAAAGGATTCAGAACTGATCCTGAATTGTCGCTCCTCCTCGTCGACAGCTTTGCAATATGTTTGTTTTATTTATGTGGTTCTTTGTTTCACCAGGGCTCCAGTCAAAGAACACACAGTCATCACGTAGATTTAAGCTCTTCCCTGGCAGAATGAGAAGCTTTACAGGGTGCAGCATAGAAGTGCATGAACACTCAGTTTCTGAAATGAAACAGAAAAATACAAAAATTCATGTCTGAGTTATTTACTAATAACCACTAAGGCATCACGTGAGCTATAACTGTGACAGTAACCACGTTCACTCTAACATCATAGAGAAAACACATACACAGCAGATTTACAATCATATTAATACAGGCAAGCCAGCTAGGCTACAGTTAACTCAACATCAGGCTAATTCAAACAGGTTAATAACTGCAACAGACTTCATCTTAAGCTTTCAAAAGTAAAATGTCTATAATGTGAAGAATTCAGAACAGTATTTGTTTGTATGTGGGCCCCATGTGGTTAGTAAATGAGTCACAAAATGGGCCCTATATGGGACTGTCTGAGGGTTTCATAATGGCCCCGTGCCAATCGCCCACATGGGTAGGTTTATCCAAGTGGGCCCCACATGGGTTATGCTATGGCTACCTGAGTACCAAGTGGGTATGGGCCCATAATGGGTGTCTTATCTTGGGTCCACTTGGGTAAAACCACCCATGTGGGCAATTAGCATGGGAACATCATGAAACCCTTGGACAATCCTATATAGGGCCCATTTTCAGCTCATTTACTACCCACATGGGCCCCACATACAAATGGTGTCTGGGTGTGAATGTGAGTGTGAATGGTTGTCTGTCTCCATGTGTCAGCCCTGTGATAGTCTGGTCACCTGTCCAGGGTGTACCCTGCCTCTCGCCCAGTGTCAACATTTAGAATTTAACATGCTAACGTTATTAGCACAAGCCTATGGCATTTTACATTGTATAAATTAGCCTAGCGATGAGCAGAGATTTCCTCTGCTCATTTGAAGCCAGGATAAATCACACACAAGACTTAAAATGCTATTTTAGTGGAGGCATTACTGTCTTCACAATGTATTGTTTCTTATCTGTGAAATAAAAGTATATGAAAGCTTTGTTTCCACTGAGGGAAATGGTTTCAGCTCTGCGTCGCTGCAACGTGTTCTGGGGAGGTGCACGTCAGGCTACGGCGTTGATTCAAGACAGAAGTATAAATTCTGCATATTTCATGGAAAGTCATTTTCAACCATTTGCAAAGTTAAAATATTCAGTGAAAATGAATGTTATATCCCAGACCTTGTCTTACCCTTAATCAGAGCTAACACGTAGCTGCATTTGACAAAAACTTGAGTTAGTATGTTCAACACAATCTCAAAGTTTGTGCTTATTTTGCACAAGAAAAGAGACAAAGTATTGTTCGAGGATAATGTTGCTGTCGTAGGTGTGCTCGATGAACGCACACACACACAAATACACACAGGCATACTTTGCCCCTGGCCTGGGCTGTCGATGAGGCTGTGGGAATGGGGTCACACCTGCAGTGGCTGGCAGGGGTGATAAACGATGTTGCTTTAAACTTTGGATACCGTCATTTTTGGGAGCCGTTGTTTACCCTCCATTGAAGTATAATGGGGGCCTTTGAAGGCTGGAGCTGCCGGGGACAGAGGCTGCCCTCTGTCTGCTGTTTTGAAAGGAGGAGAGACTAGCCCTCGATTAGCTAATGACACATTCTGCTTCGATTTTCCATAATAGGACGGAGCAGCCCCTCTGACATTAGGACTGGCATTTCCTACTGCGGCTGCATTGGAAAGTTTCTCACAGCTTTCACCGGTCGAATCAAATAAATCAGTTTATCGCAGTTGCGCTTCAATACAGGGTCAGTTTTTATGAGGCAAATTAAGACGTGTTTACAGTGTGCCAAAAAATACTCTCATCTGAGCTTTGTTGCTCAACACCAACATATACGTTTACACATGTTACTCATACACTAGAGGCTGGACAGCTCATGCTCTTTAGTCATCGCCGGCCCCCGAGAACCCTTTGACGGCGCTCACTGTATCCAACACCAGAGCTGCCTTTTCATGCTAGTTTGAAGAAGTAATCAGCAGATCCTCTTACCACCTCTCTTATCAGATGAGGCCGCATATCTGGGTGCTCCTCCTTATTTGTCTTTTCGGCCCAAAGCGATAAAGTGACGCGAGAATGACAGTCTAGACTGCAGCTGTCTCGGTGTGAAGCATTCCAAACCTTCACTGAAGAGCACTGTAATCTCTGCCTCAAACACACAGATACACACACACACACACACACACACACACACACACATGGACGTTAACACCAAGAGCACACACTCAGACACACCCGTCCAGATACACACACTCCTGCACACAGCCACATGCACACAAAAAAACAGCCAATTGATGTTAATCCAAGCATGCAGTGGCTGTGTATTAGATCATGATTAGCCTGTACCGCCTGCAGCAAGCGGAACGTGGAACATCCAGATTTTTTTTTTTTTTACAAGTTTTGCTGGGAAAATTTTGTGGTTTATAATACCAGCAACTTTATTGAAAGTCTTATATCAACTGTCAATCAAGTTTTCTGTTTCTACTCAGTGTATTTTGATTGTGCTTTTCATGCAGATTTACAGTCATGAATGGATAATTAGTGGAGAGTGTCGTCAGTGGATACAAAGGCCAAAATGTGTGGATAACTTTAAAGATTCAAGTCCAACGTTTCAATTAAATATTTTATCTTTTAAAGTCTACATGTACTTTTTAAGTATCTGTCCATCTGTAAAGAGAAAGCAGGAAAGCACATGGACATGTGCGGCCTACTTCCACACACATCCTCAGAGCATCACTCAAATTTTCATCAGCAATAAAAACTTATTGTTTTTCATTCACAAAAAAAAACCTTTTCTTCCCACTCCTCTTTGAAATCAAGTCACTCCCCTCAGCTAAACAACCCCAGAGGAAACTTGCAACCATAACAAATGAGTTTAAATAACAAGCATGCAGCAAATCTCCTCACAGCGCGGTGCATTGTGGTTGTCATTCATCACGCCACCGCAGCATAACATGGGACTTCCACAACAATTACTTCTACCATTAAACTCCCTGTATTGTTGTCGTTTTCTCGTGTGATAAGGGTGATTACCGGCCAAGCGAGGGCTAATCTTCTCCAATCTGCTCTGTGGTAGGAGGAAAAGCAAACCTCAGCTTGCCACTCAAGCCTGACCAGAGAGAAGGGGCTGTACTGTGGTGTTGGACTGCCCCCCTGTGGCTGCCTGGGGGAACTGATCATCATAACTCAAACAGGGCTGACTATAGAGGCCTGACTGGGACTCCCAGGAGGATTTTAAAGTCCTGCAGAACCTGAAATTTAAAGGTTTCACCTGTTAACACAAATGTACCTTTAATGTATATTTAATCATTATTATTAGGGACACTATCTTTTGTGAAGTGGGCACTGAATTTAATAATGCAGAAAGCTACTGTCCCTGAGTGCTTCACCTTATTGAGTCTTTGGTAATCACAAAAGAAGACTAAAAATAGACAAGCAAATTTTGTAAATGCTGTAAGATTGATTTACATGATTAAAGTGATACTGCTTTATATTTCCCACCTCTATGCTAACATTATCTCCAGCTCTAATAAGACATTCAGCTTTAATTTACTGCCACAGATTTTTTATTTTAGGGTTAGGTTTTTATGATATTCTATATATTTTTAGTATATCAGATCCTATTAAAACACCAACAATGATAATAGAATAATAATAAATCATTTGATATAGCACCTTTCAAAGAAATGAAATTCACAAAGTGTTTTACAAAATACAATCAAGCAATCAAACAATGAAACCTGCAATCAGTAAAAAACAAAGGTTTTATTTGATCGCATCCCACATGAAGCCAACCTGTTCTCATTCTCAGGTCTTTAGATACTGACGCTTTGTCATAGTGACGCACAGGACAACCTTTAGCCTATCTATGTGACGCACATCTGAAACACATCGTAACACACAGTTAATGTTGTGAAACGATCACGGTTACGTTTAAGCAGCAAAACTACTTGGTGAGGTTTAGAAAAGGGGTTAAAATAACTTTGTTTGCCATGTAGCGTGACTTCAGTATGTGATGACCGCATGTAAATTGCTTAAAACAACACTGACTTTTGGTTTCACATGGGACATAGGCACATAAGTGACGTAACATTATGTTAAGTCCAGTTTTGTTTGACCCATCCACTTAACACACAAACTTTCTCGCTCTTTACACTGCATCAGTTGCCCTCGCCCGGTGTGTAGCATAAAGACGTAAAATTGTGTCTTTGGTGTCGTTATCACGTGGCATACTATGTTAGTAGTCATTATGTTACAGGGTAGGAGAGTTTAGCATGGGCAGGATGATGATGAACACATGATGAACAAATAAAACAAGGCAACAAAAAGGAAGTAAAACACAGAGCAAATACAGACTGCTGAGGCCCCATAAAAGAAACATACAAGGGAATAATCGTGAGACAATTTAGGGTGGGACAAGGGTCATTTTGAAAAGACAGGTCTTCAGTTTTTTTAAAAATTCTGAAAAGACTGCAGACCATAAACTTGATGGAAGAGAGATCCAAAGTGTTCACCATCACCTTTTTTTTTTGAGTCTGGAGCAGGTGACAGCCAGTGGGTCCTGTTCTGAAGAGGAGGAGGAGATCACTGATGTATTCAGGTGCCAGCAAACATTACTCAAACAGTCTAAACAGTGCATTTCTTGGGGGCTATTTACAGCTGTGGATTAATACACATTTGGTGCACGGGCTATTTACAGCTGTGGATTAATACACATTTGGTGCACGAGCATGCATTATGGTAACAGGAAGTGATATGAACATGAAGCAACATGTTGCCCAGTGCTGGATTCCTTATTATTTGCTCCTTTCAGTGTTGCTGATTCACAAGTTCAGCTGACATTGTTCCTACTGTACATCATTTGGGATTATAGCATCTGCAAAAACTCTTAAAGGGGATGTAAATATTTAGTAGCAGGGCATATAATCTGTCCACTTCCCTTGCAGTCCAGTCATGTACAGTATATGGACACACTGCTGCTCTCACAAGCTCTTTTACTCTCTCAGGCTACATCATTCACATCATCGTAAAAGCGGAGGCCCTTCATCACTTTACAGTACCCAGCGCTACCGTTAGCCCCGGGCTCTCACATCAAGGCCTACAGCCTTCCGCCCCACACTGGCTGTAAACCTCGGCTCTGAATGTAAGAGGGAAGAGGGATGAGAGGGGTTATTGATGTGCTATAAACCCCGTTATTTTATCGGGGGAGAGAGGAAACTAGGTGTGCAGTGGGAGGAGGAGGCGCTCTAGCTGTCCATTTCCAGCAGGTGTGTCTCTTGTGAGGAAAACTGAGGAGAAACAGGAGATGTTGTCCAGGAGCTTGTTTTGTTTGTTTGCTCAGGAGTCCCGTAAACTGCAACAAGAACAGAATTCAATTTGCAGTTTGGACGAGCATGTGAATATTTCCCCGATGACTGAAAATACTGTTTGTTTCAGATCAGCCACTAACCCTCTGTTCATGATGAGAGTGTATCCATGAAAGCTGGATGTTCAACAGAAGCCTTGTTTGGGGACAGTCATATCATAGAGGCTTGAAATGCTTAAATCTCTGTAAATACATTAAACTACATAAATATCAACGTAAAAGCTGCAGCAATTATCCATGTAGCCCTGGATGGATTACTAAGAAAGTCGCCCTCCCCGGGCTCCTGGCCTTCACCTGCAAAATGCACATTGAACTTGCGCATAAAGGCAACTAAGAGATGCAAAGGAACAAATGCACATTGAACTTGCGCATAAAGGCAACTAAGAGATGCAAAGGAACTGCAAGGAGACACATACATAACTACAAAAGGAGCAAAACAAAAAGAAAGAGACACAAAATAACTACAAAGAGTAAAAAAAGCCCCAAAAGATACAAACTGGCCTCAAAAAGACACAAAATAACTACAAAAGGGACTAAAACAACCAAAAAGAGATACAGAACAACTGAAATAGACCCATGATTACCAATGAAAAAACACACACAACTAACTCAAAGAGACACAAAACAACCACAAAGATGCAGAAAATTACCACAAAAGGGTCAAAACATACATGAAGGACCAAAAAAGACAAAATTACCTAAAGAAAAACACAAAATTGCCTTAATGAGACACCAAATGACTATAAAGGACACAAAATAATTACAAAAAGAGGCAAAATAACCAAAAAGACAAACAAAATGACTACAAACATCCACATAGGACCAGAAAATACCAAAAAACAACACAGAATTAGCTCAAAGAACCACAAAACGACTACAAGGACACACAAAACAACGAAGAGAGACATGAAATGACTACAAAGAGACACAAAATAATTACAAAAAAGAGCAAAACAACCAAAAGGAAAAACAAAAGGACACAAAATGTCCAAAATAAGACAAAAAATTCACAAAAAAACAACAACACAAAATTACCTCAAAGAGACACAAAGTTACAAAAAAAAACTTAAAAAGGGGAAATATAATAACAAATAAAGACACAAAGAGACTAAACAAAAAAAAGGGAAACAAAATTACCTTAAATAAAGACATGGCTACCTTAAAGAGACAGAAAATGACCAAAAGAGACAAAAAATAACTACAGAAGAGGGCGAAACAACCAAAAGGAGACACAAAATGACTACAAAGAGACACAAAATGACAAAAAAGACACAAAATTATTTAAAACAATTACCTTAAAGAGACACAAAACAACTAAGAGACAGAAAACTAGAATCACAACTATGAGAAGGGTCCAAATTACCAAAAGGAGACTCAAAATGACAAAAAAAAGAAACAAAATTGCCTTTAAAAAAGACAAACCTCTTAAAGAGACACAAAATAATTACAGAAAGGGGCAAAAGAACCAAAAAGTGACACTATGAAGCGACATAAAATGGCTATAACAAAAATAAATAAAAGAAGAAAATTAACCACAAAGTCAGCATGTGTGTTTCCAGTCCTGTGTAGGAGAGGTGGTGGGGCCTTTTACTGTATATGTCTGTGCCCAGCGGCCCTCTGTCTCATCCACCCACACATGTAGCCCTGCATCATCTGCAAATGAAGACATATGACACATGAGACTGAGACCTGGCCTCGCTGGCAAAACAGTTTTACGTGCTACAAACTGCATGCAACCTAATCTACCCCAACTATTCCTATAAACCTGCACACTGCTACGATAACATGACTCCAGCATTAGCTACTGTGCAGATAGAAATGTGAGATTCAGACATTTTTTATGAGACCTGGCCAACGGCCCTCATCTCCCTCCCCAGCTGCTGAGTCCTCCTGATCCAACAGAGGAGACTCACTCCTGTGACTGTCTGCACGCCATTCCATCCTCCTCTCATACACACACCTCCTCCTGCAAGGGTATGCGTACACACAGATACACACTCACAGAACACAGGAACAGAAACATGCATCCGATGACCTTGTACATGCCTGCACGAGAAACCGTCTTCACACACGTATACTCACAAACACACACGATCACACACACAAAAGTCCTCAGGGTGATCATTTGTCATCTGGAGAGGAATTTTCAGTCATGCTCTTTATGCTGAGGGCTCAGACTTAAGGCATTCCTCTGGAAATTTATGTCCAAACAGCTGTGGTCTCATCCGCCTCTGTACGGACCTTGAAGACAACGCTGTCCCAGGAATTATGAGGGGGATCCAATCCATTACACACCTCCAGTCAGCCCTCGAGTGTGTATAGATGCACGTGTAAGCCATTTTCTCTGTGTGTCTTTGTACGCCCCTCAGCATGTGTAACGGTGAGCGCTTTCCTGCTTTCACAGTGCGCTTGCAGCTGCCTGACTCCCTCTGTGTGTGTGTGCGTGTGTGCATGTGTGTAGAGGACTCAGAGATGGTTTTGCGTTCAGCTCTTTGATGGCTGAGCAGTTATCCTGCGGCTTTATGCATCGGAAGCCCACGGTTTAAAGGGGAAAAGCCCTGATTTCACATTGCAGCCATATGGACTGCTTAAAGTGAGGTCCACAGCAGAGGTAAACACCGGGCCGCCGTAATAGATGAGGTCTTCAAATGGCCGCAGAGTTGCAGTGACATCATCATAAAGCTGGTCTGCACATGGGAGAGAGAAGATGAATAATCCCTGTTTAATATGGATGTTTAATTTTCAAAACACTGTGTATCCATTCAAGGTCATTGAAAGCATTTACCTTGAACCTCCTCGGTGCAGCGACACAGTCCCCAACAGAAAGGATTTACTCACATACTTCTCCCTACATCTGAACCTATAACCCTCCACGCCCGAGCTTGGATCTCGAAAAATGATTTTGTGTTTTCAATCCTAATAGTTCATTGAAGCCTGACAGATGGCAGGCCGACTCCGACTCATTCAGTGAGGAGTATTTCTGTTTTCTCCGTCCCTCTGTAGATTAAACACACTGGCAGCAGTAAGGTAATGTAAAGGATGGAAACTCAGTAAAGTGTGATGATGATGTGATGTGTTTAGCGAGGAGGGTTCAAGGCCTCGCTCTGTGCTCAGCATGTTTTCAGCATGGCGTCATTTTCTTATACTGCCAAACCCCACTGGGATGTTCAGGAGTGGGGGAGAGAAGGGGAGAGGAGAAGTAAGAGAAACAAATTATGAAAGGTGCATTAGAGTTTCTTCTTCTTTCTGATAAAGATGTTCAGGTATTCCCTTTTTTTTTGACCACTTGTTGAGGAGTCACTGAACTGAACTGAGACGAAACACACTGCAGAAACTCAACATAGATGGATTATAGAAACACAATCTTAATGTATTTTAGTAATAATCCTCCAGGACTGTAACATGCTCATGTTTAACCCAAACAATGTGTCATGTGACTGCAGTTGGTTCACATCCAGATCGGAACATGTTCTCACCACAAACGAACCGCACCAGAGTTCGTTTGTAACCAGACTGAGACCACCTCTTCAAGAAGGTCTCAGTCTGGTTGTTTTGGTGCGCACCTGAGTGTGATTGCTGTGTTCACACCTGCACAAACGAACTGCACTTAGGGGGCAAATGAACTTGAGTTCGCAGGGCAGGTGTGAAAGCACCCTTAACCACCTAAAAAAAAAAAGTCCCACTATAGAGAGTATTTTCATCACTCCAATGAGGAAGCCATTAATGACTTCAGTTCCCCAAGCTATGCTCTCGCCAAAGCCACCAGACTCCATTGACAAAAAACAGTCATTTTAGCTCGCTGAAAATGGAAGTTGCTGGTCTACCACTCCATCAGATACTTAATTTGTGTTATTGTGTGGATTTGGTGAATCCAAACTAACCCTATGAAATGCCAAAGTCACACTATACCACAAATGAACTAACTGTTTGAAGCAGCAGTAGACCAGCAGCTCCTGTGTTCAGTGATGTTAAATCACTGTTTTTCTCAATGGAGTCTGGCTGTGACTAGCGCAATATAATAACTTCCTTTTTTCAGCTGGAAATCACTGTTTGACATTAAGATAAAGCAGTGAAAATATCTGAATAGTAGTGTACACTTAAACTTATACTGAATTTTTTTGAAGATGGGACTTTTTTTAGGTGGCTAAAATGCGTTTTGTTGCGGCCCCCAACCACAGCAGTACATTACTTAGACTCCATGTTGGACTCCAGGCTGCTTCTCCGACCTGAAAGTGTGCCAACTGACATTTACTGTATGTGATATACTGTCTATGGATAAGTACTCCATACAACCCCACTTCAAAAGATCTGAACTATCCCTTTAATAATGGATAACTCAGGCACAATAACTCCAAAACAGCAAATAAAACTGCATTAACAGACTCTTAAGAGTTAAAAATGGTAATAAGAAAAGAATCCAGCCCCAGTTTCTGTCGGACACCCCGGTGGTCCGAGCTTCAGTCTCACCTGCTGACTCTCACAGAAAGTAATTTGTCCCGGCGCTGGGAGGTGAGGGCTAAATAAAAGGAAAACATTGTTATCATGATTAATCAGCGGCTCTGTCAGCGGGGCCAAGGTGAATAGAAAGTGGCACAAATGACTGCATGGAATTCCTGATGTGTCAGACAGAATAAAGCTGCAATGTCTGTCCTTCACTCACTCGCAGTTTCACCCACTTATTCAAAGCAAAGCTCGTTTCCAGCGGGCCTCGTAAGACCTCGTCTTTCCCTGCAGTGTACGCTGCAATCAGTATTTTTAAGTCTGTAGTGGGTGGTATACTTGAGGTCTGTAAATCATAAAACATCACTCAGACGCAGGATTAGCCGCCATAAATAAGATGTTGTATTTTCTTTGATGAATTAAGTGAGTGGAAAATGACATAACAGACAGAAAGCAGCTGAGAGACACAAACTGAGCCACTCCCTACCAGACCTTGCAAATGATACACTTTTGTGCAATGATGTAAAATTAAGGAAATACCATGGACGTAATCATGAACATTAGTGACCATGCACTCTGAACTCTTACATCAATTTCTTACACGAATAAGCAGCCACACTTAATTTATCATCCATACTGGTAACCTGTTTTTGTCATTGTAAAGATTCAATATATTGGATTGCACCTTACTGCCAGCTAGTTTTACATTTGCTACACATTTGATTTTTCTTCTATGTTATTTTAGTCCTTGCATATTGCCCTCTTTGTATCTGCATTCCTACTTTGTATACAGCATTTCACAGGTGTTATGCAAAAAGAAAAAAGGAAATGTGGAACCTCCCAACTTTTTCTTATTAATGCAGCATTTGGACCTGTACGTTCTTCATCAAGCCAAAACATTTTTTGTTTTTGAAACCCTGCCAGGCTGCTTCACCGCCGTCTAACAGCTTCTCCTTTTTCCTTTGTTGATATTTTGTTGTTCTGCACCTGTGTAAAATCATAACTCAACCTTTTATCTCAACATGCAAGCAAGGGCGTAAATAAAGACCCATGTGGCCCGTGAGGTGGGGGGGCCCCATAAAGAGAGTGGGCCCTCCAACAATCAGGGTGTCTACAGGTATGAGACTGTTACATTTAATGCTTTTGAAGACCTGTTATAGACAGAAATCATGTTTTACTTATTTACGCATTGCAGCTAAGCTTCGCAGGTAAGTAGTATATGTGGTCTTGTGCAGAGGTAAGTGTTATGTAGGAATATGGATATTAGTGTGAGTTAAGTCAATCTACATTTTGCCTACAGGTAAGTCCAAATATGAAGCAAAATGACAGTATTATGGTTTTTTAAAGATTTGTAACATTAGAAATGTGGACTTCTACATAGAAAGGCTTCACTCATTTTCACAAAAATAAATTCAAATTTAAGACAATTTAATGACTTTAAGGCCTTATTGTTGTAACATGATAAGACATTTTAAGGACGTGTAGACACCCTGACACTGTGTTGGGTGGAGAATAGGACCTTATGAGTGGTTGCCAACTTGGAAATATGCCTGTGTTCAAAGAAGAACTCTCATTAAAGTGAAAACAGTGCTGTGCAGTTTTTTTTTCTCCGTATAACAGTCAGCAGCATCTATAACAAGATGTTTTGTTTTCTCCAAATAAACTATAACAAACTATTAAAATTGTTAAATTAAATGAGTAATGTCTTGGCACATACAGATATGTAATGATGATTGTTGGGTAATATGTCTGTTGATGGTATCCTATGTCAAGTCTCTGATCATATGATAAGAGGATATGTACATGATAGCGTGCACTGGGGCTCGTCACAACTACCTTACACCAATGCATCCAAGCCAACATGGCCGAGGTGTCCTTTTTAACACACTCTTACAACTCTGTCTGCTGATAAAGACCATGTAAGGTGACTGAAAGCTCAGGGAAATCTTTTTAAGATTACAGATTATTTTGTCAACTGCTGTTTCCGATGGTAAGAATAAACTCTGAATCTCCATTTCGTTTTTTGTAACCAAATTTTATTCAGCAGTTTGCATATATGATGATACAGTAGTACAGTGTCATGAGTTTCTTTTTAAACAGAAATATTAACCCTTTCACCCCCAACAATCCCCTCCCAGCTAATAAGAGCAAAGTAATGATAAATTAATAAAATAAATAAAAATGATCAATAACATGTCAGCCTAACCTTGTCTGCATCCTACAACATCACAATCTAAAATGTTTGTGCCCACACTGTTACAGACTTTCCATTTCTAAACTGAAACACTAATGTGACAGAAAATTTTCTTTTCTGAACAGATCAGCATTTTTGTCTCAGGTACAAAAGGGCTGAAAAGCACCAAATTCAAAGAGAGAGGCAGACTGAGAGATACATGTTTGGTTTATTGTCTCACTGATATGTATTCATTGTGAATACAGCATTCAAAGTATTTAAAGTGCTGTTTAAATGTAATGTATTTTAATCATCAGCTCAGCTCACGCCTGTTTACAGCCTCTACTTACTGCCAGTTTACCTCAAATAATGTGATTTGCCCCGATGTGCTGAACCCATTTAATACTTGGAGCAGGTTAATGCAGTCTGTTGGCAGCACACTTGATGCTTTCAGGAGATAGAGAAGTCTGAAAACGAAGGCTGCTCCTGCGTTCATCTTGCCTGAGGAGGTCATTTGGTCTGATGCCTTTCACTCCACATAATATAAACTTCCTCACCACAAGCTGCTCATAAACAGCATAAATAAACATCCGCGGGACAAACCCGGGTTTGAAGCTTGTTAGGGTGCACAATTTCAACATGAGAGTTTGTTTGTTCAAATTTGCTCGCACAGTGACCTAACTCCTTTATACCGAGCACATGTGGGGAAGAGGGCATAGGAAGGCGAACGTTACAGAGAGGGGGGGGGGGGGGGGGGAGAAAGTGGAAAAATCCATATTTTTCCAATATGCAGACGGGGCTGTTCATCAGGCAAAGTTTGACACATGTCTTTGAACAGTTAGAAACAACAACTTGGTGGAAAAAGTAAAAGGATGGAGTGGGGCGGTTTGGCTAAACAAATGTCATTTTTGGACGCTTGCTGCAGGGAGGATGAGAAAAGGAAAGATGATGAAAAGAATGAAAAGATACATTCCTGAGAATCTAACTCACTGCCTCGCTGTTTCCTGGGCTTGATTAGAGGGCTGCAGCGAGTTGCGGGTACATTAAGATTAAGATCTCGGCTGTCCAGAGGGAATTACAAAAAGGAAGCAATATGGGTGTCTTTATCAAATGTGACGGTGGTTCTTATAAAAGGAAGTCTCATTATGGCCTACGCTTCTCTTTCAGTGCAGCCATGCAGCCACAGCGATGTTTGTAATGGTTACTGAGGCCATTTTGTAATCAAGAGGTCACAGGTTTGACCCACACAAGGGCCGGTCTAAATCGCTGCCATGAATTAAGTAATGTTCTGCTTGATTTGTGTTTAGTGGGACAATTTTAACTAGTTTATAAAGGGGAGCTCTCTCCTAGGGAACTTCTTCTATATGTCTCATAGCTCAGGACCCTACAGGATACTACAGAATATATCTTCATGTTTATTATGTGTGGAAATTTTAAAGATAGATGTCATCCGGGAACACACGTGTTAAGGGGAACTACACCCATTTTCAGAATTCCTACATTATTCCTATGGTCTTCGACAGTCTATAAACACAAGTAAACATGAGCAACTCTCTCCCAAATCCCAAAACTAGAGTGCTAAAACTCAAATTTACGATGTCATATAAAGTCTGGAGCTGACACTGACAGCAGGCTGGGGGATGTTCCGAGTATATGGGTACATTTTGTATTTCAGAGCTGACAACACTACAAGAAAATAAAGCTCATTTGGGCCCAAAAAAAGAAAACCATTCTGTGGCTCCATGAAATCAGGCTCTCGTCCACTGTCTATGGAGCAGCTCCAGACTTTATACTAATGACATCACAAGCCTGAGACTGACTTCTCTGGTTTCTGGCTTTGAGAGAGAGTAACTCATGTTCACAAATACTGACTGAACTGTCCCAGGCCTTGGAAATAACATATTGGAATTCTTCATTTAGGCAGTGTTCCCCTTTTAATAGCAATCAGTACAAAAGCACTGGCCAGAGTGCAACCAAGACTTATCAGTGACTTAATGAATCACAACTCTGTGTCTCAGACCTGGAGATAGTCACCCATGCTCTCATCTCCTCCTGTTTGGACCACTGTTACTCTCTGTACACCGGTATTAGTCAGCCCTCTCTGTCCTGGGGCACCTGGCTGTCCCATGCTCCAGACTTTAGCTCAGGGGAGATGGCGCCTTTGCTGTGTCTGCCTACAAACTGTGGAACAGCATCCCCCTCCCACTCAGGTCTGCCCCTCCACTGACTCTTTAAGTCCAGGCACAAAATCCACTTTTATTCATCAGTGTTTGAGTCCCCCTGATGTGTGCCTGTGTGTTGTCTCTCTGAATGTGTGAGCTGTGTACCTGACAGTTATGCTGCCTCTCATTTATGCGTCTCTGGCGTCTAATTCCTTTCATAGAGCGGATGATTTGGTCAACGTGAGTTGAATTGCATGCACATTATCAGCTAAATGGAATTGAGCCATCATTAATTTGATCATTTACATCTGTAGCATCTCAACATGTGAACAAGGTCTACTGGAGCCTAGTGGGGAAAGTTGGAAGTGAGAGAACATTTTAACTTGTTACAGTAAAAAGAAACACTGGTGTAAATAATCAAGTGAGTTATTGCTTTATTTTAGCGTCCTGCCATTGTGCATGCTGGCTCACTGTCACACTCACTGAACACTTGAATAGAAAAAGAGCCATCGTTAGCATTACTAGTAACACCTGTGCTTTTCATACTATGACATGTCAAAATGTCTGTTGGGAAAAACAGTCGATTACAGATTTGTTTCAGGTGCAATATACTGTATAACAGCAACAACAAAAAAAGGAATACATCAAGCATCATGTTTGGAGAGTATTTTTATACAGAAGTCAATCTTAAAGCAATACATCACCAAAAAGGTTTTATCAGTACATGTTTGACACATTGCACATGTGTAAAAACATCTTAAAAAACAACTTTTGATTCATAGAATCACTTTCATTAAAGAGAAATTAACATTTCTCATTTATCTAAAAGAGAACGTAAACAATCTCAAATAACATATTTCAATACCCAGATGGACCCGATCATTTTTTACTCACTTTTCTAAATGAAGCTGTATTTTTTTTCATGGTTATGGAACCCTGAAGAAGATTTACACAGCAACTTGATGGAGTAACATTACAAAAATATTACAGCCTTAAATTCTGGAGCAAAAATAGATTCAGCAAAAGCTGAAATAATGCATCGCAGATAGAAAGTAGTCTTTTCCCAATGCTGACTGCTACAATCTGACAGGCTATTTGACTGATTGAAACCAAGATAAACATTGATGTATATTTTGTTGAATGTCTTGTACGATGCCCGTAGCACAACCTTAGTCGTAGCTTCGTTGCCTTGAGAGCAAAAGTGTTCATTGCCCCCAAAAGTGGTACAAAATACCATGGGACCAGTCTGTAAAGCTCCTTTACTTCAGCTCTGCTTCGCACGCTTTGTCTCCGGGGCGTCAGATTGTGTGTCCGCTGCTTTCTTGGATGCTGCTTTTTTCCCAGAATCTTTCTCGTCTGGATTATAGAGAGCATTCCTGACAAAGCGAGCAGCAGCCCCCTTATTCAAACGAGCAGCTTTCTTCCTGTCTGTAATCTCTTTCACTTTGTTCATGTACGTCCTTATTCGCTCCTGAGGAACAGAGAATGGTTTCAGAGGAATCAGACAATGCAAATACATAGAGAAAGCGTGATGTGTCAAAGAATCACAGAGGAACCATACATACCAATTCCTGTTTGATTCCATGTTCTCTGGGATTTACTCCTTGTGTAACTAAGTACACTGTAAACAAGAGTGAAAGTAAGACAACTTGTTCAAATTATGTCAGAAAGACTACCAATATACTTTGATTCAATTCTAATTATACACACAGCTCTTTGGGATACATAGCCTGAAAATAAAACTGCTTGTATGTCTGTCTTTGCTTTAGAAACTATACATGCAGTTACTGAATCTCAGCCGTGTTTTTCCATTATTGTGTGAATATTTATGTTGATAACTTAGTAATGGCACAAGAACAGAGAGTCGTAGAAGGCCATAATGACATGCATCTTATTTACTGTGTTTTTACAAATCCTTTGGCTGGCAACATACTCTAAATAAAATAGAATTTAGTGTATATGCACAAGCAAAGTAACACGTTTGTGACCACAAAGAAGCAGTACATTGGCTTTAAGGTTTACATTCATACAGAAATTACATATATAAGGTGTCTGTTGGATAGAAACCCCCAGGTATCAAGTCTACATAACTGACATAACAGAGTATGTTCACTAGCAAACTCAGGGTCATGTTCAATAACACTCTAAGAGCCAAATATGTACTTTAACACAGCAGACGTTACTTGTATACGCCACGTGTTTACAACGTGTGGCGCTGTATTAGCATTTTGAGCTTAGTGTATAAAAGTGGGAAGGACATTGATTGTGTCAGGTGTTTGACCCCGGAAGGGCAAAGGGTTTTTGACTGCTGTGGTGCGGATCAGTGTTTGACATGCTGAAAGTTGTGTGTTCAGTTTTGGATGAAAGATGAAGAAATGGACAGTTATTCAACCTAAAAGATGCTGGTATGAATAAATACAATGACGGCTTTGCAACTGGAGCCTGCGGTTCATTTTCTAAACACAACCAAGGAAGCTGTGGCATCAACATAGGCAAGTACATCAGCAAGGTCAGGCTGAGTTAAACATCTCAGTACCTGAAGTAACAGACTGAGCTCCGAGACACTGTATAATCAGTTGTGTATGGTACTGTATTCCTTAAATACACAGAATAAATCTCTGTAACTCCAGAAAAACTTACTCCAGAATAATGAATTAAGGGTGTAAGCAGACATCAGATCCAGCTTGGCTTGGTCCAAAGGGTCCAGCTGTCAATAAACCAGATTTAATTTCATTAGCACCAGCTGTATACAAAGCACCTAAATCCTTAACACGCAAAAATGTCATTAGTAAATAACTGGCAAAACAGAAGTAAAAATGACGTACACTTGAAAGAAAATAAACAAACAAAAACAAAACATGAGGTTACAGTTCCGTGGTTAAAAAGGTCTAAAACTTACCTTTTCCAGCAGGTCATTCCTGGGCATCGACATCAACTTCTCTATCATGGTTTTGACAGAAGAAACTGAGGAGTCAAAGCCGGTGAGCTGCTCGCTTATCTCATGGGGGTAGTCCTCTGCTCTGCTGTTCGCTGCCATTTTCCTGTAAAACAATTTAAGTCATACACCGTTATAAAGCTCTGACAGCAGCAAATAGCTCCCATTCAAATCTACGATGTTAGCTAGGTAGCTAGCAAGACAGCTAGCACATGCTGCTAACATGATAACATACGAAGCTTTACGTGAGCAGAAATAAAGTGACGACTATATATTATTTATTAAACAACTCTTATAACCGGTTTAACAGCAATACAAGCTCACTGGAAACAGAATTTTGACGACAGTTAGCGTTAGATAAATCTGTTTTACCTTGTTAGCACGCAGCACGCTTTCGCCGACAGGAAGTGACGTAAAACAACTTGTCTTCTTCTTCGTCTTCTTCTTTTCTGGTATACTGCCGTCTGCCGTTTGGAAGTGCAAATGAAGTAGTTAGGCTATCTATTTATAACATTTTTACTTAAAACTGCGTATTTTCTATCGCTTTATAACAGCTGTATCTACGGAAACATATATTGTTCGACGACCATGGCTGTTTACCGGTGTTTTGCTATCTACGTTAAATTACTTTTTGACGGATAACCGCGCTTTAAACACATTTTAACGCTAACAGCGCTAACATCTAACACTTAACCGCATACACTGTTATGAACTGTCTTGTATTAGTTGTTAAGCGTCATGGCGGCGCTTTTTCCGTCTGAGATAACGCATTTAAATCATTCATGCTAACTAGCTACCTAGCATCAGCAATAGTAACTTAATATCTGCAGGTGTGCTCGTTACCATGGTAACCCGGGGCGTCAGTGCGGTAAATGAAGCTGAGTGTGCTGGCATGTCAGACAGCACCTTAAGTGCGTTTAGGACTTAGACGGGACACTTTGTCGGAGTAAACCAGCCGTGAAAGAGGCTCGAGACATGGACAACTGTGATTTGGAGAAGCTGTCAGTCTCCGGTGGGGAGCTCCATCCAGGATTCACCCCGGAAGTCACAGACTACACAGTGACAGTGGAGAGCAACGTCCACAGAGTCACACTGGACCTGATCACCAGTGACTGTGGGGCGTCATACACTATTGTGAGTACTGTCCTGCAAACTGTTACTTCATCCAGTGAAACTAAACATAAAGCAATAACATCATTTTTACATGTATATCATATTCCAGCTCTTTGGTGATGGCTCCAGCACCATTACACTGAATGATGGGTTAAACAGAGTGGAAATAGAGGTGGTGGCTGAGGATGGCACCTTAAAGAAATACTGTGTGGACATCACCAGGCTGTCTGCGAAGATTGCAGAGCTCAGTAATCTGGTTTTGGAGGTTCCTCTTCATCCTGCATTTTCAAGCAAAATCTATGAATACAATAGTGAGTACAGACTTCATGTGACACTATGACACAGTGCTTTATATTTACATACCTCTATTTCATACTCTTATTCTGTCTTCTTATAATTCTCTATTCTTTAAATCAGAGCAACTGTAAGGAATCACAATTTCGCCTCGGGCATCAACAAATTATTTCTGATTCTGATTCTAAAAATGTGCAGCAAAATTTATGTGAATATATTAATTAATGTATTTTATTTGCAGAAATATAAATATTAAATATCACAATAGATATGTTTACCATGTTACAAGGGTATATACAGTGTATTTTCTGTGTTAGGAGTATCAGTTGGAAAAATTTCCTTAGTTACATTTGTTATTTGTTGGTGTTTTTGATCTCTGTCACTCTTTTTCTGCAGCTGTTGTTCCCTTTCATTGTAATGCTGTGACCCTGCTTCCCACGGTGCCAGATAAAAACATAAAAATTACAGTGAATCAGGGAGACAACTCACAGCCAGTCCCTCTGAGTGTTGGAGACACTATGGTGGAGATCTCAGTCTGCTCAGCAGATGGCAGTAATTCACAGGTAGGCTGAGACGAGACAGGACGACAGATTGTAAGCGTGTTTTATCACACCAAATTGTTGACATATTTCAAAACATATGTGCCCTCATAGCTCAGCAACCTACCTCATCCTTACCCAATAACCTACCTGGTAACCTATAGTAGTCTTACATTTAAAGCCTCACACCCACTATTAGTTGCTTCATGTTCCTAAATAATAGTCACCTTTCAAGAGTAGAGTTTGTTTAGGTCATTTAAGTTTTATAATGCTGCACATTTCAAAGGCACTAAACCTGCCGCCTTCTGACTCTGTCAGGTGTACACAGTGTTGGTGACTCGAGAGCAAATTCCCATGGCTGTGACCTTCACTGATGGGAAGCAGCAGCTGGACTATGAATGTCCAGTATCTCTGACTGCTTTTTATAGACCTGTATCTATTGACCACAGGTAGGACTTGAATAGGAAGTCACTCAACATGGGAAAATGTTTCCTCCTTTGTCATATTCCAGCTCATTTTAGGTTAATTTTAATTAAATAATTAGTCAGATGGCTAAAACAAGTGCTTTACAGCAAGAAAAGTATAATTAATTCAAGTAAAAATATATTAAACCAGCAACAAGTATTGGATGCACAATCTCAGTTTGCCAAATGCAAAAGACCTTTTCTAATATCCTAATTTGGGAACTGTTATTTTGTTTCACTTTGATTAATCATAGCCATTGAATTTTATCATTTTGTCATTTTATATTATTTGAAATATGAAAAGAATTTGCTGTTTGTAGCATAGACTATGCACGTATTACCTTCTTGGTTCAACAACTGGCTCTCCTGTTGATTTGCAGTGACCCAAAACACATCTTCTCAAGGCCGTATATCGAGATGCTGGCCCACAGATCAAAAGTCGACCCACTTAGCGATTGTCCTCTGGGAGACGGCTGGAAGGTTGTTGAACTGGACCTTGACAGGAAGATGTCGGCCTTTCTGGTCAAGTGTTTCTTCACTTACAGAGGTGAAGCTCAGAGTCTCAGCTCCTCGAAGAGATTTGTCTAAAGCAGAGCTGCTGTGGAGGCAAAGCTCTTATTGGTTGAGTTAGAGGTCAGTGGGTAGAGTAATAGAGCCACTTTTATTTCTGCACAAAAGGAAGTGGTCGGGAGAGGAGGAAGGTAATTGCTCGCTGACCTCCCAAGACAATGAAGCGCACATTGATCAAAGAGGGAAAAAGAAGATATTGCCATCACATGCTTCCTCTCAGACCTCTTCCTTTCTTGCCATTACTGTTACAGAGTTAAATTACACTCAGAGAAACTGATTCTTTGGCTCCAACACTGAGATTTTTCTACATCAGGTGAATTAATTTTGCCTCGAGAGCAGCTCTACCTCTAAGAAATACTTGTATAACTACATGGTTAATGTGCCAGGTACACCCTAACTTACCTCTCAACAGTCCTGATTACACTCCCTGTCCTATCGTGTAACATGACTGTGGACAACTATTGTGTTACTGTAATGAGGGGGATATTATTACTTAACTAAGACCTTGTGTATCTGGCTTTTGGAGGCTGAAGGCTGAATTTTGCATCAGACTTCCCCCCTGCTTAGTCAAATGAGCGATTGATTTCTGGACATCCAAGTCCTCTTTCTAATTGATTTTTCTTGTGAACTTGCAGAGGTTAGTTCTGGACAATTATACAGTGCAGAAAGTGGCACCAGAACAACATGAAATAGATTTGTTGACAACAGTAGTTCAATTTGAATGAACTGAAAAGCAGCTCTGCAGAGTTGTTAATTAAACAGATAGTCGAACTTATTCTGGAAAAAAGACGCACTCACTTGATTACAGTGGTCACAAATGTGTCATTTACTTGTGCTAGTAGTGGAACACAACACTACTGTCCCCTTCTGTTGTGTGATGTATTGTGTCTTTGATGTGTTTCTTTTAAAACAAAGGATGTGACAGTGTGATGAAGCTATCGGAGCTGGGGTCACACTCTCTGGACTGTCCACACAAGCCCACGGGGGACCTGGATGCAAAGGTCAGAATGAAAGATTAAACAGCGCTCTGTGTCGCCAGAATCACTGCTATCGACCTTGACTCTGCTCATCCTTTATTTACAAGTCAGCGCTACCTTCACAGTGACTAAGTGCTGGTTTGACTTCCCCGGGAAAAGTATCGTGTGTGTTTGTGTGTCTGATTGTGAGAGTGGATAAAACATTTGTGTGCAGTGCAGGTGAGAAGTTTTTTGAGGACAGGATGCAGAGGTGTGTCAGTGTTTTCACATTTAATTCATCGTTATAATACCTGACTAACTTTAAAGAACCACAGCTCTTTGTATTGAATAGATTCACCAGGCCAGTCCAGTTGAAAGCTTTGATCTGTTATTGATTGAATCTGTAAAACGCATCTCACTTGTGGTCATGTTCACTTTCAGGATGTCACAGAGACTGATTGGTATAAGAAGCACTTTGCATCATCCAGTTGTTTGGAGATAGAGACAGAGCACAGTGTGGAGGTAATAAAATCTGTTTTACTTTGCATTATTAGTTGACAGATTTTAAATTAAACTGCATTAGACACACTACCTTAGACCCCATAGGTAGGCTCAGCATTCATTTAACAGAGTTATTCAGCTTTATTTTATCTGATACAATGTTTAATTGTAATTCAGGAGGTGTTAGTTGTTGAGGACTGGTAAATGGATGTAAGTGAGGGGTGAAGGTGGAGGAGGGATGTCTTCTGATAGGCTGATCTAGGAGGATGTAGATGTAGGACATTGGGCAGAGGGAGATTGGCGTTGAGACATGGGAGAGGTATGCACCAGATTGAATAAGAAAAGATGAGGGAGGAAGGGAAGTGAGGATGAAGTAATGTTGGTTGGGATGAGGTAGGGAGGATGATGGATGAAAGGAAGGGAGGGTGGGTGGAGAAATCTGAGACAAACAGAGCAGGATGAGTCGACCAGGTATAAGTAGGCTTGGCGGGTAATTAGAGGCGTGGTTGAGGCATAGGTCTGCTCCCGAACCTAAGTTAATTCTCATCTTGCAGAGTAGAGATCAAATTCAGGGTAATTTGTAGAGTCAAAATCACTGTAATCATCGTCATGGAAAATCAGGAATTTGCTTTCTAATCCTGTTTAAACTCACATCTTTGATCATGCTCCATATTGACACACAGCATGGAAAAAACAGTTTGTGCTAAATAAAAGTGGGCGGACTACAGCTTCAGTTACTAATGAAATTAAAATTCTTTAGAAAACATTCCTCTCCCCTGAAAGTTCCCATCCTTATATTACTTAAGTTTAAAACCACTTCATAACAAGTGATAATATTTTGCTTTACTGCTTGGCCTGCTGCACATAGATGGATGATTGCTCTCTCTGTCTCTACTGCAGGTGCGTAACTGGGAGAAAAGACTACAGATGAAAGCAGGAGAAGACAACGTGGATAATCTGTGTGCCTTGGCCCAGGATCATCTGAAACTCTACCGGCAAAGCTTGCCAAAGCCAGGTGTCTAATACTTTCCAAACTTCCAAAACTCAGCTAGTTTAAACTGGTAATGGAAACGCAAATCATTGCAGCTTGGTTTGAATCAGCGATGCCAAAAGTACTGATGGAAAAGCCCTACCAGAGTGTTGGATCAAAAATTAAAGGGCAGTCAAGTAATCTATCAAACTCCATTGGCAGCTAGCAACAGTTGCAGCAGTGATAGACCTTATTTCCTCCCACTAAATATATCTGATACACCCGTCCTCTGACACCTGAAGTGAACAAATGAAGAGTGAAACGATCAAGATGTCTTTTGTGTTATTTATTAAAGTGATAGAATAATGAGACTTATAGCAGAGTCAATCTACGTCAGCTGAAAGGTCAGAGCTTTGACATCTGGAGTGTAGGTCTGACAAAGAGTCACAGATTCAGTCACATAATATAATTAAAACTTAGCGAGGCAAAGCGAGGCCTCCAGTTAACTGGTAACTGTCATGAGAACAGCTACAAAGCAAGCTCCTCATACACAAACTCTCCAAGGACACAGTTTACTTCAGGTACAATGAAGCCTTGTATACACGAGGGAGCAGAACATGTATATATGTAATCGGTGGACTCTAGTGTCGTCTGCTTGTGTAGGTATAAAGAGGCCCAGACTGTGGAGATCTTTGGAGGCAATCTCCGTTTATTCCTCTCCTGACTGACAACAAGTGGCAAAAACAAAAATCCTCCGTCATACACAACCACACAACTCCAGCCTTTTTTGTTTTGTTTTTTAATTTTTAGTGGGTGTGAGCCAGAAAAAGATCAATATGTATGTGTTAATATGAATTCTCTGTAGACATCTTACTCCATTTTATCATATCTGCACTAACTAACTTATAAAATGCAGGTCAGTCTGTCTGAATTTCAGCCCATTTTAACAAGGAGTTTCTTTTGTATTGTAGTAAAATAACAAAACAGTCTGACAGGGGCTTCTGGCTGGTGGACAGCAGCGTGATCTTCCTCGCCCTGCCTTGGCACAGCAGCTCAGCTTCAGCCATTGAAAAATACATGAAAACGGTCTAGTTAGCAGATGCCCTCTGGTGCTTCCTCCTCTATCTGACGTGCCAGGCACTCAAGTTACTGCTCATCTTTTCTCAGCTACTTGTGCCTTGCTAATTGTTTGATGACTCTGAGAAGTGACATTCGAGACCGATCCCAGAGGACTGAATGAAAGTCACTGGAACCGAACTGAGGAGTAACACCAGAGACAGAGACGGGGAGAGAGGAAGAGTTGGTATAAGATAGGGAGCGAGAGAGACGGCTAATCTTCACCTCTTAAAATATAAACAAGCTGCACGGAGCATGATGAAGCGTTGTTCAGGCTGACCTCTTGTGTTGAGATCATGTTGTATCACTTGTAGATATCAAGACTGGAAACGTATTTAAATCTTAATAATAAAAGGTGACACACTGCATATAATATATTAACATTTGGTGCATTTGGCCCACATATCCCCTGCAATATAAAAGCTGTGACATAAGTGCAGTCTGACAGATAAAGGGTGCTCTTGCCAAGAGAAGCTGCACTCTCTGAATATTTCATGCAAAGGATGCATGCAATCATTCGTAAGCGAAAGAGAGAAGGCGGCCAAATGGGAGATCCTTTTATCCCTCATTACTCAGTGTACTGTGAAGTGTTTGTGCTTGAATGAAACAGAAACACAGTATCAAGGAGGCGTGGCAGAATTTAATTTCAGAGTGAAGTTTGTCATGAAAGTAAGCACAAGAAAGCAACCAAATTGTTGGAGTGTCTGTCTGTTCTGACGGTCACTGCAGTCTGAAATGAAAGCACCTTTTCATCCACAGCATCTGTCACTTGGTTCCTGTATCCTAATTTAATTCTTTTGTAATTAAATCTTTGTATCCTAATGACTCTGAGCTTTCTGCAGCAGACACACTGTTTGTTTTCTCAAATTTTATGCAGCTAAAAGTGCGGTAATAAAAAATTAAAGGTTTCTAATGTAAAAGGATCAATTTATCAATACGAAGCACTCAGTAATTAGTTTGTTGCCGGTTTTCCAGCCTGTAGTTTTTAGAACAAAACCTCCTTGTCCGGCTTGTGTTACAGCTGTTCATTGATGGATGTCAGTGCTGCGAGCGAGCAGCCAGTGTTCCTCATAATTAGAAAATTGGATCCACGAGGTTTAATAAACCTCATTCTCAAACCAGTAAAGCAAATAAGAAAGTAGTGTAACTGTTACACAACGGCTAACTCATCTCTTGTGTCACAATGGGCTCTTTTTCTTAATGCCATGACCTGCATGATAAACTATACAAAGGGTTTCATTATTTAAAGTAAATTAAACGTTAAACCTGGTCTTACTTGTAATATAAACCAGGTAATACAGACACTGTAAAATGTTTTTCAGCTCTATATCAATGCAAATGATCTCACACATATATGCAAATACTCTCTGCTCCTGTTGTCTGATGTGTACATACCATATACCACAGTGGTTTGTTTACCACATTTCCTCAGGGGATGTGTTGCAGTTTGAAGACGGCCAGTCTCCTCTGCACAGCCTGGAGCAGGCTGCCGTCCACTATGCATCAGCTATCAGACTCAGCTCCAGAGAGGCCAGACTCCACTTCCTTCTGGGTCTCGTTCTGGAGGAGCAGCACTACGCTACAGAGATATACGGCCTCCAGAGGAAGGTAGTGTCAGGAAGTGATCTGGGGAAAGACAAGTGACTAATTGATTGTGAGGTTTGCACAGATGACGAGCTGAAGCCAAACCTTTATGACTGAAAATGTAGTGTCTTTACATCTCTTTAGAGGACATTTTTCTGTGTTAAAATTCTCTTAAGCACCAACACTGTTATACAAATTCACACAAGGTAATAGCTCAGTACAAAATGTCATCTAAAGATGGCCTTCAAAGATCTTGACTGAAATGGTGGTAATGCACCGAGCTCAAGGGCTTTCCCACCCACATTTTCCCTACCAACGCAAATACACATGAAATGTCCTGAACCTTTGTAATGTGAAGCAAACACAGGTCTGACAAAGCTTTATGGAAATATCAGAATAGTACTGGTTTGCAAATACAGTGTGCACAGGCCCTTTCAACCCAACAGTTTAACACCACATCTTTGATAATCAGTCATATTACTGGTGAAATGTTTCTTACAGCTGAACCTCTCACCTTTTAATCCGTTCATCTTCAGGCTGATAGAGACAGAGATGAACTAAGCGATGCCAAATCGACAGCACGTCAGGATGACATCCTGGCTGTGTGCAAGCTCCACGGTTTCCTTGGCACACCCACGGTGGAAAACCAGCTGCAGGCCTTGGATAAAGAGTATCAGCAGCTCAAAGAGCAGGGACAGTCCAGTAAGGCAGACTACGTTCAGACACTCTACATCTGGCTCTCCAAGAAATATTGCAAGGTAACTGTGCCATAAGTTGCTTCCAATTTTACTTCACTTCCTCTAATAAGAAGCACAGTAATACTAATCCTTCTGTCAAGCCAACCAAAACACATTAGTCACTTTTTATCAGTGGATTTTTTAAAAGCAGACTATCTTGGCATTTTCCATGGCTAGATGTAGTAAAGGAAACGCTAGAAACTGTCACAGGTTATAGACAAATTATGGATTTTTATGTAGCTGGTTGTGTAATGTAAGAGACTGCCATGACACATACTTAAAAGCACCCACTAAATAATTACTCATCAATCTATGGCAGACTAAACTCCTTCCTCTCTTGCTGCAGGACAGCAGTGCAGCTGTGCAGAATGAAGAGAGCTGTGTCCACCGGGCCCTAATGAAGTACCTGGATGCCTGGTCTCTGAGTCCTGACAGCTGGGAGTACAGCCTCCATGTTGGAAGGCTTCTGCTGCTGCAGGGGAGGAGCAGGGAAGCCCTGCAGCACCTCCAGAGTGGCCTGGCACTGCGCCCGCTACATCCTGCACTCAGGTCAGGTCATAGAAGTGTTGCTGGTAGTAGATGCAGAACTTTTATTGTGTCTGTAGCTGCCATAGTGTAATAATGCCCGTCATTCATTGAAAAATATCAGCGATCAATCTTGAAATACTAAAACTAACAGGCAGCCAATTAAAAGATAAATACGACTTTGTATTTCAGCTCCTGTTAAAACCCTGAAAGCAGCTTTTTATTTTAACTGGAGCTCAGGTATCGACTTGTTGCTGAAGCAGGAATAGAGTATAAGTAGGTGAAAGCATGCATATCCTTTTCAGTGTCACTGTTACATAAGAGCAGCTTTGACCAACCTCTCAACCTGCTCTTCACATGTTCACTACCCAATAACTCAAACAAGACATCACTGATCATGCAGTTGTTGGGACACTGTGTAGTCAGTCACACATGAGACAAGTCCCGACAGTTCAACAGGTTAGATGTGGTCTGGATTAACATGTGAAACTACAGAGTCAGAGCTCGTCAACATCTCTCCTGTGTTGCCTTCATGTTGTCAGATTCTTCACAGGGCTGGCTCTGCTGCAGCAGGAGCACAAAGCCTCTGAGGACACAGAGAAGGAGGCTGCTCTGTTCTTACAACAGGGACTGGAGCACTTTGTCAGCCAGTGCTGCAGCAAGAGGTTTGCATGTGTGTGTATGTGTGTGTGTGGTGGAGGTGGATGCATTCAGGGAGAGAGTGTGAGGGCATGACAGTATCAGTAATGTACCAGGATGTTCTGTTTAAGCCTGCAGGAGGGAGAATAGGATAGAGAAACAGACTGTCATAGTCTGTAGAGACACATAAAAATACCATCTGTAGTGTCACCCATACACAGGCTTCAGAGTCTAGATTTGTGTTTTCCACTAACCCCCATCTTTATCAGTTACTGGAGCCAGAAAGTCCAAATATTTTGGGATTTATAATGAAGTAGCCTCTGTCATTACCATGAATGTGTCTGCTCATCATGGTCATTACAGCTGTTTCTTTCTGTGCTGCCATTCTTTTGTCATGATTGTCTTAACAGCTGGGTGGAGCAGGATCCATCAGACCCTCTGTCCGGCCTCAGCACACAGTTCCTGCGAGGCCTCCTCACTCTGGGCCAGCTGCAGCAGAGAAACTTACTGTCTGGAAAGGCCATGAGTGCAGAGCAGGTCTTTCACATGTAAGTTTTCAAGTTAAAAAAAAAGACAGATATTCCCTTTTTTACCCAGTGTTTGTGGTGGATCTCAGCTCATACTCGTTCTCTCACTCATCTCCATTGTGACTCAAGGAAAAGTCTCAACATTCACACCAGTATGACCCAGTTTAATAAGTGTTTGAGCGCTGCATAAAAAACCCTGTGTCTGCTTGTCTCTGTGCTGGAATGCTTCAGTGTAGCGGCGCTGACAGCCCAGAGTGTGAGTCAGTGTGTGTGTCGTGGCGAGGTGAGGGGGCAGCTGGAGTGGGTGCTTCTGGATGCTCACTTTGCTCTGCTGCAGAGGGTGATCCAACAGGGTGAGTGCCACGCCAAGCCTGGCACTGAGAGGCAGTCCCTGGTGGCAAAGAGATGCCAGGCCCTCACAGCTCTCATACGGCTCACCTCTATCGCCCCCTGTCAGGAGCTGCTGGACATGCAGGAGAGGGTAAGAGTATGTTATTTGTATTTTGAGAGTTGTATTTTGTTGACAAGATGATGTACATTGACGCACCAGAGCAAGTCCATATATTCACTGTTATGTTTGCAAGGGAAAGAGAAATCTGACTCATACCTTCTGCTCCTTCACTGCTGCTGTGAACAGGTATGCCAGCTAGCAGTGGTGACCACACCGTGGGACAGCCACGCCCTGTGTCTCCTGGGTCTGGCACAGCTGGCTCAATATGACAACAACCCAAATTCAGACAGCTCAAAGGAAGCCATAAGTGATGCCTGCCTCAGCCTCCAGGCTAGCATCGAGCTGGAACACAAGACTCAGAGCGGAGAGCCTCTTGAACAGCTGAGCAGTGAGTCTGCATAGTGTACTTACTGTCTTTGGATTCATGACAATCGGCTATATATGATATAGTAACCTGAGCAACTTCCAATTAATAGATGTGCTTCGTTGTTTAGCAAACACTTTACAATGAGCAGTTATGATAGCTTTTTGGACATGAACTCCACAGCCACATTAACCATCCCGTTTGCTCAGAACAAAAGTGGTGGCAGGACCGGCAGGAGGCTGAAAACGAGAAAGCTGCCAAGCAGTCCATCACTCAGCCAGCAGGAGTGAAGGGGCCCTCTGACACCAGCGTGGCCAAGAGAGGAGCTAAGCGGGGCAAGGGAGGACCTGGTCAAGGGCGGCTGGCAGCAGCTGTAACCAAAGCTCCTGCTCCTGCCCATCCAGCCCCCAGCAGGGGAGGAAAAGCTGCACAGCCTCCAGCCAAAACCCCTGCAGCCAGGTGAGTCACGCTGGCAGCCTGAGTCAGGCATTTGGCCGACCTGTTATGTGGTTGTCTGGATGTTTGTCCGCATTTATTTATTCATGGATGATTTCCTGTGGATGCTTACTTTTCTCACTTCCATGCTACTTCATATTCATGTCAAGTACAATCTTTTACTGTGTGTCAGCCTGGGTAGCTGCACTGGAGCAAGTTTTTGGGTTGTTTCCTCATAGAAGCTGCATGAAAAAGAAGCATCTTGAAAAGTTTTTAAAGTCCTGACTGTACATTGTTGTGTATTATCATATGCAACAGAATCATTATCAAAACTTAGATCTGAGTGTCTTTAATTCTGTAATCCTTTTTTGGAGCATTGTGTTATATTTCCTCTCCTGTAGGGGGAGAGCTGGAGCAACAGCTAAGCCAGACAGATCAGCTAAACCTTCCAACAATGCAACTAGACCCCAGCTCACCTCCAACAAGTCTAAACAGGAGTGTTGCCCCGCTACTGTGGAGACAGCAGAGGGTAAGGCATGACAGTTGAGAGTGGCATACAGAGACCTGTGAAAACATTTCCTCCCAAAAGACTTACATTTTTATGATTTAGAGGAAGCTTATGTTATATATAGTGATATACGGTATACTGAACAATAGTATCATTGTTAAATCTCATATATGAGGCATGAAATAACAGCAACAGAAATCTTTTAGTTTTTTTTCCTCCTGGGTTTCTCAAAGGTGGTATTTAGACTGTATGTGTGTAGTTATTGTTGTTTCAGAGCCTGCTGTGGCGGGCAGAGCGAGCACAGCGAGTCCCGTGAACCGCAGGTCTCATATCTCAAGGCTGGGTCTGGCCCGCGCCCTCTCCCGCTCTGCAGACACCCAGGAGCAGGCAAAGCAGCTCTACCAGGAGGTCATCTGCATGGCACCAGGGGTCAGTTATCTGTTACATTAAGGCATTTCCTACAATGGTTACATTTCATGCCCATCCAACTGTGTGATTCCAGTCGTGGTGATCAGGTCCAGTGGAATGATCACATGAACCACTGTTGGATTAGAAAGCTACACATTTGTTTTTTTGTAAAACCTTTACAAATCCTAATGTTTAAATAGCAGAATATATCCCTGAAAATAATACCTCAGGAATTATGTCTCATGGTTATATTAAGTTCTATAAATTGGGGGGAATTTATACTTCTGCATTGAATCGAGGCTGTAGCTACGGCGTAGGCTCCACGTCAACGTAGACGTAGAGTCTTGTGTGTGTTTTATCCTTCAGGGATTTATACTTCTGGATTTATCCAGGTTTCATATGAGCAGAGGAAATCTCCGCTCGTCGCTAGGCTAATTTATACAGTGTAAAATGCCATAGGCTTGTGCTAATAACGTTAGCATGTTGTATTTGTTTGGAAAACGTGTATAGTGTAAGACAGTTGTTTTGTCAGTGAACCTTGTGAGTTGTAATGGAGCCAAATTGTGTGCCGTTACCTTTGTTAAATGTTGCTGTCCCTGGTTTTATATGAGAAGAGGAAAAGATTGCTAGGCTAATTCATACAATGTAAAATGCCATAGGCTTGTGCTAATAACGTTAGCATGTTGTATTTGTGGGGAAAATGTGTCCAGATAAAGACAAGTGTTTGTCTGTGAATGCTGCAAGTTATAGTGAAGCTGATTTGTGTACTTGTGTTTGAAATGGTCTCTATTAAGCCATGTTTAATGTGTGTTTTGAATCAACTAAATTTAACAGCACTTCACAGAAACATCTGCCGCCGACTAGTGTTTTGGAGGTGTAACTGCAGAATGACACAGACACACCACCGCACAAGTATAAATGCTCACAACGGCGTGTAACTGTTGATAAGTTTTCAGGCTCTCATATTTTATCATGATGGCTCACATTTAGCTGACAGACAGTGCAGTTATATTCAAATTCATAGTTTTCACGTGATGTCACATCCTTATGGGATTAAAAGAAAATGAAAAGAAATGTCATAAGTTAAATTTCTATGGGAAAGTCTTCTTAATGTCTTCTGCAACTTTCAGAAATTTTAAGTAAAGTAGATGTACAAGCAGTCGGCAGATGTCTGGTATTGATTTCCCTCTATTGATGTAATCCAGATAAGATGATTTAACTGTCTCTAGGTCCATGATGCCTACATTGAGCTTGTGCAACTGCTGGAGCCATCAGACCCTCAGGCTGCAGTGGAGGTGTACTGCAGGTTCCCTCTGAAGCCCGTATCCGAGCAGAGCTTCGATGACGCCTTCATCACCGGAGAGATTGTCCGCTTGCTGATGACTCTGGAGCAGTATGACCACCCGCAGCTGGGCCCCAGCCTCGTAGCATACGGCAAAGTCATGGGCCTAAGTGATTACTTTTTCCTATTATTAGAAATACTGGAGACATAGTAATATTAGACTGTTACTGTTATTAAAGTTACGTTGCTATGCGGTCACTATATTTAACAAATGTGTTATTAAATACAGTGTTGTATTGAAATCATGCAGACAGGCCCATGTGACATGCCATGACATGCTTTTTATAGAGATGTATCAAATCACAGCTGGTGCGCCGGCCACATGCCCCGTTACATAGAGCACATACATGCAGCATGATGTCAGATTAAAAACTGTGCACAGAGCAGGTCAGGTTGGGATCACTAAATTATCTTAAGATATTCAATATATTATTGTTGCTTTAAGCCTCATACGAGATGTTTGACTTGCAAATAAAATTAAACCTCTTTAAAAAATTTAAACACTGACAGACATTTTTGAATATTAAAGCATTTGTGTCAATGTGACTGCAGTGATATCAATGTACTAATCTCTGGCTGTGTTTGTAGGTTGTATAGAGAAATACATCGACATCTTGGATGGGAAGTCCATGACCACGCTGCTGCGTAGCGTCTACGCGAGGATCCATGACAGACAGGAGGACGATCAGGAGCTACAGGACTTCTTTAAGTTCAAATGCTGGATATAATCATGCGTGTAACCCTTTAACAAATACATGTATTCATCTTTCTGAATCTTTAGGTGAGTCACAGCTACTGTATACCGTCCTTTGTCTTGAGTTGATAAGGCACTCTTTGTGTTTAGTGGTATAGAAATCCTCTTGGCTTCAGCTAAGCTACTGGTATTAGACCAAGGACACTGAGAAAATGTTCATCTTTTTCTCCAAAAGCACATTTAATTTGAAAAAACAGAGCTCTCAATAAAAATGGAATATCAAAAGTGACAACAGCAACAACAGACAAAACTGGAGAACAACACATTCACCAATAGTGCAACAAAAGACGTGTTTCAGTGAACATCCTACAAAAATGAAACCAGATAAAAAACATTAAATCTTGATCCCCAAACTGTTTTTCCAAGCCAGAGGCCAAATGACTCATTCCTTCATCCCATTAGAGGCTCTTTTGATAATACAAGAAAGGTATCATTGGATTTCTCTGCACTCCAGGTTAACACTGCCTGCAGGGCTCAGCCAAGCACTACACATTTTTCAAGGCTAGCATTTAACAGAGACCACACAGCATAACACCAACCAAGGATTTCCAAGTTCATTTGAGTTAAACGGTTTCCTGGCAAGACATTTCTGAGGATGAGTATCGACTGTACAAAATCTAGAAAGACAGCAGCCAAGACACGCAGGAGGAAATTGTTGTCTTCTAATAAAAGACTATTCAGCCTGACAGAACGGCAGTGATTTACACACTGTTGGTGTCTCTGACATTATGTCTCATCTCATATCAGGCTGCACACATCCTGACCGTCAGTTTTTGTTCTGGTCTACTGTTTCACACCGAGTTGAGTTTGGTGACAATGAGCACGCGGACTGACTGGTCAAAGCTCGCGCACACACACAGGCCCTGCTTGTCGGGGCTCCAGTCCAGGCTGGCGATCGGCTGAGTAGACAGGGTAGCGTTCTGTAGGAGGTTAACAGAGCCAGCTACGCCCACATCCATGTCATCTGACCCCTTTTTGCTTCTCTGAGCGGGATACTCACTGGAAATAAAATCGATGCACAAATAAATATTTTATAGATCAGTTTACAGTAAAGCAGGAAATGTGATTCTTATAAACAACAATCATGATGGCTGATTACGCATCCTGAAATGGAACAAAGACTGTTGGAGTTAAGGCTGGATTACTTACTATTTCCAGAGATGTAAGTTGCCTGCTCCTCCTGCAGTTATGAAGATGTCTCTGTTTTGAGGCAAATGCTTCACCTGCCAGATGGTCGACTTATGAGCCTGAAATAAAGCAGAGGGATCATTTAATTCCCAAAACAATTACTTTAGAAATTCATTCTTAAAACCTTCCTGAGCACCTAGACACTGTAAACCTGTGTCGAAAACCACATAACCACGTGCATCTGCTGAGGGTCAAATAATGCGGCCTTGCACATGTGTCACTTTTGTCAACAATATTGTCACTTAAACACTTCTGACTCTCCCTTTAGTATGACGTTAAATTCTTAAGTCTGTTTAAAGGGATGTCATTGATGCATTAGTTCTTATCCTCAGTGTTATCCTCCTCCCACTCCTTTTGCTTCTCGTGGCATGTGCTAGAATCTACCAGGGCTCACGGAAAACAGTTGGAGCTGAAAAGTCTGACAAACTGCAGATTTGATCAGCGATGCCTAGTTTAGCAGTTTGACCACAGTTCACGAGCAGTGATTGACAGGATTCAGTTTAAGGCAGTGGTTTTCAAAACTTATGTGCCGAAGTCACACCAAAGGGTGCGTCTGTATTTATATCTGTGCACAATAGCTTCCATAATGTGTGTTATCACTCTTATCACGACATTAGACAATAAAATATAAGACAGGTGAAAAAATAAGACGGGTAGCTTTCATGATACTGTCTACTGACAGTTTGTTGGTGGGTCGTCTTCGCTGGTGCTTTAATGTAATTTGCTCCGTACAATAATGCAACCATTGTCCTACCCATGGCTTTCTCACACTGGCTACCAATCAGGGCTTCTGATGTGTCACACACTTTTAACTCCCATGAGTACAGCAACAAATAGGTTCCCAGTCAAGTTTTTTTTAATTAAGTTAAATTAAATTATATTAAATTACATTTTTCAGCTAGTTTGCCTCTTTATTAGGAAACGGGTGCACACACCATACTGATACAGTCAATCAAAAATCAATTCATAACATTTGTATAGGCCCAGCTGAATACTGCAATAATAATGTGTGGTTATCACAAAATCCCACGGCACACCTGTAGTGGCATCATGGCACACCATTTGAGAAACACTGGTTTAAGGCAAGTTAGATTTAGGACTTTTTAAGACCTTTTAATGCCAATCTGAGTGAAATTTGAACACCAACTTTACAGTAACCAAAACTGTAGAACAACAAATGTGAACTGACATCAGTTACTTTGGATTAAGGAAGATTTTGCCCAAATGCTGAGTTGCGGGGACAAGGGTAGGACAGAACAATTTTCTCACTGTGTGTGAGATTCAACTGCCTTGATTTCTACTGTGCTGAGTTTGATTTTTTTTTTTGCACAAAATACACCGAGCCTCGTACGCATTGCTTTGTATCTGTTTCAGCCATTACACAGAATCGTGGTTAAACAGGCAATTTCTCCATGTTGTCCAGTTATGTGAGCATTCTGTACATTATTTTTAAAACACAAATTTGAGATTTTACAATGCAACGACAGAAAAACATGATTCATAAAATGCAGCTTCAGATGTATTAGTATTTTAAGACTTCTGAAAAATTAAGTCAAGACATTTTAATACTAATTAAGGCCTTATTTTTAGATGAATGAATCCAATGCCTTTTAAGACTGTTTAACAAAACCATAGCAAATAATGCTCTCAGAATCCACTCTCCACTTTCATCCACTGTTCTGAGATGCTTATCATAATTATATTTAAATTAATGTAACGAAACAAAAATCCAAAGCTTTGTGTTTAGGCTTTGTAGAGCTGCACTGATCTTATTCTAGACGAAAATTCCTGGTGGTGGAACCTTATGATTCATAGCTGGAGACATTGATGTGCCAACTGTTGATCGCTCTGAAGAACTGGACAAATATTTAGAAAGCTGAGGCCTCTGATCTCTCAGACCTTGCAAACACTTTGAGAGCTGCGCTGCGCACTAACGCTAGTTTAAGTGTGTTTTTCTAGCATGTTCCCACAAAAAGGCCACACTTCTCTCTCCTCGCCGGCCCACTGTCATTTTTGGCCAATGTCACAAAGCCACAGAGAATATTAGACAAACACAAGCCCAAACACTTCCAGCTGTGAAAGCGGGCAGAGCGACGTGCGCCCCCATTTCCCTCCGTACCAGACAAATGTAAAAACAATAATAACGATAATAACCTTTTGACATTTTTCCCGTACGTGGGAGCCAAACATCCGTCTGGCTCTCTCCACCCGGGTCAATTACCTTTTCGGAAACAGAGGCGAAGCCCTTGGTGGGGTGTTGGGTCCTCATGTCAAAGACATGGAATTTTCCCTCCAGTGAGGTGGCGACCAGCTTGTTCATGTTGATGTCTTTCCTGTCGAACTCCACGCAGCATACCTGGCCGTGATGTAAGAAAAAATAACAGTCACTTCCTGGACATTTATCACACGGCCTGGCTCCGCCAAAAACTACTGTCCATGCAGCAGTGTTGAAACGGACGTAATGACGCCTGGCAGGTTCACCTACATTCAGGAGGTGATGAATAAGAGAGATAGCTGTGTAATAAAATCAGTGCAGTGCTTTACATGGCGTGTGAAGGGAACACGCATTCACATCAGACTTCCCTTGTGGTTTTATGTAGTCTTACTGGGAAGTCATTTTCAGCTCTGTCTCCACGTCTGTCCCTGTTTGTGTCTACTTTCTGATTCAACTGCAGGTTGCAATGTAAAAGAAATAATGTATGTTTGGACAGATTATCCTAATAAAAACATCAGGTCTCAATATGAGGACTAGTCTTTGTGTTTCAGGCTGAATATGTTTCCATTTTCTTCAGAAATGGAAACATATTTTCTTGCTGTGGTGCCGCACTGTCTGACTAAAGAAATCAAGAGGGAAATCTCCTGAATGTTCAACAACTTCAAAAGGAAACTAACATGCCATGTGGGCTGTCACGCCACATATTAGCATCTGTTTTTTATGTTTTAACATTTCAACACAAGTGTTCACCTCACCCCATTTTTAATATTGGTTTCCCACCGCAGAGACATGTTCCGCAGGTCAAAGAGTTTGATGTCCCCGTTGTCGTAGCCAGCGCACACACAGCGGTCCTGATCGTTGAAGGCGTGACCTGTAGTGATGGGGTCAAAGGAAAATGAATGAACAGTGTTTTTGATTCATATATTCATATACAAACCTTATAGATGTAGGTGCTTTCAAAAGCTGAAAACTTTTACTTCACACACCAAACGCAACAGTCCAGCAGTCCCTCTTTGTTTCTCCTTCAATGGGCTCCATGTTGGCAACAGGTGAATCCTTCTGTCTGGGATCCCACACCTTTACTGTCCCTGTAACACCCAAGGGAATTTGATTTTTGCTAACATCTTTCTATTCTTTATGTTATTCCTTTCAAAAGGTTTTAAATGTAAAGTGCTTTAAACTTTAATGTTCTTACCGTCTCTGCTTCCAGTGACTATCTCAGGCGCACCATCGCCAATCCCCAGGCCGCCAACACCATCAATGCTATTCACTATCTCTTTGTGGGCCTTCACAGTGTACACCGGCACTTCAGGCATCTCCAGATTCCTGCGGACAACAAAAGCATCTGCTTTTGAACGAACAAGTAGACTTCAAAACAGGGTCAAGGTGGCCTCGCTTTCAATTCAGTCAGACAGCAGGTAATCATTAAAACATTTTTTCATGAAGAGGCCAATTATAATTGAGCCGTAAAAATTAAAACAGCTTTGAATTTAGGCTCAGCAGTAAGTACCTGAAGTGGTTTGTGTTAAAAAATAAATGAATTAAGGTTCAGCTTTTATAACATTTCCTTCATTTAATTTCATGGCAATACACAGATGGTGTGACAAGAATGGATGTGGATAAAATACCATATATTGAGATTTCCATCGAAATCCCCAGTTGCTATGTGTCTTTGCTGAAGAGAGGTGGCCCCAAATGTCCCACACTTTATGGCTTTGGGTTTCTCCACCTGAAACATATAAGGAAGGTTTTTTAGCACCAAAATGAGGCAATGCAACAAGTGGTGAAAAAGGGATGAACACCATACATTTATTTTTGGTTCAACCTCGAGCAATTAACGCAATGTGTTAATCCTGTGTGTGTTTCTTTTAAGGCATTGTTGGATTTTGCAACTTTAAGTAACTAAAGTGGTATTCAAATAAATCCCTAGTGCCACAGAACCCAGTTTTGTAATGTTACACAGTAAACGAATTGTTGTGCGGCACTTGGCGGTGTCAGGTACACCGATACATAATGTCCCATAGGTGCTTGGTTGGATTTAGGTCCAGAGAATGAGAGGGCCAGTCGATGGCATCAATGCCTTCGTCATCCAGGAACTGCCTACACACTCTGGCCACATGAGGCTGGGCCTTGTCCTGCAGCAGGAGGAACCCAGGGCCCGCTGCACCAGGAGGAACCCAGGGCCCGCTGCACCAGGAGGAACCCAGGGCCCGCTGCACCAGCGTAAGATCTGACAATCGCTCTGAGGATTTCATCCTGGTTCCTAACAGCAGTCAAGGTACTGTTGGCTATGACATGGAGGTCTGTGCGACCCTCCATGGATATGCCTCCCCAGACCATCACTGACCCACCACCAAACCAGTCATTCTGGATGATGTTACAGGCAGCATAACGTTCACCATGGCGTCTCCAGACTCTTTCACGCCTGTCACATGTGCTCAGTGTGAACCTGCTCTGATCTATGAAGAGAATGTGGTGCCAAAGGCGGACCTGCCAATTCTAGTGTTCTCTAGCGAATGCCAATCAAGCTGCACGGTGCTGGGCTGTGAGCACAGGTCCCACTAGAGGACTTATGGACCTCATGCCACCCTCATGGAGTCTGTTTCTGACAGTGTGGTCAGAAACATGCCAGTAGCCTGCTGGAGGTCATGTTGTAAGGCTCTGGCAGTGCTCCTCCTGCTCATCACACAAAGGAGCAGATACTGGCCAGCTGGGTTGATGCCCTTCTATGGCCCTGTCCTGCTCTCGCCCGGACTCCTGGTATCTCCTCCATGCTTTTGAGACTGTGCTGGGACACACAGCTGACACTCTTCTGACAGCACATATGTATGTTCCATCCTGAAGGAGCTGGACTATGTGCAACCTGATTGGGCTGCAGGTGCCGCCTCATGCTACCAGTGGTGACAAGGACACTAGCGGAAGACCAAACTAGAGAAGAATCAGTCAGGAAGGCAAAGACACTTAAAGCATTTTAACTATTTGCCTCAAGTGACCTGTTAGCCTGTTCCACCATAGACCTGACTGTGTGTGTGAAGAACCTATTAACTGTTAGTAACCTCTCATGTCCATGTAGTGCTGTTAATTAGTGTTATATTAAGGACAGGTGCACTGGGCAGGTACAATGGTTTGGGTTGTATACTGTCTGTTAACGCCAATTTTGACACCATTTGTATTAATATAATGGGGTGTTCAAATACTGTTAGACGTCGTCTTCATGTTGCTTGTTGCTATGGAGACACTCAACTGACAAGACCTTAGTTTCTAGTTAGCTAGCCCCAAAGATACGCTGTTTACGTGATGTATTTATGAGGAATAAAAGGGACAAGGCCAAACAGGAGTAAAATATTTCAGTGTTACCGACCTCCTTGACGAGCTGAGCTTCTCCGTGCTGCACTTCATATATTTGCATTACTCCGGTTCCTCTTGGAAAGTTCCCGAGACAGACAAACTTCGCGCTGCAGGGGATCCATTTACTGTCAAACACCGTGTAGTTCAAACTCTTCTGGAAATGCGCGATAATCTGAGGCTTTGCTAGCGGCGATGACATCTTTACTGTTTATAAGATAAAGTGTAAAACGGTTCTTTTTTCTAGTTAAAGTTACAAGACTGCCATGCGATACAGCTAGCTGCCAAAACAAATGACGTTGAGCTCCTGCTACAGCCATAGGCTACAGCTGAGCGTGCGGGCTGCCCGAAGAGATGCCTGAAGAAAATCATTCATTTAAGTTAAGCATTTGACGTATTTTAGATACATAGACAATGTATTCAGATATATTATTACTTTAAACTCAATTTTAGTCCCTAAATGAGACATATTTGCTAATTACAACTCGAATAATAATTATTTTCTGTCTACAGGCGTCGACGATGTGGCGGTTGAGGTCCTTTTCGTCGCACGAGGACACCCTCATGCCTGTGTATCCCACATCAGCCTCAGTTTTGACCGTTTAATCTGATTTAAAACTAGTTTCAAGGATGGACACCGATAAAACTACAACCCCAGAGGCTGGCGCCGCCATGGAGAGTAAAGACGACACGGAGTCCTTCACAAAGGTGAAGTCTAAAAAGAGTCAGAAGCGAAAACGTGAACAAGATGGAGCGGACATGGACACTGAGGGGCCCGTGGCGAGCAAGCGGCCGCAGTTTCCACCGATATCAAGCGACAAATTAAGGGTAACTACTGACTGTGTACATGTGCTCTGTGTGGTCTGTCAGTGGTACCAAATATAAATACAAACACTTGTTTATTCAATGTTATTTGTCTCCGTCTAGAACTAGAAACTATTTTTGCGCATGCGCACTGTTGTCTTGTGACTGCACTAAATAAAGCTACTGCAAGTATGTTGTACAAGTGACTCAGGGAGGATCAACAATAGTGGAAGAAGTATTGAGATCCTTAGTACAACTTATAATACAACACTGTAAAAATATTCGGTGTAAAGTAAAAGTCCTGCATTAAATATGTTACTTAAGTAAAAGTATTTAAGTATTATCACGTTAATGTGTGACAAGTATAAGTAGTCATTGTGCAGTTGAATGTTCCGTGTCACTATCTATTATAGATAATTTTGGATTAAAATGGCTGCTGCATTAGTGTGTATGTTGCATTTTACGGCTGTAGATGTTTATGGTTGCACTTGTTTTAGCCCCATAGATTAAACTATAGCCTCGCTGTCAGCTTGTCATGGTGTCAGAAAAAACAGTCTTGTTTTCAGCTTTGTGACTATTCATATTCCAGTGGACCCATGAGGGTTTTTAAATAGTTTTTAAGCTTAAGAAGTAGGATTATTCTCTGAACACACATCATGTAGTTTACCAGGAAAATACAAATTCAATATCACCAATGATTTTGACTTACAGGAAGGGTATGACAAATCAACTAAAGCTGTCAGACAAATTTAATGGAGTAGAAAGTACAATATTTACCTGGATATACTCAAGTAAAGTATTGGAGCACAATACTTAGATAAATATGCTTTGTTACAGGCTACCACTGGAAGCCAAAACTTTAATAATTAACCGCAGTTGTGTGGTTCTTTTTTGCATTATACTGATTTTTGAGACTTTTATTTCACTGCATGCAACAGTACGCTTGTGTAATGGCTGCAGTCACCAGCTACTTTGTAGAATAAGTTTTTAAAATATTCATACCTAATACCTACCCAGCATTATAAGGATTAGTGAGGCCACCCACAACTTTAAAATTAAGAATGCAAATTAATGCATCAGTAATTAAAAGCTGAAAAGGACAATCAGTCACAGTGACGAGTGTGCTTTAGCACATTGTGCTGCTAAGACTTCTACTCACTCTTAAGGCGCTGTGTTCTGCACGACTTTGACTTTTAATCGTGTGTTTTTGCTTTTAAGGCGTTGTTGGATATTGTAACTTTAGTGGTATTCAAATGAATCCCACTTTAGTGCCACAGAACACAGTTACGCAGTGAAGTAATTGTTTTGTGTGTGTTTTCAGGGACCAACTGAGATGCGCAAAATCCCCGTCCCAGCTCACAGGTACACCCCGCTGAAAGAAAACTGGCTGAAGATTTTCACCCCCATTGTAGAGAACCTGCAGCTTCAAGTTAGATTCAACCTCAAAACTAGGAATGTTGAAATTAAAGTAAGTTTCCCCATCCTATTGTAGCCATGTTGACCTGACTGAGCTTTTTTTTTTTTTTAACAATAATACCACCTGCACTGTTTTTCTCTGGCACCTATAGTTTGTGTGATATACTTTTCTTTTTTCAGACATGCAAAGAAACAGAGGACATTGCCTCACTCACTAAAGCAACAGATTTTGTTAGAGCATTTATTCTGGGATTCCAGGTTGAAGTAAGTACACTGATGAAAGGGTTTGGTGAGCTCTGCATGTTTTCATTTCATGACTGCATGATTATTTTTATCAGGTTTTTCAGTCTGTTTTTGTACAGAATGTGTATTTTAGACACTGTTAAGTGTGGGGACAGTGGTAGAGATTCAGGATTAGGACTTGGATTTAATTTTTGGTGTGCTGATACTGAACTGTCAAAGTATTTGACATCAACAAGTCAGTGTTCCGCACTGCTGAAAAGATAAAGCCACAGTCAAACAGTCTGTAAAACCTGCAGAGAATTTTGTAGATTGTATCGTCCAAATGTTGCAAATAATTTTGTCAGATATTCCTAAATTTAAAAGCCCATTCTTATTCTTTAATTACTGTCACCTTTAATAGACTGCTGTGGTTATACGACGTTAACGCTCACACTTTCTCTTTCCAGGATGCTTTAGCTCTGATCAGATTAGATGAGCTTTTCCTAGAAAGCTTCGATGTCACAGACGGTAAGCTGGCACTGTACCCACATGATATTTTTTTACACCCTTTTCGTCCACTGCTGCAGAGTGAACTCACCGTCCTCTTGATGTGTATTTAATTGTTTTCTATGTCATCTCATGACGTTTGTCTTGGCAGTGAAACCTCTGAAGGGAGACCACTTATCCAGAGCCATCGGAAGAATAGCAGGAAAGGGAGGGAAGACCAAATTCACCATTGAGAACGTCACAAAGACTCGCATTGTGCTTGCAGACACGTGAGTCATCTTTCCTTCCACCATTACTAGATTATGCTGATACTATTTTAGCAACATAATTATTCATCAGCATTTTATCACTGATAGAATTACTTACTGGCAGTTGTGAAGTCCTCCCTCGGGGGAATGATGATGATGATGATGATGGTGATGATGATGACTTACAGACCACAGAGAAATGCCTCCTCTTTTGTTTCTCTTAACTGAAGCTTTTAACTCTCCCTCATCTGTCTCTCAACAGAAAAGTTCACTTATTAGGATCTTTCCAGAATATCAAGATGGCCCGGACAGCGATATGTAACTTAATCTTAGGTAAGAAAGATATTCGTTTATGTCACATCTGGAACTCTTTGAAAGCACATGTGGTGCTCAAAACTGACCTTTAAACCCCCTTTTGCCTCTACAGGAAGTCCACCTTCAAAGGTCTACGGCAACATCAGGGTGGTGGCCAGCCGGACTGCTGAGAGATTCTGAAACCTGATTGGCTGCAGTGTGTATTTATCCTCCCCTCCCATTGCCTGATGGAACCCTACATTGATCTGTGACTGTTTGGACTGACACCTCAGGTTCCTCTGTCATGGCCTCATGCACAAAGCTGACACACTTTGGATCAGTTGACCCCAAACATGAGGCTAAATAATGATACATGCATTAACAGAGTGCGATTATCTGTGAGCATACGTTTGTGTAAATAAATAATTTCAATCCCGACGAACAAATGAGTTTAATTTGTCACTAGATAATTTTTATCTACATATTTTTATGTAGAGTGGAAAAGACAAAAAGCGGGTGAATCAATAAAAGGTTTATGCCACTACTTTGCAATACAAACACATCCAGCAAATAAATAATGTAACCTATAGTCACATTGTATTGTCTTTGCACAGGCCACTGCATGCTGTCTGTCATCTCTTAACATGCTTCTGCACACAGGGATGTTAGCAGAACTCTTCCAAGAGCACGCAGCTGTGATATTAGTTGTTTAAAACAGTGGTTCCCAACTGGTCCAGCCACAGGGTCCTGATTTCTCTTTAGTCATTGTTCCAGGTCCACACAGCTCAGTGTGTTCAGCATCATACTTGCATTTGGCCATGTCATTGAGCTAGTTCGTATCTCTGTCATGTAGCTGTCCGTTAGTCACTCACTCTACAGCAGAGAACCGCACTTCAAAGTAAAAGCTCTGTGCGGGAAATTCACTGTACTTTTTACAGACTTAACACGTTCACGAGTTATTCATGGTCCATTCACAATGGACCCAGGACCCACCAGTTGGGAACCACTGGTTTAAAACTCTGTATTTCCATTGACCAGTGTGGTTTTTGTTATCACACATCCATTGTGTTCCTTAGTTTAAGATTTGACTGGCGCTTTTTTATTTACATCAACTTATTGCGCCCTCCTCTTCTGCAGTAGCTCCTGACCAGAGAATTAACTCCCAATATTCACATTGACAGAAAATCGCATACATTTGCATTTTCTTTTCCCAACTGTCTGAAAATTTGGCTAAAATTCGTGCTACATTTAGACGGCAACCCAACTACTGAAGTTTATAAGGTGTCAGGTTTTTGATCAGAACCTACTTCATTAACACTGATAGTCCTACTGTCTGCTGCTGTCTGACAAATCAAGTGTGATCATGGCTGTACCAGGGTGTCTACAGGTCCTTAGAAAATCTTCAGATGTCTTAAATTCAGTGTTACAACATAAGGCCTTAAAAGTCATTAAATAGCCTTAGATTTCAATTTGTGAGGTCGTAGCTACTGCAAACATCAACAATTTTTTTGTAATTCTCTTTTTATTGGTTTATAGAAGCAGTATGAACATATGTAAATGAAATCCAGAACCAGATGAACATAAAGACCATAAGCAAAAAAAGGGGGTAAATAAATAAGTACAATAATACTTTTACAAGTTCTAACATAAATAAAAATCATGAGAGTAAATTATAACTAAATCAAGAATGTTGAAACAAGACATACATACAGAGACAGTGGGGGGCTACAAGTCACATCAGTGTTTCTAATACTTGTTTAGACAAAGTCAGGTCTAATGTTTGAGACATATAAACCATTTTATCCAGTTGTCAATAAAAATCTCCTGGGTTCTCAAACTGAGAGTCAGTCTCTCCATTACATAGATATTATGAACCAAGTCAATCCATTCATCAATACTTGGTATTTCTTTTTATGGCAATTTCTTGGTTAAAGATTTCTTACATGCCACAATAATATTCTTAGCAGATATTTATTTTTCCTCCGCTTGAGTTCTGCTGAAGTCCACATCTCTAGTGTTACGTCATTTTACTTCATACTTGCACTTATCTGTTGCCAAAATGTAGATTGACACTAGTAGACACTGCTCAAGACCACATATATAGTACGTGCCTGCACTGCTTACCTGCGATATTTAAATAAGTAAATTGATTTGTCCAAAATCAGTCCTGAAATGTGTCTTGAACAGGTCTTAAAAAGCTGTCTGACACCTGTGGACCCCCTGCATACAGTCCAGTCAGTAACATCCTGAGGGAGGGGTAATGAAAAATGACCCAAAACATGGATTACTTTCAACATTTCAAAGTTTATTTAAATTTTATTTAATTTTCATACAGTATCAAGTTTCCAACAGTCCCACAGCATAAGATGCAGCATGCAGAAAAAGGAAAAAAAAAAGGTTCTCAAACTTAAATCTTTTCAGATATCCCCCACACAAACTAAAAAGAACCCAAGTCCCTCTGAGAAAAAATAGCACTTACAAACTAAAGCGCGGTCTGAACTATACAGAGAACAGAGAGCCAGAACTGCATTTAACAAATACTTATATACAAAAGAAAGGAAAAAAAAAACATCAAAATTTCCCCTTTAAGCTGAGTACAGTGTGTGGCAGTTTGAGACAGGATCAGATATGCAACTTTTACTGGAATAGAAGCATCTGGCTGACCCGGGTAAAATACAAAAAGTTACATGTAGTTCAGTTCATTTGGATTACCTCTCATAATATGTGTACATTTACCAAAGTTTGGCAACATCCATATTGTATACCATTAAATTCTTAAATATATTAACATCACCATCCATGTGTAAACAAGAGGATTATTTCAAAAAATGCATCTACATGCACAACAAAAAATATATTTCCATGTCATGCAAGCACAGGGAGGCCCAAGCCGTGCAGAGCTTTGGGATGAGGGACAACGGAGCGCTCCTGATTCACATCTCTGACTGAAAACTCCTGTTCACACCTGCAGTCGGCCTCCAAAGCAAAAATAAAAAAGCCATCCCGATGCCGTTTATAGTAGGAAGCATTTTCCCTTAGAAATAAACATTTGGTTGAATTTCAGTTGTTCTCCCTGTTTGCGTGTTAGTGGGTGGGAGGGGGAGAAAATCAGGTGATCGTGACAGAAAAAAGAAGTGGGAGAGGAAGCCAACTTTTGAAATGTACACGTTCCCAAAAATAAAAACTAAACAAAATAAACTACAATATACACTCTATCCCATTGCACACTGATCATGCCAACGTGTTAAGATTTTAAGTGTTCGTGTTGCGTTAAAGAAAACGGACCCGTCCTGCTCTGTACCGAGAAAGGTAAGTATTCAGAAGGGCTCATGTGAAGCAGAGGCAAAGCCGTCTCCTCGAGCGCACATTGATTACCTAATATACACATATTGGTTAAAAAACGCTGCCTGCAGATAAGTCTCTTAAATCGTTATGTACTCCATTCTCTACTCACTCTCAGTTCTTTGCCATCAGCCTCTGTTCTGAACGTTAAATATAAATCTAATCTTTCCACTACAGTTCATTTCGTCAGTGTGAGCGCAGAGCTGTGTTTTGCTTTGGAGATTGTCTCGTGGATGCACACTGGTAAATGCAAAATGCTTCGTCGAGAGTAAACCATGTATCAGTTTGCAGCCACAATATTTTGGAAAGACATTTTCTTGGCATTAATTTGATCTACCTATGATTTCATGACAGGAAACGAGGATAAACACATTCTTAAGTATGAATAAAACTATAAATCTTATCACAAGTAAAGGAGAAACATGAACTGCTTTGCTGAGTGTCTGGAAGCTTCACTGGTCTAATCCAAACAGCTTTGTGTGTGTGTGTGTGTGTGTGTGTGTGTGTGTGAGCTAAAAGTGAGGACAGAAAGTCAGAAATTTAGTCTTGCATGTAATATGACTCGAGGTCGTGCAGTCGGAAGTGTCGGTGTGAGCGACAGCGGTGATGACAGGTAATAACTTGGACTGGTTTCTGGATATGTTCTGGTTGGCACTTCATACCCTACTTTCTAGTTGTACTGTAAGTCAAGTGTTAATATGCTATACACTTTCCCCTCACGAGACAACCGTAGATATACTTGTATTTTTTCTTCTTTATAAAAGACAAGAACAAAAAATAAATATCAAAAATAACAATTAACAAAAAAAGAAAAAAGAAAGGATGAAATATGAACAAGCCAACCAGCCTCTCCCCCCTCATCCAAAATTGGAGTTGCTCTTGCGAGTGACAAATAGATGTCCTTCAGTCTCTTAAAGTGCTACGACCGGGTTATTGAGAGGATTTACAGTTCAATAACACTTCAAAGTTGGCTTCACGAGGCCCGTGGTTCTTTTTGAAAGAAAAAGTGGCTTCACAGAGAGAAAGAAAGAAAGAAAGAAGAAGAGTAAGAGAGAGAGAATACTTCCATTGAGTTACACAGAGAGCGCTTTGCCGGACGTCTTGAGCAGATCTTCAGAGATGGTGGAGAAAGCGAGTGTCGAGGAGGAAGGGGGGGAGTCAGCAAGCGGAGGAGCGCTCACACGTCCACCACCATCTTTTTGTGTATATCGAGACCTCCGACCACCTGGAGGAGAGAGGGAGAGGGAAACAGAGGTAAACACACTCATTAATCCAGCGCTGTTAGACGCAGTGAAAGAAAAAACACAAGTGTTACAAATGACATTAACAAAAGCTCAGTTCCATTAAGTGTCCCAGTAAGCCGTGACCGTGAACCAGCATGCACATCTGCACAGCCATGAAACTGCTGATTGAAATGGAACGCAGTTATTGACTACATCTCTGCCTTTCCTACTGTGACAAATCAAAATGTCTGCTATGAAAAAACACGTCTCCCACCAAAAAACTGTACGTATTCCACTATCTAAGGTTCGGATGTTTGAAAATGTGGGAAAACACTGAAAAGTCTGTGAAAAATACCCCAAACAATTCAGTTTCAAGTGATATGAAACAGAGAAAAGCAGCAAATCTTTAATTTTAAGAAGCTGGAAACAGTGAACGTTGGTGCTTTGTTCCTGGATAAAAGACTTTAAAATGTATACTCTGCAGGATTTTCCTAAAAATCAATGTGTCAGAGCCATTTCTAGCAAGACTTAGTTTTCCTATAATTTTTTGAGTCACTCTAATGCACCACCTGACCTGGCATCTCAGGAACCTTTGATTGAAGCCAGGTGTGCTGAGGTGAGTGTGCAGCGTGGAAGAGGCCACGGTTAGTCTTAGTTTTAACTGTATGATGAAGTTGTTTAACACAGCATTGATCTGAACTTTGTTTTTGGGAAGGTCTGTTTATTTGGGGAGTTTTGTTTTCATTTTTTGAACTCAACAGTCAAGACAATCAGTTCACGGTGTCATCCTGCATCTCTCCACACATCCTGCAAATCAGTCAACTCTGAACCAGCTGAAGCACCTGGGTCATCAAACAGTGAGTAAAACCAAACCAAAGACAGTGACTTCATCATATCTCTGTTATTGCGTCTGTTATTGAACTTATTTGGAAGCCGCATTATAATGTGTAAATTCATAGAAAAGTAATCCCTCTAGATCATCACTTATGACCAACTACAAGTGTGTGGTGTTTGTTTATCTGCAGAGACTCTGCCCTCTGCCAGTGTTTTCTTATTGTGCTGTGGATGGGATGTTCGTGGGCTGTGGCCCCCAGCCCTGAGGGGAAACTGTGATTCCTTATAGTCGCTCCGATGTAAAGAGTAGAGAATTATAAGAGGTAAGAACAGGCGTGTGAAATCTAAATATGTAAATAAATACAATAACATAGAAATAAAAACTGCATTATGAACAATGTTGACACTAGTACTTAAGATATTAAGATTAAATTATATCTCAGTGTGAAGGTACTTTGGGCAGCGACCAGACAGGTGCAGCACACTTTCAAGAGGATGCAACATAGGTTGTGGATGCAGCGCAGAAATAAATCGAGGCAAAACACCAAGTTAAAAAATCTTATTGCAAAGAGCAAAGAGATATTGCCTAAAAATATCATGATATAGTTTTAGGGACGTATATATGCTATATCCTATAACTTTGAAGAGATGATCAAAACTGTCCATTAAATGTAACAGCTGTGTCATTTAGTGTCACACTTTCGTAAAGTTGGAGGACACGTGACATATCTATTAAGGACTGCTCAAAACTGAAGCAGCTGATCAGGAAAAGTCTCTAGTTGTGGTCAAACGCCAAAAAAAAGGATCCTATATGTCCCAAAATGCAACTACTATATCACCCAGCCTCTGTTAAACATCAAATAACACCCGAACTCTGTGTGTGAAATCAGCGGACTGCCCCTTTACTCGAGCGCTACACAACAGTTATGTTTTAACACTCCTATGTGTTGTTATACTGCTGAGATCTTGCAGCAGCACTGGAGGTGTAAACACACTTTCCTTTACTACGAACAACCTTGTGACAAAAATCTATTTTTATATCCGTCGTCCTATTTTTACACCCTCTTTGTTACCGTTACGTGTTAAGTTGTACTATGAGCCAGACTGAAATCATGTCACGCCGTCTCTTCCCTGAACCTTCAAGTGTTTGAGCCGCGCCGCTTTTGTTACAAATGGGATCTAATACTCTCCTGCGCCATCCTGAAAATACACTCCCACAAGGACGAGAGCTCTTTTCAGTTCAAGGCTCCGGAGATGCAGCCGTTGAATGTGGGCCTTGTGTCTGTCAGAGTTACTGCCTTTCTGTTCAGAAAATGTCTCCGAGCAACGCCGGCTCCACCGGGGTCCAATGCGAGATGAGTTGTGTGTGGCTGAGACTTTGCTCGCCTCTTTGATCTTGAATTAGATAATTAAGGACATGTGCTTCTGATCTGAATTGGTTTTAAAATCTGTTTCACAGCAGTCACAGATTAGCAAACTATCTCCAGGATGGACACATATTTATTGTTTGCTGAGACAGAGCAGCCATGTCTTAACTGATCTACATCAAATCATCCATCAGCTATTAATCCAGAAATCAGCGGCCTGGCTTTCAGCAGGACTGCATCACCCCGCTCCTTCCATCCTCTGCATCCTCATCAGCTGCAGATCACTTTCCTCCCTTTAACATTTTCTCTTACAAAGCTCTGAATAGTCTTTTATGGTCACTTCTTGTAGGTTAATTACAAGTGTTTCTCTTAACCTTGTGGAGCAGGTTTGTATGAGTGTCTCGTGGTTAAAGAAATGTATAAATAACTCTTACTTAAAGCAGCATTTCACTGCTGGAGAGATGCTCTTTTCATAAACCTGAGCTGTCTGTGCATGAGGAAGACGCAAATACTTTTTAAAAAAGGGGCTACATTACTAGAGAGAACAGAGAAAAAGGGCTGTGGCATTTGCTTTTGCTCGAGGTAGAAAACCTACAACTACCAGAATGCACTGTGCTGCACTGGGCCAATAAAAGCTCCCGCTGAAGGGTGTCGTAATGCGAGCTTCGACGTTTCGACACAGGAAACAATGTAACAGCTGGCTAGCAACTGTTAAATGTTGAGCTAAAAATAAGTTTCAGAAAACATCTGAGGCGAGACACAGAATCTTGGCTTCTTGGTTTCAGTATGGTGCCCACTTCCTGATCACAAATGATCATATTACAGCCAAACAGTGCACTAAAATATGTTTCTGAAGACATTTCAAGTGAGAAGTAGGCAACACAGTGACAGAATCTCAGTTTATATTTGATCAGCAGTGTCTAGTTTGACCTGTGATTGGAGTTTGGTCTGTGTTTGATGGAGGAAGAGACAGAGGGGGCGTCTTTCTTTTGATCTGCCTCTATACTCTTTGTCTGTGGTGGCGGGCATACAAAAATGTGGACGTACAGCCAGCGAAAGACTTAAGCTGGGAGAAGAGCAGGGAGATCTGGGTGTTAGAAAGATGGAGGACATTTACTGTAGTTCATTTACACATACTACCCACAATGTTATGATATGAAGCTGATTAAAAAAACTGAAATCTTTACTTTTTAAAGGGTCCAGTGTAAAACATTTAGTGGCATTTAGCGGTGCGGTAGCTGATGTGAAAACGTGAAAGTCTTCTCTGTCTGTTCTGGGCTACTTTAGAACAACATAGTGAACTCTGTGGAGGGGGACCTAGAGATGTACCGATACCACTTTTTCCTTCCCGATACCGATTACCCTTTAAGTTATTTATATTCCGTAAGTCTATAAGGGTCCTCAGATCAAAGGGGTTTCTAATAAAAATTAATCCAAGTTGTGAGTGCTGTTTTAACAGGAGAAAGTGATGCGTTGGTATGGCGGGTGCTGTAATTCTCTCTGTGATGTGCTGTCTGTAGGAGCTAGATCACATAAATGATTCATAACTGATATATTATCTGAAGCCTCATTTTTATAGAAGTAATATTTATACTGGTTTTAATAAACTGTTTGATCGTATTTCCTGAGCAACAGTTTTGTGTGAAAGGAATTAAAGGCCTGTCCCAAATATAGACCTGTTGAGTTCAGTGATTTGAGCAAATAATAGCCCGGGCTACTAACTGACGTTTTATGGTATGTCCAATTCAACAAAGGAGAACTTTCCAACAGAAGTACCATGTTGACTGTGAAGGTTTCCCTCACCCAGTGTTGCAATAACCCTCTCCCTACAGCAGTCACTCCCTATTTGTCACTAAAGACTCATATTTCCAAAGACATTTAGTAACCCTCCACCCTCCTCACTGATTATTTTAAAGAAACAAACCTCTAACTCTGAGCTTCTTCTCTCCTTATATAAGAATCATGCACTCCTCATTATTGCCTTCTCACTATAAATATAAGCTTATTTCACAGTTGTACTCATTAATACTGTTAGATAATCTTAGCTGGATGGTTTCAATGTAGAATAAATGTGACCTTTTATTTGTTGCTTGGTCCAACACTCCTGTAGTATCACAGTCAGCGTGTTTTAGTGCCACATTATACACTATGTTTATAGCCCTTGACAACAGCAAGCATGAGCCTGAAACCCAATGCTGTGAAGCCTGAGCGAAAAGGTGTTTGTTCCTCTAAAGTTTTTTTTTGCCCCTTTGACATTTGCCTTCACCAAAACCGGCTGCATCAGCAGAAATGTCACTGCACCCCCCCAAATACTTACTGCACAGAACTCTTCAAAGGATATCCTGCCATCTCCGTCCTTGTCTGCGTTGATAATAGTTTTGTCCACGATCTGCTGGAGCTGCGTGTCCTTCAGGTTGTTGCCTACCATCATCTTCAGCACCTGGAAGAGCTCGCCGTTGGAGATGTAGCCGTCCTTGTCCATGTCGTAGATCCTAAAGGCGACTGTGAGGGCAGGGTGAGAGATGAGAGAGGGAAGGAGCAGACATAGAGTTAGAACAGAGTCTACATCAGTTACAGAGCTCCACATGAGGAGAATTAATCTCTGAGTTCATCTGCTAGAGGAACATTCGTCTCAGTTACATAAAGTCTTCACCTGTTCTTAAACTTTGTCCCCCACGGTAAACTCTTGAGCAAACCAAAACAATAAGCCCTTATCAGACATGCTCTTGTTTGGCCTCCAGTTACACCGACTCCACTACAAGCAGCCGCATCTCAGCTTTCTCCAGCCTCTTTGTTATGAGAGTGGTCGGACTCGCTTTGAGCCTGATCCTACACGCACACCTGCGCTGAGCACTGCTAGAAACCTGGCTTCAAAAATAATAACTGGATAGAATTTTGCACACTGCTCAACATTTACATCTTTCCTCACGGGGGTTTTAGTTGTCCCAGTGGAGCAAGGTGAGACAAACAGAGCGGGGGAGACACAGGAGACTCAGCCCTGCCTGGTCTAAGTCCCAACGCAGCAAAACAAGCAGATGTATTCGGAGACGAGACCTCGAACCAGCACCATATTGTTGTAATGAAGAAGCAGCTTTACTTACACCGGAGCTTCTGTTCTTTGTCCCCCTTGACGCTGAACTGTGAGACTCCCTCGATGAACTCTGGGAGAGGAGAACAACAATCAGTGCTGTGCTCTACGGTCTCCACTGACAGAGCATTCACAAACATTTTACAGTTCTTACTAAACGTTCTGACAGTATTTTTTTTTTTTATTGATTTCCGAGGCTTTAGATCTACACTTACAGATTCCCTGCTCCATTTCCTTATTTCAATCATAGAAATCAAAAATGATATTTAATTATAGATTATAGAAGATTATATTTAATAATGGAAGATAAGATAAGATAACTGTGTCTTCTTAAATTTGGAGAACAATGGATGTTTTTTAACACTTATCTTTACGTAAGGGTGATGGATTATTCCCCGTCATATATTCAGTTCAGATTCAGAAAGTGGATTTTCTTTACCAATCCAATGCTGCTGATTATATTCCAACTAGATGTCACTCAGCTTGTGGCGCTCAGGTGCCGAAAAATACATTTAAAAAACTCAACAGCGATGTCACTTTCCAGAAATCATGACCTGGTTACTCAAGATAATCCACAGACCTTGTTCTGAGCAGTTTCATGCAGGAACTATTTTCTTTCTACCAGACCACACCTGCCAACTGTATCATCGCACAGAGGGAAGCGTGCATCTACTGCTAGCTCACCTAGCACCACTGAGCGAGCTAACATCACAGCTCAGGCGTGTTTACATGTCAAGCTGTCACTGGCACAGGCCTCTCGTCTATGAGTAGATGCACGCTTCCTTCTGCATGGTGATATGGTTGCTGGGTGCAGAAAAACATGTTGATTTTGAGGTGAACTGTCCTTTAATTTGCTTTGTTACAGAAAACATCAAGGTGGATTAAGTTCTTGTTTTGTTTTGGTGGTTCTTTGGCTCGTGTGCTTTTATGCACTGTGGTGAAATACAAACGCTGAAATTGACAAAGCTGGTTTTACAGCATATTTCTCCTAGCTGATGCCATTCTTTGAGGGGTTTCTATTGTGTCACTGCAAACCACAGCTGTGGTAGCAGGTAACACCTTTTCTTTTTTTTGCCCTAGGGGTTAAACATGACTTTTGACTTGCACACTGTCCTTTCAAATAAAAATACCTCTGTGATACTGGCTTGATAGAAAAACTAAACATGACTTCTGTCCAGGGCTGGGCATCGTTTAAAATGTTACGATACCAACAATACGAGTGCGCTGAAAGTAATACCGACACCGATGAGTTTTTCATGTGATACATTTATTTTTTCAACTTCATTTGGTACTCCTCATGTGCATGAAACACCGCTGTACTTTTAAACATTTTGGTGGCATCTCGACATGCTGCCAATTCAGTCAAATACACAGTGATGCCTTGAAAGTATTGAGTACAGATTCACAGCACTAATTCTGTCAGATATAAATGTTTGGTAGTACAATCACACGTCCTCCACTCACTTCTTGTTCAGCTCAAAAATACATAGCAGCCTCTGTATTTGATTCAACTATCTGGTTCTGAGCTCGGTGTATGCTTTCAATGCGGGACAGGATTAAAGCCTAGATGTCAAATACCAATTCAAAACACTATTCACATTGTGAGTGTGCTAAAGTCACAAAACAACTGTGAAAGCAGCACTGCACTTTGAGAAAACCCTTCTGAAATATGATGAAGAACCTGTGCCAATACCATCAGCAGTGTTGTGGTACCTTCTCACAGACTGACACAGACCAGAATAAAGCTGTAAAATCAACAGAGTTTATTGCTTACCTTTAAAGTCCACCTCTCCGTTCCCGTCTGTGTCAAATATGTCGATAACCCTTTGCACCAGCGGATTCTGTTGCAGCTCCGGCAGCGACATGAACTCCTCCACGCTGAGCGAGCCGGAGTTATCTAGGTCGAGTTTCTTAAACCTCTTCCCTAGCCTCTTAATCTCATCAGCATCGACTGAACAAAGACAAAGAAAAAAAAAGAGAGAGATCCGGATGAGACATTTTCTTTGCACACATTCAGGTGGCGTTCTCTTAGATGATCAGAACTGTAAGAAAGCACATCATAGGGTACACAGGGGTCAGATGCATGGTGCTCCGACAGCCCCATTATGTCACAGCAGCCATGTAGGGGGGTAATACTACAAGAAGAGAACAGGAAAGAGTTAAAAGTGAGCCACGGTGCACTGTTCACCTGCAGCAATATTCTCCTGAGATGGATAAAACAAAATGACATATACAAAGCCAGTGGATGTTTGTGCAAACCATAAAGATCCCTGCTAACACCTGCATGAACAGTAGTCATAAATTTTAGTAGCCAACACTTGTAACTAGGTCAAGGACACCACTTCCGGCCTGCACTAACCGCTCCAAGCTGCATACCCACAATAACCACAGTACATTTTGTTCTGCTTCTCTCCACAGAGACCTCAAATGGGTGCAACTGTTGAAAAAGCTCCGACTGCTGGATCGCAAACGTCACATGAAGCTGATAGAGAACAAGGGAAAGGTGGAGAAATAAGAGCAGAGGAGAAGGAGTGACTGAGGAATCAGAAGACAGAGAGACAAATACACAGATATAACTTTTGCAAACTTACAGCCTTTGTAGTCTACTGGTGCTTTTTTATAAGAGGGGGTCTGAATCTTTTGTGTCCCTGCCATCAGAAGCAGCCCCGACTCCCCGGCCGGTATACTGAACAATGGCAAGGAGTAATCCAGAAGCAATAACAAAGCCAGTTGTCAATTACTATATAAGCTCATTCACACATAGTCACATGATCCCACTGGCCAACCACAAACTACTACTTCGCTCGCTTTAATCTGGGGTCCTAAATGACACGGGCTATCTATTAATCTTAATACGTAGCTAGCAGAGGGAAGGAGCGGAGGGTGTGTGTGCCAGATCTATGAGGTGAGGAATTGAGTTCATTCCAGGTTGAGTGACCTCCATGAGGACAGCCGGATCAGGTGAGCGACAGGAAAAGATAACACTGAAAGGCTGACTTATTATGATGTTAACTCTAATGGCACAACAGCCGAAATTGGAAATGGAACAGTGTATAGGATTTAGTTGCATCTAGAGGTGAGGATTACAGAGTGCAACCAGCTGAAACTTCTCCTGTGTACCATGTGTGAACTCCTGGTTAGGATTCCTTTAGTGTACATTGTTCAGGAGGTTTTTACCAGGAGCTGAATTATCCGCAGAGGTCTCTTCTCTCCAAAACAAACGAACAAAATGATTAAAACCAGTAAAAACACTGAATAAAGCAGTTTCATGTTGCAAATCAGTGTTTCTCAGATGCTGTTTGACTTGTCGGAGATAGGCTGCTAGCCCAGCACCTGCTAATGTGTGCTCAACTTTTGTCTCTGATAACTTAAGATCCAAACATTCAGGAGGTTTTTACCGGGAGCCGAATTATCCACAGAGGTCTCTTCCTCTCCAAAATAAATGAACCAGATCATTAAAACCAGTAAAAACACTGAATAAAGCAGCTTCACGTTACAAATCTGTGTTTCTCAGACGCTATTTGGCTCATCAGAGATAGGCTGCTAGCCCAACACCTGCTAACGTGTGCTCATCTTAAGATGTCATCATCCCAGAGGGACTACTGAGGCATATGTGAAATAGCAAATTGTCCTATCTAGAGCCAGTTTTTGGTTTGTTCATTCTGGGCTACTGTAGAAACATAGCAGTGCAACATGGCGGACTCTGTGGATGAGGTCCAGCTCTCTATGTAGATATATGTGACTCATTCTAAGGTAATGAAAACACAACAGTTAATTTTTTAAGGTGATTATGCACTAAGGAAAACATACTTATTATAATACATATAATTTGTGCCAATACATCCCGCTAAATCCTACGTACTGGACCTTTAAAGTTATGTCAGATAGTTAACTTCATTGTAAGGTTCGTATCATACCAGATACCTCTTTCTTTAGATTGTCACATTTAGTGTAAAATAAAGTATGCAGGCTCTGATATGCCTTAACACAGGCAGCAATAAACTCCATCATAAACACAGTCAGAGGTGACACATCAAAAGAAAACCCTCCATAAATGTATATGCGTCCATACAGGGTACAAAGGTCACTGAATGGTGTCGTAAGATGATGCCAATCTTGTGCCATGACCTTCAAAGTCCTCAGATCTTCACCTAGTTGAACACCTATCCATGTGTTCGACGGCGCTCTCCACCACCATCATCATCAAAACACCAAATGAAGAAAAATATTTTGGAGGATCGTGTTCATTCCTCCTGCAGAGTTCAGACACTTGAGACCTTCTGTATCTACAGTGCACAGTACTTAAAGATAATGTATGCACCTCATATGCATTCAAGATCGAGAGAAAGACAGAAAGTGAGAGAGAGGTGTGGGTTGTGTTTTGGGTTTCAACATTCGGACACGCTGTGCTACATCAGCTCGATGACTAATCAGAGTGTGAGTGTGGTGGAGGAGTAGGGAGGAATAAGAGAGAGTGACAGATATCGAGAAGTTGGGATGGACACAACCGCAGCAGTCGACTCTTGTGTTGGTTACAACTGAGGAACCTTTAAATAAAGAGCAGTATCACTGTACAACTAAGCTGCACACTAGTCCCTGCAGCACGCACATTATCAGTGTATACCGCGTTGAGTCAACATGTGTCAACTCCAACACTCCTCTACATCTGACACATACAGTAGAACAGTTATGACGCAATGCTTCTCTTCTGGATAGTTTGTGGGGCTTCTTTGTTCTGTCAGTGTCAAACAGTAAAGCTGACAAAGAAAGTCACATGACAGCAAAGAGTTTTATTTGCTCAAAGGTGCTATAAAAATCCTTGAAGGGCATCGAGAGCACATAAACAAACAGTAGTGACATTATGTGCAGTAAATATTTCAACTTCTGGTTTCAAACTCAGCACCCTTCTTCAAGCAGCTGCAAGCAAACAATGGAGGTGGAGAACAGTAGGATAAAGATTATGTCAGTTCACCTGTTCTGGGAAATATGAAGCCACATGTCATATTTCCCAGAAAAAACACATAGGAAAACTCACAATAAAGACAGTCCCACAAAAATATGGTGTACTTGTCATATGGTGAGCAGTTTAAAGCATTTTAAAGCAGAAATTCACTTGTTGTATGTTTTCAAATTTGAACATTTGCTGATTTCCCAAGTGAGGGGTCTGCAACCTTTACATATTAGAGCTTGATATGAAGGTAGCACAGCCTACTAAGTCTAAATCAACCTATCAACGGTATTAATAGGTCTAAACAAGCATTCATTAATATGTTTTACCACAAGGTGGCTCCTCTGCAGAGGGCTCTTTATGATTATTTAACTTTGCATGCATTGGCGGTAAAAGCAAACAACCCTCTCCACACTCTATTAAATATTTTATTTTCCTTCAAGACTTTTCCCTTTTTTTGGATTTGGAATCCATAGCTAGCCTTGGTAGGAAGACTCAAGACGAGCTATTGCGATTGAGGTTTGGCAAAATATAGAGGAAAAGGTCATAGATGTATGACACATAATTTAGTTGACGAAATGTTAAAACTGTTTTCTTATTTGGTGTATAGGCTACACATTTTTACAGTTGGAGAATGTAAGAACTTCTTAAGGTTTACGACGATGATAAATTAAAATTAAAATAAAAAACAACTGTTATTCATTTACTTTTTTTTTTTTGTCAAAGCCTCAGGGAGCCACTGGAGAGGAGCGAAAGAGCTGTATGTGGCTCTGGAGCCGCTGGTTGCCTACCCCTGGTAGACAGAGATCTGTGTGGGTACATGAGACCCTAAAAAAGAGGCTGGATCATGGGGAGTACCACCAGCTGGCCAAGAGCTTCTCCTCCATGATGGCTGTTTCCAGTCATATTTAAGGATGACTCAGGGGCAGTTTGACAACCTGCTGTCTAACGTCGGGCCGTATAGCTCTGGGTATCCAGCAACTGCTACCACCAGTTTCTCCTCCATTGTTTACCAGCTGTAAACTTATTGTTGTGACCACCACAGAAGGCCCGCCTCTTGAATCATCCAACTGGACAATAGGAAAAAAGACCACAAAAAAAGAGATGACGTGGGGCGCTTTTCTGCTATGAATTGAAGTTTTTTCAACTTGAGGAGTTCAGAGCACTCTGGCAAAAACTGCGAGCAAAAAGCTTCATTTTTATTAAAACAGTTACAAAAAGACGCCTCTAGCTGCTAAAACACTTTCTGTGTGATCAGGGCCTTAGTCTTCTGTGATGGCAAACTGAATATATTTGCATTGTGTGTGGTTGTTTGAACAATAACAAGAAAAATGAAGACGCCCCCTTAGGCTGTCAGATATTGTGATGGGCATTTGTCAGTTGTTTTCTGACATTTCTTTTTAAACCAGATTATTAACTGTAAAAATAATAGGCAGATTAATCAATAATGAAAGTGACTGTTAGTTGCAGTCCTGGTTTAACAAACCTGGTATAGTATATTGAAAGAGTGCGACAGACTAAGCTGACTAAAAACTATGACATTAAAAGGGACAAATTAAGATCTAATATGTCCACTTGTGTGACCGCAGCATGCTGATGTCTGAGTGAGAACCTAAAGTATAACAAATTCATTTCCTCTTATTCTCGTCCTGCATTAACATCAGCCTCTGTTAAACCGTGTCTGTGTGCTGTGCTGTGGTAAACTGAATTTGTGATGCAAAAGCCACCGCAGCCTGTTGATTAATAAACAATGTTTTTGCCCTATGCGTCTGTAGGAAACAGTCGTCAGTATACAATGGGTGATTGTTGTACTGCGTTCATTTCCATGATCTTTGCTCACATAAAGAGGGTTTATTCTGAACGAGGCGTCGCTGGTTTACTGCTTTGGTTTTATGTTCCTGACAACTCCTGATACATGGGGATTCTGCACGTACAAAATCTGATATATGCCACAAGGTTTCTGTGTCCACTAGGTGTGAGTTATCAGAGCCGTGCACACGGCTGTCCCCTGACACAAAACACTTCCTTATCAGCGGCCTCCTGTTTCCTGTTCACAGCAGATGACACCAGCTTGGCTCGTAGCCGTCGAGCCTGTGTGAGGGGCATTGATGCCACAGATAATCGCCATACCACTGGACCTAAATCAAAGGCATTATTAAATCAAGAGAGCCGGTGGCACGGAAACACGTCTTTATTTAGTTTAAGTGTGGTTATGAATGCATTTATGATTTAGGGTTCAGCCTCTTCCTTGCACACACACGCTGCATTCTGCATGTGGGTGTGAAAACCAACGCCGCACAGCAAGTGAGAGAGCAGCTCTCGCTTTTTGTCTGACAATAACTTTATAATTAAAGAGCACTTGTCAACAAATAATAGGATGCCATTTTCAGGGATGGCTAATGAGGATGGAGGGGATAACTCAGGTACTTGAGTGTGGAGAGTTCAACTTGAACTTGAACCTCTCGGAGGTTCTGTACAGGTGAAAATGGAAAGAGAATACCACAGATGAATTCCTACATCGTCCAACAGAAAACACTACCAGGGTTTTGGGGTTTCATTCCACACACTGGCCATCGTTGGCCAGTGTGTGGAATGAAATGATCAATTAATCATTTAAAGGTCCAGTGTGTAGGATTTATATATTGGCAGAAATGGAATATGATTTAATAAGCATGTTTTCTTTAGTGTATAATCACCTGAAAATAAGAATCATTGTGATTTCATTGAGCTGTTCACATCTACACAGGGAGCGGGTCCTCATCCATAAAGGTGGCCATGTTGCACAACCATGTTTCTACAGTAGCCCAGAATGGACAAACCAGACACCGTAGTTAGCAGCCCCTCTGTGACGAGCAGCGTTGGAAAACACTTTTTTTATGTGAAGCTGCTTTATTCAGTGTTTTTACTAGTTTTAATAACCTAGTCCGTTTGTTTTCGAGAGGAGGAGACCTCTGTGGATAACTGACCCTTTGCTAAGTCCCGCCCACAGACGCAGACTGGCCAATCATAATGTGGCAATGGGCCGGCTCAGACCAGGGTCCGACAACAACACAGCTGTGCTCCATTGACTCTAATGCAGCCGTTTGAGATTTCTTTCATTTCCAGGCTGGTTTTGTGGGTTTGGAGCTAAATGTGTCTTAGTGATACTCGTTACCTGGAGAGGTTGGAAAAAGATATGCAGTTAGTTACAGTGTGGGCTCCATGCTTACTCTGACAGCTTGTTGGACCATCGCAACGAGGCAGGGCTTAGCGAAAGGTCAATTCAGTTCCCAGTGAAAACCTCCTGAACGTCTGGTTTTTAAGTTATCAGAGAAAAAGGTGAGCTCACATTAGCAGGTGGAGAACCACTGATTTTTTAAAATAAAGCTGCTTTATTCATTTTTTACTGGTTTTAATCACCTGGTCTGTTTGTTTCGGAGAGGAAAATACCTCTTCGGATAAATGGCTCCCGGTGAGTTTTAGCTGGTTACAATCTGCAATCATCACCTCTATTTGCCACTAAATCCTACACACTGTTATTTGACATCTGACATTTTTAAGCTAAAATGCCAAAATTTACAAGATACAAGTTTCTAAAATGTAAATTATCTATTTACTATTGACTATTGGTCAGACAAAGCAAGACACTTAAAGACGTCCCAAGGGGCTCTGGGAAATTGTGATGGGTATTTTCCAGTATTTTTTGCACTGCGTGATTTATCAAATAATTGTAAGGTTAATCAATAATGAAAAAATAAAAACCATGACATGCAGTCCTAAAAATGTGTGTGCACTCATACTTCTGTAAACCAACTGTCCTCCAACAGCAGATGTTAATGCTAACCTTTCAAAACGGCTCCTTGTCACAGTTTAAGCTCCTTTTGTTGCTACAAAGGCAGGTCAGTGGGATAAACTGGAGCACAGATGAAAAATCGCTCTGACATTTACAACACATAACAAAGTTTTGGTGCTGTCGCTGAGCGGAGAACATCTGAACACTGTGTCCAGATCCTTTCCTGCTGTCTGGAGCTGCCAAGTGAGTAGGTACATTTATTATTCATGCAAGCAAGGACAACAGCTTTCTCACAGTCTGAGTCCCCTTCCCGGTCTCGACCCAACAAGTCCTGCGTCTGCCAGCATCACAGACAGACGCGGCTCCCGGCTGATTCAAATAAAACTCATGATTAAGATGATGATGCAGGACTTTAACTACAGCAGTTAGTTTAACCGAGTTATCCGACATATGACACGTTGTGAAATCTGTTACAGGTGAGAGGTAGAGAGACCCGTCTGCATCGTATCACAGCTGGACGTTTATGGCGCCACAGAAAACCAATAAACTAATGAGGCTCTCTGATTTAACTTTCATTATCTCACGCTTTTATGCAAACTCTTTCCAGTGAGTGCAGTAAAATAAATTTCCTAGATCACCAGCTTTCCAAGCACCGACTGCCATCCTCCCTCACCGCAGCCAAAAATCTCAAAACGTGGTGCAATGACAGGTATCGAAAAACTGTCCAACAAATAAGCTACTAGCGAGCCTTGGTTTGCTTACAGGAGGAAGGACAGAGTAAAAAAAAAACTGGAACAAAGTGTCACAGCTGTGGGCACAAATATGAGAGCCAGGGAGGAGAGGTATGAGATGTTCTTATTTTTTATTTTATCCCAACAACACCTGTACATACGATTACAGACAGCAGGGAGAATTACTGCTGCAGACAAAGTGATTGAGATCTAATGAAATATTTAAAATGCCATCTTCCTTGTTGCTACATAAAAACAGGATGTTGTCGAGGGATTTCATGTGAAATAAAATAGGTGGCATAAACCTTCAAAATGAACCCTGCTCCTGCTGATTGCTAGCCTCCTCCATGACCTCCACTTGCAGAGGAGGAGGAGACAGTCTTGTTTTTAACCCCAGCATTGGGCTATAGCCTGCGTGTTTAAGCCTGCTGGCAGCAGAGACAGATGCGATGATGTGGGCGATGCTGCAAACTGACACTCAAATGTGCACCTCTGTCCCGTGTGGCTGGTTAGATTATGGATGACGGTACAGTAGAGCTGCAGGTTTTGCATGATGGCGGAGCTGGCTGCAGATCCCTGAAACCTATGATCACATTTTGCACGATAGATCTTAATATATACAGGACGCCCGTGCGTGCAAGATGATTCAGAAAATAAAACTATCAAACATTAAAGGAGGAGAAAAGGATGGAGTTTTGATTTACATACATTCATTTGGTACAAAACAGCGAAATATCACACTAAATGATGCATTTAATGGAACAACCAAGGAAATAACATCCCAAAATGTTCTCCTGTGAAATAAGCGGTTGTCTTAGAGGGCTGCTGCTCAGTCACAGAGGCTCCTCACACTGCTATGCTAATGAGCGGCTCTGAGGGAGACCCAATGTAACTGTGAGATGATTATGATAATCTCATATACTCCACCACAGACCACACATACAACACACACGCACGCACACTTTCATAAGCGCTGTATGTACCCTCAACTGTGTTACTAGGCAACAAGAACCCGTTAGCCCCCAAAGTAGCCCACACACACACACACACACACACACACACAGATGAAAGGAGGAGGAACATTCTAACAACTGCTCATGAGGTGTACGCCATGAAAACACATGCATATGTAGATGTCATCAGGTTTTGGGTGCACACAGGAGGCTCACACTATGTCTGTCACATACATAAGCATCAATTAACATAAATAAACAGTGCGGTGTTCGGCCAAACAGCCTCCTGCTGGTCCGTAGCTTGTCTTGCATGTTCACCTGTAGTGTCTGCGCTGTGCTTAGAGTCATATGTGAGTGTTAAATCCTGAACTTCAGTCGTAAGCTGTGTGGAAATGGAAGTTTTATATATGTTTGCAACAATGTCATCGAGACAGGTTGTTTCATTGTTACATCAACTGCACAGCAAAGCAAATACTATAGGGTAAAACTATTTATTCTATTATAAAGGGAATTTGCGGTGCAGCAGCTGCAACACAAAGTGGGAAGAGTGCAAATAGATAGATAAAGATAACTAGGGCTGCACTGAATAGTTTCTAAATCAGAGGTTTTTTGTTTTTTTTTTGCATGTCTGTTCATTCACTAAGGTCGGTGTTTCCTCACAGCTGCAGATAAAAATTAGGCTACACTAATATTAGTAGTGTTTACTCCATTTGTAGAATTAGATTCCAGTGGTGGCTGCATGCGTAGGATTGTTTCTGACTCATGTGATCCAATCATTTCCAATAACTTCAGAGTAAAGTCAAGAAGTCAAAGTTTATTGAAAAAAAAAAAAAAAAAAAAGATAGATGTGATCATTTTCAAAATTCTCAACATGTTTTTATCTAGAGAAATATTCTGCTTCAGTCTTTATTCGCCTTTCAAAAACAGCATTTTCCACTGCTCTCTCGCCTGCTGTGCACAAAAGGAGGCATGCACATGTATTAACAGGGCGGACTAGAAGCACCATTAATTACATTTGTTTATTAAAGAAAGATAATTTGGTTAAAAAAGGAAAGACTAACTAAGTTTTCTGTTTCATGTTATTCAGTCATGTTCAATCTGCTTCCTGTTTTACTCTGTAGATTCTCTCCTCATGTGTCATACCTGGTTTTACTTCCTGTCTTTGTGTGTTTTCCCGCCTGTTTTCTGTCACACCTGTCTCGTTAGTCCCTCCCTGTTCCCAGAGTCTTCCTTTCACACCTGTTCTGTATTAGTCTTGTCTGCTCCACCCTAGTGTTCCCCTCCACACCCTTGTTGTTAGCCAATCTCCATTTCCCTCCTTTTGCCCGTGTCCTCCTCCTCCAGCTGTGTCCCGTTCTTGTGATTGGTTTTCAGTGTATATATACCTGTGTGTTCCCCTTTGTGCTTTGTCAGTTTGTCCTGCGTTCATCCCTGCGTTTATCTCCGTGTTCTTGGTGTCATTCCCTGAGTTACATTGTTTATTAAGTTTTTTGTATTTTGCCCAGTTTAGTTTCGGTTGTGCTTTCATTTGGACTTTCAGTTTTTTATTGGCTGTATTAAAGCTCGCTTTTTGTTAATACTTCAACCTGCCTTTGACTCTGCATTTGGGTCGTCCCTAAACTGATTCATGACAGTACAGCCCCAACAAAAGCAATACTATTCCAGTAAGATGCAAATCCAAAACAAATACAATATGTAACCTATAATGCCAAAGTCAGGTGTACAGTATGGATCATTAAAATATAGACAGGAATCAGCAAGTTCAACAGCATCTTCAATACCCGTGTTTTTGTAATTGGTTCAAGCGGTCCACAACCTCATCTTTGGGCAGCATCTCTGCCGGCACACTAAACGTCCCGCTTAACCCTGCAACATTACCGGCACCACGGTCAACTGCTAGCTCAAGCTAACCACTAAACAGCAGCACAGCTGTGTGAACAGAAAATCTGCTAAGTGCAACTGGCTTTTCCTCCCCATTTGTGTTTAATTATAAAACACAATGTTCCCAAAATGTCATTAATGAATTTGTCCTCTTAAGCACGCTCAGCCCTCAAACGGTTCACCCTGCACAGTAATGGAGACATGTGACTGCATTAACACGGTGAGCCTGGACTGAGACGAGCGGGAGAGAGATAGTGATAAACAGAGCAAAATTCAGCTGGCATGCTCCTGATAATTACAGCTGCATATACGCTGCTCCCCAAACACACAGGATACAGTGTGAGGGCGGGTAAACATGAGAGGGTGACATGCACAGCTCTGTAATTACACGAGTGTGACACATGACACCATGCAAATAAGCATAATGGGGTTGTGCTCAGCCAAGGATGGTGGAGCGTCGTCTGGGGAACGTATCAGAAGACAACAGTGTGTCACAGATATAAGATAATGAAAAAGCCACGGGTTGTAGTTATAAAAGAGGAGCACATTAATTAGTAGTCATGAGAAGAGCTGCTTGTGGCTCTGGAGAGGTCAAACACAATAACCCTGACGATGCCAAAAAAGTAATTTCAGCTTGGGCATTGAGTCAAGAAAATTACTTCACAGTTACAAAGTGGGAGCAGGGAGTCTGAAGTAGGAAGTATAATCACATGGGATCTAATGAAGAGATGCAGTGAAGTTGCATTGTGGGAAATGTAGGATCCAACCTTGTTGTGAGCAGTTTCATGTAGGAACTATTTTCTTTCCACAGCGGTTAGCATTGTCGTCTCACAGCAAGAGGGTTCCTGGTTTGAACCCAGGGTGGGGGAGCCCCTCTGTGTGGAGTTTGCATGTTCTCCCCGTGTCAGCGTGGGTTTCCTCCAGGTGCTCCAGCTTCCTCCCACAGTGCAAAGACATGCAGGTTAACTGGTGACTCTAAATTGGCCGTAGGTGTGAATGTGAGTGTGAATGGTTGTCTGTCTCTGTGTCAGCCCTGTGATAGTCTGGTGACCTGTCCAGGGTGTACCCTGCCTCTCACCCAGTGTCAGCTGGGATAGGCTCCAGCCCCCTGCGACCCCCAACAGAGTAAGGGGTTACAAAAAATGAATGAATGTACCACAACTGCACCAAATGAAGCATGCCTCTGCTTATGGACAAAAGGTTTGTGCTCCTGACAGCTTGAGATGTCAACATGAATGGTGTCATCCTCAGCTGAGCTGTAGCATTAGCTAGCCTGGTGGTGCTAGGTGAGCTAGTGGTGATACGGTTTGTGGGTGTAGTTTGGTAGGAAAAAAACAGATCCTGCATGAAACTGCTCACAACGAGGTCTTCGGATTATCTTGAGTAACTGGATCATGAATTCTGTTAAGAGACATTGCTGTTGAGTTTTTAAAATGGATTTTATTTGGCGCTTTGAGCACCACAAGCCAAGTGCCATCTAGTTCCATTGTATTTGAGAAAAGCTAGACATCCCTCGGACCGATATCTCCAACACTTGGCAACTCACCAAAACAATTTAAATGGAAAAATAGCACCCAAACCCTTTAAGGATATCTCAGCCTCTGTTGCTTCCATTTGGACCATGTTGGTTAAAATCTTTCTCTCATATGTCCCCAAGTGTTTTAGAAGCGCAGTGCTACATTTCCCTTGATCAGCAGCTGGGGAGATGTCTGAAAACAGCATTATCTCTGAACTCTACACAAACTGGCACATAGGTTACCAAAATGCAGCACCACAGTTCAAACAGAGCAGCCAGTTAAAGTTGATCTTGATCTCTGGTTAAACTGTGAGTCTAGAAGAATATGTTAATTTCTGGTACAAACACCCGCTCCCTCCCTGTCTCTCACTCCCTCAGTCTGTTCTCATTTAGGCTGCTGGTAACAGGAGGCCATACAGCCGAGTGTGTGTATGACCGAGAGAGCTCCAGCACTCGATGCATTAGTCTGATTGCTCTGGCCGTTCTGATAATGTACAGCTCGCCGGCATGGACCGAACTGAGGACAAAACAGGGCAGCGCGCTGATGGTGTATATTTATAGCCGTGCCGTCATCAGAAAACCCCCAACTCACCCCACCACCACCGCCACCACCACCAACAGAGGCTGTGGCTCCCGCTCTCAGGGAAACCCCTAGCAACAAGGAACTCCAGCAAGCTGCCCGCCGTTTATTTTGGGCGGCTGCAGACAGGCCTGCAATGGTTTCAGGCTCGCTGCTGCCTTTCTCTGTGAGAGCATGATGCGTTGTGGGGGTTGTGTATCTGTGTGTGTGTGTGTGTGTGTGTGTGTGTGGGGTGAGGAGAGTGGGTGCCTGCACTCACTTCAGCAATATGTGTAGTGCATACAACTGTGTGTGTGTGAGGAGGTGTGTGTCTTTGTGGTTTGTGTGTCTAATTATGCACGCTCCCACAAGTAGGCCATTAAATTTTGCCTGATCTAAGCTCGGCTAAGCCAGCAGCAGTGAGACGCTGCAGTGACAACGACACAGGCCTACAGCATTGAATAATGGCCCTTTCACAATCCATCTTATCAAGGCCATCCTTAGAGACAAACTCCTCCTGTTGATCTCACGGACATCGACTAACAGAGCTAGGAGCTGTCCTGATGGCAGGTACAGGTGAGTGGGTGTCAGACCTTTGTTCGTTCACGTCTCATTGAGGGCAGTAAGGTTGCAGCAGGGTTAATCTATCTGACACGCAGGCCAGAGCTAATTTCTTCGCAGCCAGTGCCGGCCTGTCCAAGCACTTGATGAGCTGAACAGCTGCTCGGTCGGCGGAGGGTGAGACAGACAGAGGGTGAAGCCAAAGACAGACAGAGAGAGAGACGGAGGGGAAGAAAATCAAAGAAAGAGGAACTAAGAGACCGACGAGGGCAAAAAGAGAATGTTTGATTGCAATTAGAAACATTTTCAAAACTGAAATTGCCCTGTGTGATCTAGGAGTAATCCTAAAGGAAAGTAATCCTTGCAGTTAAGTGTCTAAATGCTAATATACATGCATTCGATATGTATCTATTCATTTCTCATAAATCTGACCACTGATTTAGTGACAGATTAGTAAGATATTATTGACAATTCTCTTTTAGTTGGGGGCAGCAATAAAACGTAGAGAGAGTATTTTCAGGGACAGGAATGGCTTTAACAGCTTCAGCTCTCCATCTACACTCTCGTCAAAGCCGCCAGACTCCATTGAGAAAAACAGCAATTTTAGCTCACTCAACACAGGAGCTGCTGGTCTACCACTGCCTCAATCAGTTTGTGTTACTGTGTGACTTTGGTGAATCCCAACTAACCCTTTTAAAAGCCAAAGTCACACAATAACACAAACAAACAAAGTGATTGAGGCAGTGGTAGACCAGAGGCTGCTGTTTCCAGCAATGTTAAATCGCTGTTTTTCTCAATGGAGTCTGGCTTTGAAGAAAGCAACATAACGGCTTCATTTTCCCATTGGAAACTGGTGTCTGACATTAAGGTAAAGCAGTGAAAATAATCTAAATGTAGCGTACACTCTGATATTGATTTTTGGGGGGCTAGAATACATTTTGTTGCTGACCTCTCCACAGCAGTAGACTGCTCAGCTTGTGTCAGACTCCAGCCTGCTTCTCCGAACTGGGGGTGTGCTGAATGACATCCACTATATGTAACATATGGATAAGAACCCCAAATTTTGTGCCTATATAGCGTCTTTAAAACAAGAAACAAAGCAGTATAGACAGTGGCGAAAAGGGAGAGACACAGATACGCTGTAAATATCAGACCGAAAGCAGAGGCAGTCGATGGGTTCAGTTCAGGGTCATGCATCGTCCAAATCCAGCTCCCTTCACCATGGTGGCATAATCCTGGGGGAGGAATGCCTGGAAGGCCTGGCAGGCCAAGGTCCTGTCTCCCGTGATGTTACAGTAGTACAAGCTAAGTATGGAAAAGCCACAATGTGCCCACAGCTCTGCCCACTCTAACAAGGAGTGGCATTTTGAATATGTTTGAGTTTGCTTTTGTGTCTTCGTTGGGTTACTTTGCAAAACACTGACACATTATGCTTAAAAGACGGTGAGTATGTGACAATTAAGTCCTCTGTTGTTCACAGTCACTCTGAGCTACAATGTAAGTACGTGTTTTTAGAGCGATGCTGTTTTTTCTATAAAATGCTCTAAATTGCAGAAAAACAAAAAACAACTGTAGCTGTTAAGACTCTGGTGTCATTTTAAATCGTTGCAGAACTTCTGTCCCTCCCACACTCGTCTCATTTTACCTGCTGCACTGTTTGATCCAGATTACAGCTCATAATTAGCCTCACGTTTTGGAGAATATTTCACTCCCTCTCACAACACATTTTTAACTGTGACACCAAAAATATCAACAACTAACCTCCTGTCCTGGTGTTGAAATAATAATTCACATGTGGCTCTGATTCTAACATGATGAGGTCAGTCCAAACAGCGACATGGTCCCTGAAGTACACCTACACTACAGAGGGACCCATCGCTGTCTCAGTGCTCATTAAACCCGAGCAGCAGCGGACCCATTTTAGCCTGGTTCTTAACAACCTGAGGGTGTGAAACGTGCCGTTCACACCAAAGCGAGCAGTGAGAAATCTGCATCCCTGAGGGCTTAACAACAACGGGAGGCTGAGATGTGCTGATGTGTCATCAGGTAGGGAAGGTGAGGGAGGCGGACAAAAAAGAAATGTGAGTCATATCCTCAGTTAACCTCCTCCTCCCCCTCCTGAGGGGCTCACAGATCTCTACCAGGCATACGTCATGTAAACATGACCATGACCATGAACATGAACAGTTTGATTCAAAGATACAATTTCACAAACACAAACAAAAGACCTCATAAAATAACCCGTAAGAGTACAAACAAAACAATCAGAATGGTTTTTGGTAGAGGCACCACTTCACACAGCAAAATGCCATGTACTCAAAGAAGCTGTCAAATTTCTAGGAGGAGATTTAGAAGTTCTTCTGTGAACAAAATAGAGCCCTGTAGAACTAGAGCAAGCAGATTCAAAATACTTACAATGCGAGCACATCTCCAGGGGGTAACTGGCTTCATTTCCCTGAAGAAAGAAAGAAACAGAGGTGTCAGTTAATGTTCTAACTAAAGACATGGCAAAAAGTACAGGAACAACCTCAAATTATGTGCAATGTATTCAGAGGTTCAGCAGAGATCCATTCCATCTGTTGAGTTTTTTTAAGATGGCAGTGATTGATATTTGCCGAAAGGATATGACCCTGACATGATATAAAATGGCTCCTTTTTGCGCTTGAGTGCATGTCATCAAATTAATATCTCAGCTGTTTTTCATGTTGAATTTTCTGTATTCATGAAACTTTTCTTGCCAAATACAATCAGCAACATGTTGGTTTTGTCAGTGTGAATAACCCACAAACAACACGACTAACATTCTCATGAAAGTGCTTTCATAGCACCATGTGAATCATCCATCCATCCATCCATTTTCAACATCATATCCGAAGCCAGGTCGCAGGGGCAGCAGGCTGAGAAAGTATTCCAGACGTCCCTCTCCCCAGCAGCGCTTTCCAGCTCCTCCTGGAGGACCCCAAGGTGTTCCCAGACCAGATGAGATATGTAATCCCTCCAGCGTGTTCTGGGTCTGCCCCGGGACCTCCTACCAGTGGGACATGCCCAGCACACCTCTAACGGGAGGCGCCCAGGAGGCATCCTGATCAGCTGCCCGAATCACCTCCACTTCGATGCGAAGGAGCAGCGGCTCTACTCCGAGCTCCCTCCGAATTTCCAAGCACCTTACCCTATCTCTAAGGCTGAGCCCAGCCATCCTACAGAGGAAATTCATTTCTGCTGCTTGTATCCACGATCTCATTCTTTCGGTCAGTACCCAGAGCTCATGACCATAGATGAGGGTTGGGACGCAGATGGACCAGTAAATCGAAAGCTTTGCCTTCTGACTCAGCTCCCTCTTCATCATGCAGTCCGGCACAGTGCCCCCATCACTGCTGATGCTGTGCCAAACCGCCGATCCATCTCGAGCTCCATTCTATCCTCACTCGTGAACAAGACTCTGAGATACTTGAACTCCCTCGCTTGGAGCAGTAACTCTCCCAACCTAGAGGGAACAATGAATGGTTTCCAGCAGAGAACCATGGCATCTGATTTGGAGGTGCTGACTCTCATCCCGCCCTCTTCCCACTCAGCTGCAAACCACTCCAGTGCATGCTGGAGGTCACGGTGTGATGAAGCAAACAGAACCACATCATCTGCAAAAGCAGAGATGCAATTCTGAGGTCCCAAATGAGACCTCAGTCCACCATGTAAATTATATTCTATGCAATTCACATACCAAGTCTTTTACTAGTTAAAGCTCAGAACCCCTGAGTTGCCTCTTACAGTATCAATATAGCACGACAAACCTTTTCAATACCTTGATAAGAATCAAAAATTGCTACAGTACCAACAAGTATTTTTAGACTATTTTCTACAGAACAGTTGTTTCCTTGTTCGCTGAACAAACAATAGCACCTACTAGGAAAGCAAACAGATAGTAGAGCCTGGTGATCTGTGGTCAGCACTGGTTTCATTTTCATACAACAGGTTTTTTTCAACAACAGGAATAATGCAGACAATAGAGAGCATTCAGCTGTGTCCTGCAGTTGAACATTTAGAGATGTGATGTTGTTTGTAGAGACAGGCTGCTGGTGTTATAAAACCTCCTGATACAAAGAGGGAGGTTACAGTACATCCTGTTAATCGACTGCAAATGTAAAGGCTTAGACTCTGGACCTTGGAGTCTATACTGTTCAGTCAAAGTGATGGATTGTAACTTCAGCTGATATAGTGTACTATGTGTGGTGATGTTGAATTATGGTACCGTGCATTCCTGCATGAAATCAAGCTCTTCCGGTATGCTGGTGTGACGGGAACGTGCACAGATGCAGCAGTGTTGTGTCTGCATTATAAAAACAAAACCACTTAAGCTGAGTCATGCATTTCAGACACTCTGAGACCGTGTGTGAGGGCTTTTATCAAACGCAAAAATCTTTCAGTGTGATGCTTCCCTGCTTTTCAAAGTAAACACTTTCATTGTCAAGAAACCGTGGATGTCAATTGCTCAGATAGTCTGCGTGCAAACGTGTCCTTCAGCTACTGCAGCGGAGGCAACAACTCACCCACCTCGCTACAGCAGCAAACGGCACTTCAAAATATAAGCAATGTGCTGGAAATTCACTGTACTTCAAAGTAAAGCTTGTTTCATGTTCGGTAGTCACTTGCGGTCCATTCAAAATGGACCTGCGACCCACCAGTTGGGAACCGCTGCTTTAAAGGTCCAGTGCGTAGGATTTAGTGGCATCTGGCAGTGACACTGCAGCTTGCAACCAACTGAAACTTCTCCCATGTGCTAAGCCTGTAGGTAGGGTTGCAATGATATACAGATTTCATGGTATGCAGTGATATAAAAGTTGACGGTTGTCATTCCGTGTACATTTGCTTATCTGCAATATTAGAAAAAATGGACCTGGACAGATAATCTCCCCTTTTTTTGTTATATTCAAAGGGCAGACTTTTTACATACACTTCCACAAACAAATTTTAAATTCTGTAATACCATGATGCCATGAAACTGCAATATTTTCTGAGATGGCTATCGTACTGTGAAAATCTCATACATTTGCAACCCTACAGACTCATCAATTGGTATGATTCTAACTTGTGTTTTAAGTTGTTTTAGTTGAGGGATGATAAGTCCTGATGTTTACTGAGGTTGGGGTGAAATCTTTGTGTAGACGAGGAGGTAACAGTAGATTGCACGCACTCTGATAAATTCAAGCCACTCAGATCAGTTTCTGTGACTATTTCAAAGTAATGTTTCACTCAAACCCCTTGAGGCAGTTTCCCATTTTCATGTGCAGCCTATTTCAAATTGTGCATCATGCAATGCACAGCATCAAATCCCCCAGCATAACGCAAAGGCTCTTTAAATGAACCATAAAAAAAGAGATGCTGCATGGTGGTGTGTGTGTGTGTATATGTGTGGCGTTGGCTCATATTCAGCAGTCACATCCGCATCCCATCCCATCCAACACTGCAGTGTCCACTGAGCCTGAGTCTGATTGCTGGCAGAGTGAGGCTGAACGATCAGTGAGGAGTCCCTGTTGCAGAGAGGTGGAAAGGACGGGATGTGGGTCCTACAGCTCAGAGAGAGAGAGAGGGAGAGAGAGAGATGCTCTGGGCCAGAAAGCCATCGACCGGAACTGTCCTGCAGCCCCATCGAGGAACACCAAACTGAGAATGGACATGCAGCCCAGTTTAAGCATCCAGAAGCCAAGTCCAGAGATGGACTACGTGTAGTGTCCAGGATACCAGGATATGGCATAGCCCATCCACAACCACAAAAGTTGCATTCATCCAGGGAATGCTTAAAGCTTAGTCTAAAGCATTTAGACTTCCACTGCACAAAATATCCACATTGAAAATGTTCATAATGCAACCTTAGCAAACTACAGCTAACTAGATGTGTGCCATATCATCTCGTTCACAATAATACCGGTATACTATCATATGAAAAATTCATATCGTGATACCCACGATATTTCAACTTGTTGACATATTGACGTCATACTGTTACCCACGGCAACAACAAGCATGGCTGAAAGCAAAATTATTACCGACACCATGGTGGTTCTAAAAAGAGGAGCAGCTTCAGTAGTGTGGAATAAACTGTGGCGTCCTGAATGTTTTATGAACAGCCCTGGACTTCTCAGACTCTTATAGTGAGTTACAGCTCAGAGGGAACTCAGTCAGCGGCTCCTCTGGCAGCAGCACAGCGTCTCTCCCTCTCCTCTCTTGCTGTGCGCACATGGGAGTCAGTGTTGTCAGGTGATTTTGTAATGTAAACAGTGTCAGAAATTAGCAAGGGCCACGGGCCATTTGGCCCGCAATTTATCCAAGAATGCCCCCAAAAGCCATGTTCCGGGGGCCAAAATTGCCCCCAGGTTTTCGAAACAACTATATGTATTTATATTTTTAACAGTATTACAATCTGACATTAAAGTATAATTTTATTTTCATTAAATTAATTTACCGTCACGTCTACAACTCATTTTCCAGACATAATCAACGAGATTGCACTGATTACGTGAGAGTAATCTGACAGAGAAGGGGAGGGGGCTTTGCTGTACCATAAGTATAAATTAACCATTTCTTGGGTGATCTGTGTCTACACAATGACAAATTAATGAAAAATTAAGGTAGAATGAATGTTAAATTTTAAATTAACTTACTTCCAGGATTGCATCTAAGGAATTTATAGTAATTTGGCCTTTTTAACAGTAAAAGTAACTGTAATGTGGTGAAACATTAGTACTGCTATCAGTAGATTAATGGTTAAATCATCACATTTAAACTGGTTGAATTATAGGAAATCTGAGTGATATTTTGCAACCATAACTTTATGTAACCCATTATTTATTTCATTTATAGTGGTTTCTACTGAAGAGTGAAGACACTATCTTAGTTGGTTTTGCTTTTCATGTGCTTATTGTTAGAACATAATTACAATTTTTTGATGGCCCCCAAACATTTTGAAAATGCCCCCATTTTTTAGACCGTGGGGGCCAAAATTGCCCCCAAAATATTTTGTTAATTTCATACCCTGAATGTAAACCTATGTTTATGTGAATGTGTGATAGTTGTGGTATCATAACAGCCTGTCACAGGTTACAGCGTGATGGTTAGAGGAGAAATGGCAGAGCATAAAGGTCCAGGTGGAAAAAAACAACTCAATCATTTAGGATTTTACTAAAAGAAGGAAATCACCTGTTGATTTATATATATATATAGATCCCAGGGGACATTTTGGTATTTGGGAGCTGTTTAAATGTGTAATGTGTGGTAGATTTTATTTAGTTGAACTATTAATATTGTAACAGAATCTAAATCTGAGTTACTGTTGTTGTTCACAAAATAAAGAAATTAGAGATTTTTGTTTTGTTTACCGAATATTTGAAGGCACACTATAAAACTATATCACTTATTTTGTTGCAATTCTATTTTCTTATATTAATAATTATTCATTTTTTTTCTAATTTGTCATGTTGTCAAAAATATTGTTATCGCAAAAATACCCTAAAATATCGTGATATTATTTTAGGGCCATATCGCCCAGCCCTACAGAGAACCCTAAAATGTCAGATTTCCTGGAAAAAATGGATTTGACAGCAAGCAGCCCGAAAGGACTGTCATATTGCAATCTTCCTTTGCAAATCTGTACACAACACGAAAACCAGAGAAAGTAAATTATGCAAAAAGTTAATTGGCTTCTGACTGGTTTGCCAGTGTGAGTGCAACAAAAACAACTCTGAGGTTAAGACCAAAGAAAACTGCTCATGTAATCGCACCAAAGGAATTATGACACATAAGAAGTGCTCCTCTTGTCTGTTCCTTGCAGTGACACACAGATACACTATACACACTGAACTGGTTGGAAAAAAGCTGGTGCCAGTTATGTCATCTGCTGGCTTATGACTGTGCTGCCTCACAACAGCAGACTTACCTCAGAGAGGTTGTGGTATTTTAAGAGCAGCGAGGAGAAAGAGGTGACACAGGATTAGCCAGGAGAGCGACTTAGCATTTGACACCCTATCAGGAGAGCAGAGTCAGCCGCTGGTGCGGTGATCACATGTTGACATATACATGGTTTCCCTCTGTGGAACGACAAGTCGACTGTGGCTGGGCACTGCCAGTTTAACGGCTCGGATTCCGGTGCAGCTCAGTGCGTGGCGCATGACTAAAGCATTACTGGGGTTGGGTGTCCCATTGCCTGTGTGGCTCAAAGGGTAATAGTGCCAATGTGATACTTTATTGATCCCTGAAGGGAAAAGTCCTTTTGTTTGTTCCACTACACGGAGCTCACCACGCTACAGAGCACAGTGATTTGCTAAAGGACGCTACACCAGGGTCTTGGATTAAAGGCCTTGAACCAGCGTCCTCAGCTTCAAGGGCAGACTCTCAGTGCGCCCTCGCCATGCTATGTGAGACTTAGGTTGTTGTTCACACCTTTATTTTGGTGCTCTTGGTCAGCACTTAAGAAAAATGATTTATTGTTGCCTTTTACTGCATTACCAATACAGGGCCACAGTGACTTTTCAGAGATCGTGCAGAAATAGTAGGCGATGACATAAGTCCAGACTGCACCACAACTTCAGCTATCATAAAATATGTCACATCTAGAAATGGAGAAAAGAACAATAAGAGTCCTGCAGTTGCCTTGATGAACAGACAAACTGGAAGAAAATCTATCTGATTTCACTTCTAGTGCCACGTGCCTAAACAAACTACAACTTAAGTGCTTCAGAAATCACCTTGAGGTAGACCCGAGGCCACGGATTTGGTGCAGTTATCCAAAAAGATCTCAGATAATTCATATGGAAGTGTTTTCACAACAAAACAAGGGGTAAACAACAAGTACTGTACACCAGAGTTCATCAAACACTGCTTGTTATTGAGGTTTCAGTGCCACTGTATGGCAACTGATACAAAACATGTATGCAGCTCTTGCTTGTGACCACACTCAGGCCTGACATGGTTCTCGTGTCAGAATCATATCATCAAGGCAGGTGGTCCTGCTGGAATTGACTGTGCCCTGAGAAGACTGGACGGGAGAGGCGTTTGAGAGGAAGAAGGCCAAGTATGAGGAGCTCGCAGGCATATGCCCAAGCAGGGGGTGGAAGACCTGATGCTACCCCAGTTGGCTGCCAGTTGCTCTACAGGGCCCTCAAGTTGCTGGGGATCTGAGGACTGCACAGCAAGAGAGCCATCAAGACAATCACGGGGTGATCCGTGAACCACACAAGCCGGGGATTCTGATCAACTCTAGCTGGGTTGCCTGGGCGAGGGTGTATGATGCTGAAAGACCCAAAACACCCGATGACCCCGGGTTGCATCACTGATGATATGTCTAGGTTGCACCTTAAGGTGTGTGTGTGAAATCAACATGTGTAACAAAAAGCAGAAAATAGTTATGAAGCTGTCAGACCAGATGAAACAGATTCAAGTGGCCAAACAGTCGGTGTCTTCAGAGCTTTGTAAGCTCCTGTAAGAGTGGACATTGGCTTTTTTTCTGTAGTTGACAAGTCAGTGGGTGGTCTGAAGGACGAATCCATTTGTCACTATTGGCAAAACTCAACATAAGCTAATCATGTGGTGAGTCAAGTAAGACTAAAATAAACCAGTCGCAGTAACCAACAAGTATGAAAGACGAAGAACAAACTGTCATGAAAATGGATTTTCTCCAAAGACCAGGCTTCACAGAAATAATACAACCAGTGTGACACAATCCAGGAAAATGCTGTTTTTTTTTAAAGGGATAGGTCACCCCCGAATCACAAATACATATTTTGCCTCTTACCTGTAGTGCTATTTAGCAATCTAGATTGTTTTGGTGTTGGAGATATCGTCTGTAGAGATGTCTGTCCTCTCTTGAATATGAAACAAGATGGCACTCAGCTTGTGGTGCTCAAAGCGCCAAAAAATACATCTGAAAAACTCAACAGCAATGTCTCTTTCCTGACATCATGGCCCGGTTACTCAAGATAATCCACAGACCTTGTTGTGAGCAGTGTCATGCAGGAACTGTTTTCCTTCTATCAAACTACACCCCCCAACCATATCACTATGCAGAAGGAAGCGTGCATCTACTCATGGACAAGAGGCTCATGAGATGTAAACATTAATGGCGTCCTCCTCAGCTGAGCTGTAGTGTTAGCTAGCAGACATCTCTACAGACAATACTTTGCTTTCCGCAACTCACACTACTTTTGATATTGGGATGATCTGTCCCTTTAAGCCAAATGCACAACGAGTGATTAACAGATTCAAATTTATGTAAACTGTGAATGTTGGGGAAGCCTCAGAGGCAACACTGCCTTCAATATTTCCTGCTTAAAAATGGATTTCAGACACAAGTGACAGCATCCAATATCCAAAAGATAAATCAAAATAGAATACAATAAAAGAAGAAGTGAAAGAATCTCTGTGTATCCTTGTGAATGGATTACTTAACTTGCCCTTCTGAGTCACTGTTCAAACAATCATTTAAAATGTTTGCTTTCAGTAGTAACACACTGATACCCAATAATCTTATTCTAAGTTTATCTAAGTTCACAAAGGTGAATAATAAAAAGAAAAACACCTTAATAAAGGGTGGGTAAATGAGAGTTGGGTGTGTGTGCACTGTCAGCTACGTCCATGATGTGGTTTAAGTGCTAGCTGCAGGGCCTCTGGAGGTAAAGAGACTTACAGCAAAGCAGATTTGGCGTTGAGGATTACAGGTTTACTAGCTAAGGCCTGCCTTAGGTCGCTGGTGTGGTTAACGTTGTGTCAGGAGTAACTCCTGTCATGTCTTCTTTGACAAACCACTTCGCCTTGTTCTCGCTGAGCTCCCCCTTTACATGGATGCTAATGGAGGATGTGAGATAGGATGATCATAAAAACGCAGGAAAGGAGGTGAACAAAGTGAAACAGCATCTTGCATACACAGAGGGGGGATGGAGAGCAGGAAGAGAAAGAGAAGGAGACTCGTGTTGGCTCATCAATAATGCATGCTTCATTCAGAATCAATTAGGCCTTAGCACACAAAACACATTTTGCATAATGAAGAGTCTGGCATCGTCGCTGGTTCAGCAGCAACACTACGGCCGACCCAAAAACACGGCTAATTATAGACCCAGTCATAACATGAAAGACTGGGGAGTACAGTGCATGGGGCTGAAGACGTGAAGGGCTTTTCTGAGGCATCTTTGGCAGGACATAAGAATGTACTCTGCTCGCACACTACAGCAAAATCAGATGACGGCAAATTCTTATCTGGTGTGTCGTAAGTGACACTTTCATCATAACTAGCTCACTGTGCTGGAGTAGAAAGGTAAAATCCTCACCTCTTTATATTTCCTGTTCTTATTACATTTCTGTAAATGTCTGAAAGTCACATCCAACTCATTATACAGTCTGTCCACCTTAACTTCTTAAACACAATCAAAAATTGTCTGTAAAAGAGAGATTTCTTATTTTTCCAAGGCAGATTTGCTGAGCACGAATGCTCCTTTCCGTCTACTCGCTCACACACTTGCACACATTCACACCTGCAGGCTGCCTTATCTGCAGTTTGGGGGTTTAGTGCTTTAGTCAAGGGCACAGCAGCAGCATGAGGCAGCAGCCAGAGCTACTCACTTCCCTGGCCAAATGTGTCGATCGGACAAGCAGCCTTTTGATGAAAAGCCTGCTTTGATGACTGCGCATTTACGTCCTTCACGCTCATGTTACAGGTAAATATTACTATGATGATGACATGAAAAATTTGAGGTTTAAAATTTCCCACTGTGGCTAAGCCCAAAAGAAATCTGATATAACGTGTTACTCAGAAGCAGGGCTGGACGATGAGGAGAAGATCAGATATCACGATATTTAAATACCTTGACATCAATATCGCCACAGTGTTTTAGGAATGACTCATGGTGCTATCCAAAATATTTCAATAGTGAGATAAGTAATCATCAGTAATGTGGATGTAATGACTAAGAGGGCAAAGCTATAACAGTCTGGTGAGTTCAGAAAGCAGCCTTTAAAACCAGGCAAAGACAACATGATCTCGCCTCACATCACTAGAACGATATAATATCCATATATTGTCTGGCCTCACTCCAAAGTATCGATGCAGTACTCCAGACACTGCACATCACGTCGGCATTTAAACACTGTGTTGCCCTCTGAGTGCAGCCACTGCAACCTAGAACATGCTGGAAAGGAGCGATGACTTGCATAAATCCTACAAATTAATAAGCGCTGCAGTGTCTGCACCGGGCCAATTAGCATAATGTAGGAAATGCAAGAACAGAGCAGAGGCACGCATCAGTCCCTGAATCCCATCTGTGGAGCCTGAGCTACTGTGCACAATGGATGGATGGACGGACACACTGGACTGCTCCATACTCCCAACCTTGATTTCATGATGAGGACAAACATCAGCATCGGCCCTGAAAATCTGCATCAGACTTCAATGTGTATGTGTGTATTTAGATGTGCTGTAGCACTGTTTGTTTCCAGTATGTCTGTGTTGTAATGCTGCCCCCTGTATTGATACTTTGAGTGGAAAGAAAATAATGTTCAAAAAGCTGCCGCAGGCGTTCACTTGGCCATTGAGGGAACTTGAGAGGGGCAAAAATGACTGTTCACCATAAACTCAAAGGCCATCCAAAAAGCAAAGAACTCTGCTATGTGTGTGTGTGTGTGTGTGTGTGCACATGGGGAATCAATTAAAACAACATCTGTGTGTCTCGCTTGGCATGTTTCAGCTACTTTTCCACACAATGCATGTTATTGACGCATTATTCCTGTGTTGTGTGTGTGTGTGTGCCGTTTCTCCCTCCGTTCCCTTACTTGCTTGCTTGATTAGTTCAGGGATCACCAGACTCCCTCCTCCACACAAATGTGTCTGCAAGCATCGAGCTTGCCATACGGCTGAGCTTTATGATAAACATGCTCAACCCTCCAGAGTCACGGCAGAGAGCAGAGCTGAGCTGGGCGTTCAGGATTGGTCTTTAAATAAAGTTCACCCCTCCATTTTTCAGCCCAACTTTGTGCAGCACGCAAAACCCAAGCCAATAACCAGCTGACGCAGTAAACTACTCTGTTACACAGACGAGGAGCCATGGAGGATATGTGCAAGAATCAAAATGAGCTGCTACAAGTTGACAGTCATCGGTCTCGGTCATTATTATTTTGTAATATTGCCTGGGTAGGTGTGTTTGCATGTATCCCTGCTTCTATGTTGATGTGTGTGCACTTCTGTGTGAATGCATGTGTGTCGAGGATCTGTGCCAGATTTAGGAGTCAAGTGCAAATATGAAAATAATTACCAAAATCTCAGCTGCCTGAAGGAACTCTGGCAGAGCTAATCCTCTCAGCCATTTCTATCCCCGACTTGTGCTAACCTATAAAGGGTTGTGGAGGCCTCATAATGCTGTGTAAACTAACAACGCCTAAATCTTCTTATGCATTAACCTAGTGTTGATGAAGCTATACTGGAATCACCAAGTGCTGAGAACATAAGGAAACTCAGTTCTCGGCTTAATACAAGATTGACTTGATCTTGGTGTAACTGGTGCAGGGACATAACGACCAATGCAGTGACACAAGGAGGTCCCGGCAGAGAGAGCACAATGATGACGACGCTGAGGGAAAGCACAGGTCAGGCAACAATTAGTGGATGGTATGAATCTGCAACCAACGTTCGTTCTTTATTTGTGTTCGTATTAAATGGCGAGAAATACAACAAAAGCCCACTGGACACTCCAAGCACTGAAAATGATGTCTTGAGGATGCTTATTTGTCAAAAATGGTCAAACCCCCAAAGATATTCAGTTAACAATGACTCAACTTACGAATAAAGGCAACAAAGTCTAACTTATATTTCACATTTTTACTGGATGAATGACTCAAAATGACTGGTTAATTTAAAACTCTAATTTCTAACAACTAAATGATTGACTGACTTCTTGTTCCAGCACTTAAATTTCTACAGAAACCAACACAACAACACTGTTGCTGCAGTATATGGATCCATGCGAAAGGTTACAGCTGTAGGAGACTGTGTTAAAAGAGCAGCCTTAATAACATTCATTTAAATTACTACGTGCTCAGATTCGCTTTGTCTAAACTTTAATTTCCTTTTGGTTCACTGTGTTATATCCTACACCAGCTAGCAGGCAGGAGAAAGACCGGCCATGCACTTGGTATCTTCAGTTCTTTAAGTATAAGTTCAATGTTCATCTATTATAGTCATGGCAATCTTGGAACCCACTGGCTATCGGCTGACGAGCCTCTGACGTCGAGGGCCAATATTTTGAGCTGATCTGATGTAGCTAGCGTCAATCTGGGCCAAGTCTTCCTCTTCCATACACCGGCCATTTTGGCTAATCTCTATGGACAGATATCTGCACAGTCAACCAAACGTTAGCCCACAGCGTCATTAACAGGCGGCTCGCTCAGTGTGTGACGTGCACTTGTAGATAAAATATAGGCCTATATTAATGAAGGTTCATTAGTACGGTTTTGTATTTCTCTGTAATGTAGCACAGTGTTAACAATGTTACTGATACTATTCTTTCTCACACCTTCAACTCAAACCACCAAAATATATCATTTAATAATTAAATTAATATCGTAAACATGCAGGCGACTAGTCGACTAATGGCCCTAAATGACGACTATTGGTTGACTAGGAAAATTCTTCGTCAGGGCAGCTCTAATAACAACAATATAAAACGATTGTCAACTGTTATTTTTTCCATCATATCTCTATATAGAAATATAAATTAACACTCTATACTACTATTACTGCAGGTGAATTGCTTCAGGCTGTGTAAGCATGCCTGATATTGTTCCAGTGATTCCAGTAATAGTGTGCAAAATGCTTTTCAGAGGTTATTTCTTTGCAGCATATTTGATGCCTTGAATGCTGATGAGGCAGACGGACATTTATTTCAGTGATTTAAATGAGCCCAAAAAACATTAATCTGCTATTAATTCCGCTTCTGGACAACAGGTGATATATATATATATATATATATATATATATATATATATATATATACATATATATATATATATATATATATATATATCCTGATACCAAATCTTAGTCGGTGCACAAAACAAAAAACTCAAAGCAGCTTTTGAAACCTCTTCACCTCCTCCTACATCAGTGTCAGTATCAGTGTATATATCCATTCTGACCTTTTCAACTTTTGAGCACTACTGAGCAGTCTCTCATGCATTATATCCTCTAAACATCCTGTTCCAGCCAGCGATTACAGAGGCAGGCCACCCGCAGCATGCCATTTAAGTGTTACTTTAAACTTTTCTATCCTCTGTGCCCTGACGCTGGCGCACCAGACAAATAGATGTTTACTGACAAAAGTTTGTGACTGCTTGCTGGCTCCGGTGCAGGCCAAGCACCGCAGCGCTGCAACGGCCAGTGAGGAGAATAAATCCAGATTGAGTGGGCTGGTTGGAAGTGTGGATCACGTAGTGTTGATCATCACTCCTGCTGGTGGTTCGCTGTGGCTTTTATCTCTTTTACATTAGCTCCAGCTCGATCCTTATGTGGGTGGCGCTTGATTGCTAGGCAGCATATGGTCCCCTTAGCATCAGATCATTCCACTACATGCTTAAGCAACTGTGCGTCCCTGCCCCCAGCCTCCCCCCGCAGCTGAGAAGAATGCATTTTGACAGGACACAAGTTGGCACACTATCTGAGCGACATGCACGCCCTGAGTTTCTACCCTCTGGCAGAGAGTTGAGACTGCTGCAGGGCAAATCTAACAAGGTGTCCTTCGCATTTTCAGCTCACCTGTCTCTAGTTAATGTATGTGTTATAGGAATTTAAGGGCATTTTAATGCTGTGTCACGGACCAAACATGCTCTGAGGTCTCAGTCCATGTGCGTGGTTTATATCCTGCTTTGTATTTGCACCATGATTTGCAGAATAATACCTGAGGGACGGTAACCTTGAATCACAATGCATGAGCTCCTGACGGCTACACAGCAGTTATCCAACCAAGATGCCAGTTTACTGTTATCAGGTTTGCAGGACTGCTCTTTTAACATCAGTCAGTGCTCCAGATTTGAGGTTTTGCTCTGAAAATGTATGCAGACATCTCACTAAACCTGGTTCTGAGAACAGGCCCCAGGTGAGATCACACACTGTTAGCTGGTGTCAATCTTAACGATGCAAATTTAAAGTACACATCGCTGCATTCACTGGTATTAAATCAAGGCCCAAGCTGAATCATTATGAATGTAAACAACAGCTTTTTTAAGAGATTTTTTTTCTGGAAATATAATTGACTTCTACAATATTGAATGTATTGCATTTGACAGACACAAAATAAACTTGTCTCTGTCCTCTGGTGGACAAACTATCTACTGGTGATGACACTGATTTTAAATTACCTCAAACAAATATCTCTGACATGCCTGTCTTGTTTCTTGACACCGATACATCTACAAAAACATCAACCTAATATGTGGCAGACTGATTTATTGGTCAAGCTCTATTTTGCAGACCCTGTGACACCACACTGGCTCGTTTCGATATTTAAAGACATTTGAATCTACTGGTAAACAACAGGTCTGAGCAACTGGGGCTGAGGATCACCAGAGGCCACATGATACAATATTATTATGTGTTTTGTGATACGCAGACTGTTGTAATAACATATTGTCATTTATTACCTTTTTTTCAACTGCTAATTATAAAACCTGGTGTTGCCAACATCTGTTTTATCTAATAAGATGACGTTTTTCTCACTTTAATCATAATTATTGCAGCAATGTGTATCTATTGCACTGATTTTATTAGTCTAGTCGGCTACCAAAAGTCTGATTTGTATTTATAATATTAATGATTAATGTAACTTAACAAAACAATACTTGGCATCTGTGTATTGTTACAATACTGCCAGACAAATTACCACCATACTATGCTGTATAATTTTTCCCCCACCCCTTAAAGCAACCCAAATCTGTTGCATGCATTGCCAATTTCCCAACTCCAAAACGTTCGTAAAGATGGGTCAAAGTTTCTCCCATCAAATCTGTTTTATATTTATAGATCACAACTTTTCCGTGGGAGGGGGCGTACACCTTTTTCAGGCCTTGTTGTGTGTGTATGCAGTGTTTATGAATGAGACCCCAGACACAACAGAATAGTAAGACAACCCTCCCTTGACAAACATGGGATTGCCAGTGAACAAATGGCTACCACGTCCGTGCTGTTAGGACAGGGGTCGGCAATCTTTACTGTCAAAAGACCCATTTTTGGCCACAAAAAAATTAGTCATGAGCCGCAAAACATATTCAAGTTTAGTTGAATTTAGCCTATCAGCATCACTAACAGGTGTAACTGAGCGTCCATTATTTGTGGCTACTCTGAAGTTGGGCTCTTTTTGATTCTTTGGTACTTTAACTTTGCAGCATTGCCAATGAACGCAAACACTTTTGTCCACGCACTGTTACATTCTCTATTTGACTTTTCCCTTCTTGGATTTTGAATCCAGTTAGCCTCGCTAGGGAGACTTTAGGCTACTGTCACCATTGCTAGTGATGTTGTTAGAGTAAAAGGCGCCAGGCCACAGATGTATGATGCACATTTTAATTGACAAAATGTTAAAACATGTTTTTTTAAATCGGCCTATAGGCTACACATTTTTATAGCTGAAGAATGCAACAATCATTTTAGGCCTACAACAATTACTTCATCATTTTCTGTAACTGCTTCTCCTGTTAGGGGTCACGTGGGGGCTGGACAGGTCACCAGACTATCACAGGGCTGACACATAGAGACAGACAACCATTCATACTAACATTCACACCTACGGGCAATTTAGAGTCACCAGTTAACCTGCATGTCTTTGGACTGTGGGAGGAAGCTGGAGTACCTGGAGAAAACCCACGCTGACACGGGGAGAACATGCAAACAGAAGGGCTCCCCCACCCTGGGTTCAAACCAGGAACCTTCAATGCTAACCATTCCACCAGTGTACCGCCTATTATCTTTTTCCATAACCACTTATCCTGTAAGGGGTCGCAGGAGGGCTGGAGCGTAATGAAAATTAAAATTTTAACAGGGAGCCACTAGAGAGGGGCTAAAGAGCCACATACAGCTCTGGAGTCGCAGGTTGCCTCCTCTGTCTTAAGACATTTATAACTGATTAGTAAATTGATGTGTGGAGGTGTTTAACCTGGACTGGATGCGAAGGAATTATGGGTATATGAGGACAGCGGAGGGGGAGGAGAGGTGGCTTTAAATTCTGTGCTCAGGACCCACAATTCCTGGACACGTCCCTGCAAGCACTGACAACAAGTCAGCTTGGAGAGTGGATCCAGGCCTGGACGCTGCTGCACAGTCAGATCCGCTCCTACTGGTCAGTACGTGAACGCCTCACGGTTATTAGGCAACCAGCCCTCATATAGTGTATTGGATGTACATGTATAGGCGACTGAGCAGTTAATGAGGACAGCAGTGTGGCCTGCCATGGCAGCCTCCTGTAGCACTGCTGCAAAGATACAAATGTAGCCTCTGAGTGTGTATTAAAGCTTCAGTGCTCAGATGAGACACTGTTGCAAGTATCAACACAGCGCCATGCTACCTGGAAACATTCAGATACATTTTGCTCATGCAGAGTTGCATTTTCCTGCCTGCTGTGCAAAACGTGCCACACTCAGAGGCCTGATAAGCGTGTATTTCTGTCACCAAAACTAATTTGCACAGGCCTGGTTTGCTAATAAGAGTGCAGGCTACACGGAGAGGGGATAAGAAATATCTGGGCCACAGGCTGTAGGCTGCTGTGAGCCCCGGGGTGTTGCACACAGAGGCGCGACAGGGAGCCAGAAGTGGGTGAGAAACGCGTTTCCTCCTCCTCTCCGCGCTGTCGACTGCTAACTTGTGAAAAACAACCTGTCAAAGCGCCACACTAATCTGCCAACTGGTGTGTTTACCAGGCTGAAACGAGGAGCCGTGGCTCGCTTACCATCTTGCAGGTCGGATGATGAAATCCAGGCGATGTGAGCGGAAAAGAGGTCCAACCGGGGGAGGGGGGGGGAGTCGGTAGAGCCGCCGAGCTGTGGCGAGGAGCGGGACAGAAAAACAATATGGTAGTTGTGGTTCTCTGTGAGGTATCGTCCTGGCTTTATACCCAGCTTCAGGCTCCTCTTCTCCGTCTGGCCGTCTCTCCCGTTCCGAGGCTTTCACTGCAGTGGCGAAGGGAGGGAGACCCGCTGGGAGGGGACAGTAAGCGGAGGAGGAGGCTCGGTTTGACAAGCAGGCGGTGGCGGAGGGGAGGAGAGAGGAGGTGAAGGGGGGAGGTGCAGCAGTACTGTACATCCGGGAACCACAGCCTTTATTTATTTATTTATTTAGTTAGTTTATATTTTGACCTCCTGATTAGGTTTGTGCTCAGGCTCCCCCTGCTGGTGGTATGGCTGTACTGCAGACAGTCGCCACTCAGGCCTTATGTACCCTCAACCTTACTTTACACAGGTGGCAGATGGATTTCATTTTATGTGATCCCTATGGCACTACCACTAAACCCATACAAAGCCTTGTGATAACCACAGTGAGACTTTAAGTGGCTTCAGAGGACCAGTAAAGCTGAACAACTGGTGCAGACACTGCTAATAGCACAGTCATAAACTGTGTATTACCACTAGTAGCAGTGAGTAGGCCAGTTGTAAGCACTTGTAGTTGCAATTATAGTGTTAAGTGAATGCAGTATATGTGGTATAAGAAAGAGTTATCTTTTATCACTGCAGCAGTAGCAGTCAGTGTGTCATGAAGTAAGGAATGCGCTGTAATGCTGCATGTTTAAAGCATGGAAAGGATCAGGTTAAAAGGGAGTAGCACCCAAGTTAAAAACTCCATTATGTTATTTCCATGGCTGAGGAAAGTTCAATTAATATTTGTGAACATGAGCTATGCTCTCTCAAAGCCACAAACCAGAGAAGTCAGTTGGGGTGCCCAGAAGTAGAAAGTCTGGAGCTGCTTCATAGACAACAAATAGGTGCCTCATTTTATGGGCCCACAAAATGTTTGTTTTCTTTTATATTCCAAAATTAGCTTTATTCTATTGTAGTGTTCTTAATTATGACACAGCAAATGTACCCATGTACTACTGTACCAATAACATTCCCCTGGCTGCTCTCAGTGTCATTTATAACAGAAAATCCATTGTCCGTGGAGAAGTTCTGCACTTAATACCCTATGACATCACAAGTTTGAGTTTGGGCATGCTAGTTTTGGGATTTGGAACAGAGTTGTTCATCTATTTTAAAATTATTGGACTGTCTTAGACCACAGGAATAAAAAGTATGAATAATGGAAATGGGTGTAGTTCCCCTTACAACTGGGTTTCATAAACAGTACCCAAATGCTTTTTTTTGTCTCGTAATCATAGGTGAACCTTTTTTGGTGCTATGTGGCACCCATCTTCCAAAGATGCTGTACAATGCCTTTATCAAATAGTGCTTGTATAGAGCCATTAGAGGTGCCATATAGCACTATATTGTTTTTAAAGTTTTAAGTCTGGCTTAATGGTGAGCGATAATACCATGGATGAGTCAATATGCCTCTAAATGACACTTTTATCTATAGCTGGCTCTGTTTCTTCCCCCACTAATGTCTCCTATGGTGTCCCCCAGGGGTCGATCCTGGGCCCTATTATCTTTTCCATTTACATGCTCCCTCTAGGTGACATCATCTGTAAATACAACGTCCATTTTCATTGTTATGCAGACAACACACAGCTGTACATCCCAATCAAGCCCGGTGATTAGTCTAATATAGTAGCCCTCCACAACTGTATCACAGAAATAAAATACTGGATGTCAGACAATTTTCTCCAACTCAATCAGTCAAGGTCCATCCACAACAAGAAAACTAATTTTGGAAAGCCTTAGCGATTTAACACCTCTTGTAAAACCCTCAGCCAGAAACCTCGGCGTCATTTTTGACCAGGACTTGAACTTTGAACTTCATGTAAAAAAAAAAAAGTGGTCCAGACATGTTTTTATCATTTGAGAAACATAGCCAGAGTCAGGTCTTTTATCTCAGCCACAGATTTGGAGAAACTCATCCATACTTTTATTTCTTCATGCCTCAACTATTGTAATAGCTTATATATGTGTCTCAGCCAGAAATCACTTCACCATCTACAGTTAGTTCAAAATGCTGCAGCTCGGCTTTTAAGTAGGTCTAAAAAATTGTGACCACATCACCCCTGTTTTAGCATCCCTGCACTGGCTGCCTGTTCATTTTAGGACTGATTTTAAAATTCTTTTATTTGTTTTGAAGCCCAGACTTGGGCCCCTGCCTATATTTCAGACCTTTTATCCTCACACAAACCAGCTTGCAGTCTGAGATCCGCTGATAAGGCCCTGCTAGCTGTTCCAAGGTCTAGGCTGAAAACAAAAGGCGACAAAGCCTTTGCAATCAGGACCCCTAGACTCTGGAACGATTTGCCTGAGGAAATTAGGTTTTCAGAGTCTATTCCTCGTTTTACATCGCTCCTCAAGACACACTTTTACAGGAAGGCTTTTATGAAGTAATGTTTAAGTTGATGTAATGTTTAATTTGTGTGTATTTTGTGTTGATATTGAGTGTGTGCTGATATTTTATGCTGTGAAGCACTTTGTTATTTATATTGAAAAGTGCTATACAAATAAAGTTATTATTATTATTATTTTACATTTAATATTGGAGCGACACCCTTGTTTCCCATTACGCTGGACTGATTTGTTTGTAGTTTACTGTTGAGGTCTAGGGTGTGTCTTTTCAGAACATGATGGTTTATGATAGTTATTGTCATTTGTGTTGTAGTTTATAGTTTGTACCATTACTAAGAACTATTGTTTGCCCTCTGTTGTGATTGTCGGAGCTCTGAAAGCTTCCTTTATATGATTCACTCATGTAGTTTACCATAGATATTTACAGCACTAATTGAACGAGTTGTCAACACTTGTGTTTATAAATGAGCCTCATGTAGTTAATATGTCACAGTAGGGTTCTGATTAGGTGCGTAAAATGAAAACATTTGTCACACAGAAGGTTTCAGAGTTTACTATTAATAGTTATAATCAAACAACATTTTCACAAAAAGGTCAGAATGATATGTAAATCTCACAACTGCATTGCACAATTTCATCATTGTTCTGTTGCTCTGATTTTTGTTGCATAGGTCAATTCAATATTTCAAAGGAAACATTTCTACCAATATACACACAATAATATGAAAACATTTCAAATGGTTCACTGTACAAAAATACTATTTTTTCAAAATATAACTTACCACCAGAAATAGAAAAAAGATTTCATTGATAATTTGTGTTCTGAATATCCCAAATACATTGTTTCTCTTTAATAAACACAATTCATATTCATGGCTAAGTCATTCGGAAGAGGTAGAGAAGACAAACACGCTGTAAATAGGGGTACGACTTCACCCAAATACAAAACTCCTACATCCAGTACTGCATTACACTGAACACACACTGGCACCACAACACACACACAGCTAGACGGAGAGTTTCATTCCAAAACACCAATGATTTTGTGGTTCAGAGGTGTTGATGCAGAGGAGGCGCGCTGCGGTGTCATCGTAAAAGGATACGGGCTGAAGCATGCTTTTGAGAAGATATTCTTTTTTGGTTAACAGTAACTCTGGAGACTCGCAGGGGAGCTGACCTGTGTGCTTTCAAGAGCCTGTGAACGATTGCATCAAGAGACCGGGGTCGGTTCTGTGTGGGCAACTGCATGATCCTGTAACTCTTTCAGAGAAAGTAGTATCTCTCCAGTGATTCAGACAGACCGACTTCAAGGTCTCTGAAAGTATCAGCAACACAGGCTGAAATTTAGTTTAGTTGTGGCAGCCAGAATGTGTATTCTCCCCAGCAACACTTTCCAGCTCCTCCTTGGGGATCCCAAGGCGTTCCCAGGCCAGGTGAGATATGTAATCCCTCCAGCGTGTTCTGGGTCTGCCCCGGGGCCTCCTACCAGTGGGACGTGCCTGGAACACCTCTAACAGGAGGCACCCAGGAGGCATCCTTGGTGCCTGAACCACCTCAACTGACCCCTTTAGATGTGAAGGAGCAGCAGCTCTACTCCGAGCTCCCTCCGGATGTCCAAGCTCCTTACCTTATCTCTAAGGCTGAGCCCAGCCACCCCAAGGAGGAAACTCATTTTGGATTTGAGGATTTGGTTTGTGTCCGCAATCTCATTCTTTTGGTCACTACCCACAGCTCTGACCATAGGTGAGGGTTGGGACGTAGACAGACCAGTAAATCTTCCGGCTCAGCTCTCTCCTCACCACGATGGGCTGGCACAGCGCCTGCATCACTGCAGAAATGTCACGAGACAAATGTAACTGTTTCATCTTTCAGTGAAAAAATCTTCAACTTCCCACCGCTCCTGAAAGTAGCGCTACACTACCCTTGCTGTCGACTTCACACTTTTTTGCTGTGGCCATTGATGTTACCTAGCAGATCAGCTGCTGTTCCGACTGTGTATGATAGTCCTGCCATGGTGAGGTAAACGCAAAAAATGCAGAGTGAACTATATTATGTAGCAGGCCATATATGGTATGTTTTGAAAGACACATCACAGGCTGTTTAAAATCTGTCCGCAGGCCCCAGTTGGCGACCGGGCCACACTTTGGACATGCCTGTTCTCCAGGTTACTGCTTATTAAAGTAGCTGATAATTTTCTCATCTTATTAATGCTAGACCGGAAAAGATGTATTTGAATGTTGCGCCGTTATGCCCTCGATGTAGAGGCCAGCCAGCAGGCTTAATGCATATGTTGTGGTTATGTCCAAACCTCTCCACCTTCTGCAGAAGTATTTTTAGAGCTTTTCGTGAGATATTTGAAATCCAATTGAACCCCAACCAAGTCTGTGCAATTTCTGGTTTAAGTTTGAAGGAATCCTGCACTATCGCACTAAATACAGCCCACACGGTCACAGCTTTCACTGTTTGATCCCTCTAAACTGAAAAGTGCTCCCCTATGCTTTTCTCATTGGTTCAGAGATGTCATGTATTTCTTAAAGCTAGAAAAAATCCTCTCAAACCTGTATTAAGATATGTCATCTGCCATGTCACCTTCCTCTGTTGCATACTTTGAAAACACACCCCACATTTTTAAAATTAGAGGCTGCAGATGTCATGGCAAGCTCCCATCTGAGTACAGATGGGAAAAATTCAGCTTGAGGGCCAGTGACATCAAAATGTCCCTAATGCAGGGACACAGGACGTGGTCAAGAGGGGAAATGTTCTCATCAACATTTTGGTAAATGTTAACATGAATTTCTGGACATGCTGTTAAGTCATTTTGGAATGAAACTCTTCACATGTATAAACATATCTGTACAAGCACCGTTTGTAAAACACACACACACATACTGTAACTAAACACAGACACACTCACACGCACACAGTAGCCTACTGCACATACACATTACCACACGCCACAACCGAACGGTACATTAAAATATTTATCTCAAAACGCCATTTAATTGTTCAATGCATAATTCAAACTGCAGGTTGTTGAGAAGTGCAACATGTTTCATTTTAACCTTGATAAAATGCACCTTGCGAGAAGACTGACAACATGCATTTTATATTATATGTTCTGCTGTAGGATCTGATTTGGCTGTTAATCTGATGTGCTTTTTTACAGTACAAAAGAGGGAAAGGTTGCATTTTCTTTTCAAACACACACACACACACACAAAAAATCAATTTAAATTAAAATAAAGTCAAATATTGAGTGTGTATCTGCTGTGGATTAAAGAAAATTAATTTATCATGACATGCTGATGCTCAGAAACGTCACACCTCGTGTTTTTGCAGAGTAAACACTGAATATCTCCTTCACACAAACATCTCTTTGTTGACCCACATGAGCGTGCGCGTGTCGTTGGGTTTGCACTCGTACTCGATGCTGTTGAAGCTGTTTCCCCACTGGCAGTGGTCCCTCTTGTTGTAGTTGTAGTACTTCACCTGCCACACCGTTTCAAACATTCCCGCCTCTGTGAACTGAAGGAAGAAAACATGAACAGATGAGTGTGTGAGTGGACAGATGGGAACACACACACACTCACAAGAAGCCCACATAGACACTCACACTATGTGTAAAATCATGTGAAGGTGAAATGAAGAGGAGGCGTACTCATCTGACAGATGGATACACACACACACACACACACACACACACACCCCATATCATCCCAGAGGCCCCAGGGTGTGAACTGGACATATGGGCAGGACACACACAAACATGTCAAACCAAATAAAATGTTATTTGTAAGAATGTTTGAACCTGTAGTTCTGCTGTCAACTATCCGCCTTGTTACAAGGTTAATGACAAAATCTATTAAAATAAATTCATATACGTGAAGATTAGAGTTGAGAATTTTGGTAAGTGATTGATCCTTTAACTCGATTTTTGAGCCAAAAAGGAGGCAAAATTCTGCTCTATGGTAGTAAATTAAATCCTTTGGGTTTTGAAGCATTGGTCCCACAAAACAAGACACTTGATGACATCACCATGTGCTCTAGCAAAATGTGACTTTTAAATATGCTGACATTTTATACACCAAACAGTTAAATGAGAAAACACGCAGTAGATGCATTGATAAAGGAAATAATCCTTAGCTGCAGCCTTAATTATGTCAGCTTCAACACCTGCAAGATCCATTCATGAATACATCCATGATTACTCTACCTAAACTGTAACCATGGAAACACCTGTGGCTATCACTGAAGAAAAACTGTAATTATGATTGAAGGTGTTGGTAGCTGGCATTGATTTCAGCTAAACCATAAGCTGAGCAACATAAAGACATCTAGTAAGGCATTTAGCACCTTTAGGGTAACAGGAACACGCTGAGACAGTCGTGGAAGACGTGAAGCAGTTGTAAACTAAAGTGATCACTCTGTGATTAAAGGATGAAGCTGCAGATGATCTTATTTTTAGTTTTGTCAACAAATCCCATGAGAAGACCAAAGGTATACGCTTATCAGCCAAAAAGCCATCGGAATATAAAGGAGAGTATACCCACTTCCTCCTCTGTAACCTACCCATCTACCTAGTCGTACACCCACCTCATCAACTATCACTGCAACACTGATGCATTAGTGTCAAAAACTGCAGTTCCTCTAATGGCCACTTGGGGATGGCTCCAGAAGTGAGTCAATCCCCAAAGACTCCCATGTTAAAATGCTCAGCTTTACAGCAGAAATAAACATGTTTACTTCCTGGTACACAAATGGTTTTGGTCTGTAAAATTAATTTCCTCATTCATGACAACTGTATGGCTTAAATTTTGTTGAGGCTTAAAGTTATGCGCAGTTAAGGGCGTGACCACTTTGAGTGACAGGCTTTCTGTCAAGGCGTCGCTACAGTCGTGAGTCATCCACCTCTTGCTCCTCAATCGCTCTACTCTCTTGTCCACATATGGTCATATGTGGCTTCAAAAAATCCAAGATGGCGACGGCCAACATGTCAAACTTGAGGCTTCAAAACAGTAGTCCACAATCCACAAACCAATGGGTGATGTCATAATGGCTGCGTCCATTATATTTATACACTCTATGGTTCGCTCATTTCTCTAAACTTTCTGGCATACCCTCACGGCACAGAGGAATAAGCTATGTTTGGAATTGGCTTCACAGATAATACTTTGGGTCTTTATACTTATTCCTTTTGTCCAAGGTGACATTAAGTATGAACGACGCATTCGAGAATAAGTGCCTCAACATTCCTTGTTCCACCTGACACAAGTGCCACGCTTAGAATAACATAACTGCCTAACTTCTTGCCTCTGCCTCCAGATTAAAGTTACTCTCCTGTCCATACCTGTATGCTGATTTGAACTGGTTGCCTCTCTCCACTCTTGGTGTGTGCCACCCCTTCTGTGTCGTACTGCCCACTGTAGACCACTGACTGCGGGTCTTTGGACTGCTGCTCCAGGGGGAAGGTCACCCCGCCCACACTCATCGACCTGCAGACAGGTACGCAACACAAGACATCAATCAGTACGCATTTCTTTATTTTATTTGAACAACTTGTCATTTATTTTCCAGAACAGGTTACTCTGTGATAGTCAGACAGTGTGGAACCTTATGTGAAGTATAATCTAAACAAATGATAAAGGCCTGTGTGCACAGTTGTGCTCAGGAACGTTATCATTAGCCTTAGAGACTGGATGGTTTAATGCCACCCCAGAGGAGGATAGAATTTGTTTGTTGTGTGATTTAGGTGACGCAGAGAATGAGGTTCACTTCCTGGTTTACTGTCCTGTATATGAAGACATAAGGAATGTACTTTTCAGTAAGATGACCTCTATCTGTGTTGATTTCTTTTGGCTGGATGATCATGAAAAATTTGAGTTTAACATGTACTTTTGATTGTTACTGTAACGTCATTGTAATGGTGTCTTGTAAACCCATGAGGGTCGGGCACATGTAAGTGTGCATGACCCAAATGAAAATCAATCAAATCAAAAATTGCTGTAAGAGGTTTTGGATTCTTCCAAGCGTTTTAGAAAGAGCTTAAAAAAAACAAGCAAACTGAGAGACCCGGGCAACACCAGAATGTATGAGCTAGTGTTGCGGGGGAGCTTTTACATCTATTACAAGAATCATCATCTTTGAGATTTTGATTTTAGATAGATGAAGTCTGTGTACCACCTCAAATTGAATCAGGCCATGCCTGGCACATAACCTCCTGAGACCCCGAACTTATGTTTGGTTCACATTTTTAATTTCTCCCAGATATTTGAGATCAGTAGAACCCAATAAGTATTAAAAACCAAACACTGTCAATGATAATAAAGTCCTGATGTCTTCAAACGAGTACATCCTAATTAACAGCGTCTTAGCTTGTTATTGTTGCTATCAGTCTACACACATTATTAATCATAAATAAACAAGTGTCAACCATAACACGTGATCAGCTTTTGTCCACTTTTGTGTTGTGACTGGCTGCAGACTGACTTGGCAGAGATGGCTGCCATCTTGTTTTTACATGGATTAGTGCATTGTGTTCTTACTACCACTAGATGGCACAAAAACGTGTCCACGCACGAGGACAACAGGTCTGGGTTAGGTAGAATGAAGTATAAGGTCAAGTAAACCCAAAATGTGACGTCCTCACATGAGGACACAGGGTCTCAGGAGGATATTGATGAGGTGTGTATTCTCGAGTATATCTAACCACTCAGCATCTGTAAATGGTAAGTTCAGATCCACCTGCCACGCCTCTTTCAGTGCATCAAGAGATTTTGTCTGTAAAGATGAAAGTTTAAAATACATAACAGATAATGTGCTTTTGAGAGATGGAGCTGTTGGAAATTGAATATCTAGAGGCTGCTGTTCAGGGATTGATGGAAATGAACCTGTATGTTTACGAGCCCAATCTTGAACCTGCAAATATCTAAAATAATGTGTCCTTGGAATATCAAGTTTAGCTCTCAGCTGAACGAATGAAAGTAATGTACATATCCTTAAATGAGACAATAGCCTACCTTTCTCACGCCAGACTGGGACAGACTCATCATAAAGTGACACATAGACGAGAAGTATCCAAGAATATTTGATTGACTGGATATATTTCAGATCACACATGCCATTTTAAAGCACAAAGTCAAAGATTATAAATTCAAAAGTTGTATCTCTAATAAAGTGCTAAAATAGATAAACTGCCACTGTGAGCTTCAATCCCTCCGATCCATTTTTTATATATTAATTTGAATGTATTTGTATTTATATGCAGACAGGATTTCTTGTTGACAAGTAGTGGAATCAGTCCACAGCTGTGTCTCATGAGCATGCCCCAAATTCAGTGCAACATCTCCAATGCATCATCGCCTGTGTGACCTATTTTTACACCAGAGTGCTGCTGAGGCGTTTCCCTCTCTGATATTTACATGTTCAACACTAATCCTTATTTGGACATGGACGAACAACAACAGTCATTACATAATCATTTACTGCAGGCAAATCACAGGAGGGCACTAACACAAAACCCCAAACCCTGGAGTCCTAATCTGTGCTGGATTTGATGTGCAGCCAATTGGGGTTTATGTTGCATTCACTTGCACCTCGTAAAATCGTACTTTGGAGTACTTCACTTGGAAAAGGGGACTTGTTGAGTGCTAAAATGCAGGATTTTTTTTATCAGATGTATATTTTAGTGCGATACTTATATACCAAGGCGTATAAGAAACATTTTAAAGTGATTTTGTGTTTTGGTTGCAGCTTGGAAATGACGAGAAGCTTCACTTTTCTTCCACTTCATGTGCGGTATCATCTTTATAATCCTACTGTCCCTGAATGCGGCATTAAAATCTGCACTTGCCTTTTGTTAAGGTCACTATCATTGCATGCGAGGTGTGAGCCTCTTCCTTGGATCTTTAATTAGCCGACGCTTTATATTTATAGGCCTATACTCTATTTGTCATTAAAAGCCAAATACTGGGAAGCCCTACAGTCCAGTGAAGCAGTCAAAATCCCAGTGTATTTCATTCTGTGAAGGAAACGTGTTTTACAAAAATAACTTGTGCAGATGAAGCAAACATTGGCATTAACCAATCAAAAATATCCCATATAATAACGTCATCATAATTCTCTAGGGGAAATCTGAGGGACCGTGAATGGTTATGAGCGCTGCTTCATTCAGAAAACACAATCTCCATTATTTGGGAGGCTCCGTGTGTGTCCCTTTCCTCCCATATGTGAAATATATGTTTACATAAATAACCGCCCTAGTGACGTTAAACGTGTTTGTAGCGCTCATCAGAGAATTAAATTATCTTTGTGGTATTTTTCAGTCGGAAATTGTACGAATATAACAGTCAGGTCGCTGTATTTGTTTTCCAGGATCAATATTACCAAAGCACAACCCACGCCTTAAACAAACAAACAAATAAATAGAAGGGCTACCTACGTGGCCTCGACCGCTCCTGGTTTAACGACCACCTCGATTTTGTACTTAGACCCGGTCAGCAGCTTGATGGTCCGGGTCTGTCCGAACCTGGCGCCGTCGGACTTGAAGTGCACCGCGGTGTTGTTGGGAAGCATCTTCAGTGAAATCCCAATTTTGACGAGCTGAGGGACGTCGGCCATGTTTCCATAGATATCTGGTCTATCACCAGGATCGAGGGATGTTAGTGACAGGTCTTAAATGTGGTTCACAAATGCCGTGCGGAGAAATCCATAGCAGAGCGCACAGCGGAGTGAAGTGCGCCGCGCTGCGCTCCGTAATCCCGTCTAACCTGCAACCCGGGCTTAATCCCAACCAATGCTCTCTCCTCCTCTCTCTGAAAATCCCTCTCTCCCACACCCACCCTCCCTCCTCACTGTCTTCCTCTTTACTCCCCAATTAGTGTAATTACAAAGTGTTCTGTCGGCTCTGTGGTTGAATTTCAATCTGTTCAGTGTGCTGAAGTTCTGCCAATTAAAACTCTGAGGATTACTTTAATTGATCCTGGAAGGACTGAGGCTGGGAGTGAGATAAACAAAACAGATAATGAACCCAAATCAGCCCATAATTAGCCCACAACAAACAGACAGCAGGGTGAAAAATGTGGTTAATTATTACATGGGAAAATGTGCATATAATATATACACACAGTGTTTAGTTCAGGGTCCACCAGATGAGCTACTTTTTTACTTAGAAGAAATAGTTCTTCAAAAGGCTTTGTGGTTTTACAAGGAACCATGACAAGTTAGGACATCACATTTTGGGTTTACTTGACCTTAAACTTCATTCTGCTTAACTCAGACCTGTTGTCCTCGTTCGTGGACACTTTTTTGTGCCATCCAGTGGCAGTGAGAGCACAATACACTTATCCATGTAAAAAAACAAGATGAGGTAAACAAATAATAGCTCAGGCTATTATTTGCTTACCTCACTGAACTCAACAGGTCTATATTTGGAACAGGCCTTTAATCCCATTAACACCAAACTGTTGCTCAGCAAAGATGAGAAAATATGATCAAATTGTTTATTTGAACCAGTATGAATATTACTTGCATGAAAATTAGGCTTCAAATAAAATGGTAGGTTATGGTGGCACAGTGATGCAGTGGTTAGCATTAATGCCTCACAGCAAGAGGGTTCCTGGTTCGAACCCAGGAGTGTGGAGTTTGCATGCTCTCCCTGTGTCAGAGTGGGTTTCCTCCAGGTACTCCAGCTTCCTCCCACAGTCCAAAGACATGCAGGTTAACTGGTGACTCTAAATTGTCCGTAGGTGTGAATGTGAGTGTGAATGGTTGTCTGTCTCTATGTGTCAGCCCTGTGATAGTCTGGGGACCTTTCAAGTTCACTCCAGGTGTTTACTTTTGATTGGACAATCTCCCACCAGTCTCGAGCAGTACCCTGGATTACGGTTTTGAAGGTGACAAGAATATCAGCTTCAGAAAGCGACCATTTACTTGTTAATACCAAATGGGCCTATGCTATGAACTATTTTAGGCTGTTATTATTTGTACTACTAATGCAACAATAGGTAAATAAAAAGTCAGAAACTGGTACATGACAAAAGGGCGTCTTCATTTTTTGATAAAACTTCTTGTTATCCTCAGTATAAAGCTGAAGCTCTAGTTATATAGGAAAGAAACAATCAATATGGATGGAAATGGATGTTGTCTGAAAACTTTAGACAAGTCCTATAAAGTCGTATAATAATATGGACCTGATACAATGATGAGGTCTTTTGAGGGAATACAGGATGATAATGAGACAACATCCATTCCGACCCACATTGATTTCAGACCTGTTAGTCCCTTATGAACCTCTGCATAGTTTGAGATCCTCGGGCAGAGGTCTTCTGCTTATCGCAGAGTCCAGAGTGAAGGCCAGAGAGGACAGGGCTTTAGCCCCCAGGGCCCTGAGGCTCTGGAACAGCCTGCCTGAGGATATAAGGCTGTCTGTATAAGTCTCTCCTAAAAACATGCCTCTATCAGAGAGCATATCCTGACTTTATCTGAGCTGTCTGTCTATTTTATCGATATCTTACTGATGTTATTTCCCATTTATTATCTTGATTTTAGCTTTGTCTTCTCATGTGGGCTGCTCCTGTAATACCAAAGTTTGACCACTAGAGGTCAGGCTTTGATCGCAACAGGAAAAACTCATCACTCGTCTTGGTTTAAAAAAATGTTAAAGAAACGTTACGTGCTCACATTTAAAAATAGGGGGAACAGCACGTGATGGCGTCATATTGCTGGCGTCATCAAGAGCTTTGGCTGGATAAAGTTCAAATCCGAAATAACTTATGTGTAAAAAGTTGAGCACGGACATAGAGAATGGCAGTGGGTTTGTCTCAAGGCATAACCTTCCACCACACTTTTAAATTTAAATTGTGCCAAAACCCCTGTGCGTGAATGGACATGGGTGCGTTTATATGTAACTTGGACAGCAGAATATTTTTGTTATTTAATAGTAACAGGTTGGAAAGACACAGACAAGAAACAAAAGTAAAGAAAAAGTAGTCATTGCTCTTCTCGGGTCACATGGTCGGTCATCAGGGGACAGTGACGCAGCTGCTCACAGTCTAATCAGAAAGCGTGCGCGGTTCTGGCTCTTTGGCACCAAACCAACCCTCACCGTCTCTTTTGCTGCTGAAGCCGCAACAGATTCATTGTAAAGTTTGGTTCTCTCAATATGAACTAATGTCGAGGTGGTGTTCTGTCTGAAGCCAATTATGTGATGCAGTTTTACCGCGTAAAAACCGTCTCATAATATCTTTAATTATACCAGTAACTTCATGTCAGCTCCCTCCATGCAAAAGAAATGACTTTATTTCTGTGTAGAAGTGTTTCAAAGCAGCATTGTTTGAATTGCAGATGAAGTGGACTTGATATTTTATGATAAACGAATTAAAATGATCACGCGGGTTGTTTTGGGCGATTCCCGGGCAATTTCCGCGCTTGCGTAAAACATGCGTCATCGGTGCTCCCTGTCTTTTGACGTTTCTTTAATTAACATGTATAATTCAAATTGAAAACCACAGATACATCCGCAGCTCTCGCTGTCCAGATCACCTGCTAACCCAGTGGTTCTGGTGGTGCTGGCCGTGCTGCGCCTGTCTCTGGTGCGTAAAAGAGACCTCTGGTTCGGGGCAGCACCGGCAGGCTCCACACACTTTGACAGAAGGAAGCAAGACGGCGAGTGAGAGTGAGTTGGGGAAGAAAGAGAGTGTGGGAGGGTGGGAGAGCCCTCCCCCCGCCAAATGTCTCGATGGATCCACTCCTTCATAACCCCACTCTTCTCCAGCTTTGCGCAGATGGCCAAAGTGTCCAAACCGGACTGTGAATGTGCTCACACGCGGCCACAGGATGACAACATGAGAGCAGATTAGTCATTTAACTCTTCACCCTCTGCTTTGTTTTACTGAGTGTAACAGTGAAAGTCAAAGTAGTGAAACACCCAGCGCAGGAGCACTTGGCTACATGTGAATGTCTGCCGGTCTCCCAGCGCACTGCGCTGGTGATGCCATGCCACGAAGTCACACCGGCGACGAGAGCAGCGGCACCGGGCTCTGGCTTAAGACCTCGACAGGACGCCGGGTGCAGGACTACGCGCTGAAAGATGTGGAGTCTGGGCGGAGGACGATGAATAACGCGGTGCGGGTCGGGGACGGTCTCCTGTCTCCCGCCACGGCAGGTGCGGTGGGGTCGGAGAGGAAGCAGGGTGCCCGGCTCAGCCTGCTGGGGAAGCCGCTGACCTACAGCGCGCAGAGCGGCCGCAGGAACGCGCGGTATCGGCGGCTCCAGAATTACCTCTACAACGTGTTGGAGAGACCGAGGGAATGGGCTTTCGTCTACCACGCTTTTGTGTGAGTACTTTTTAGTCATTTATATATTAGTAATCTACACAGAACAAGCCACTTAAATATATCCCTGGTCTTTATTTTTAATTGAATAACAGTTTCCCCACATTTGAAGGCTGAATTTAAATAAAATCAAGCACTAAAACAATGAATATTTTCTTAAAGCAGCAATAAAGTGAAAACTTGCTACTGCTTTGTGACAGTATATCAGATTTTAGTTGTTTGCATGTTGTTCACCTGATTATATTGACCAGCTGGGGTCATGGTGCACACACACATCGTGGTTTTGAACTGTTTCAAGTTGCATGCAGATGTAATTTCCAAAAAAAAAAAAAATTATATTTCTGTGCAAACATTCACCCATTTACACTGTTTTCCATTCTCTCCTCCATGCACATCCATCTCCATCCACCCCTGTGCACACACATGAACACAAACATGCACGTTGTTGGTTAAAAATGTCCCGGCTGTGACATTTATTGACCTGATTTCATTCAAATGTTGGTGGATGTGGTGCTGCATCACTGTATGTTATGTGGTCACCTGTTGCTTCAGTCAGTGTGCAGAAACACACCCTGAAACAGTTTAATGACTTGGACTACAGGTGTGTGTGCTGCTGTGTGAGGGTACTTTGACATTTACAAAGTACACTCATGGGACGTTGCTAAAATAATTGAAAAACTGCACCCAGTCAGTGGTCAGAGCACTACAGTATATTAGGCCCAATCTCACCCTAATCTTTACGTAACACTGGAAGCTCCAGCAGCTTTGGAGCTCTCAGAGAAGGTCAGCACGCTGTCAACTGAAAAGGGTGAATGTAGTATTAACTGCTGCTCCCGTGCAGTGATTTTGAGTCTTTCATCACAGATTTGGACAGAGAGCGCAGGTCTGGGAAAAGTCCTGAAGGGACACTTGTGAAAACTGACATGTTTCAGTTCTTAAATCTAAAACAGCCTTCAGCTGACCATGGCCCGGTTCCTCTGGTGTGAAATCGCTTCACATGGCCAAAATTTCTGATTTTAATTCTCGTTTGGAAAAAACAAAATACTCCAATATCCAGTTTCCTCTTTTCTTCATGCAGTTTCAATTAACCAATTTGCAGATTATTGCTAACATTTGGTCTGAGCTTTGCTGCGTTGTGTTTGTCTGAATGAATAGGATTTGTTGTTCTTGTGCCTGATACTGTTTGTGTCCCGAGGGTGCTTGTGAACATGACACACACGCTTACTGTAAACTGGATTAATCCACAACAGTTGTTATCTTGGTTGTGGTCACATCTGAAGAGATAGTGGCTTGGTTGTTGGTTCATGCTGGTGATCGGCAAGATTTCTGTCCTGCACTTTTTGCTGTCTACACGTCCAAGAGATCACCTGTAGGCGTCGCTGTCACTTGATTAAGTTTGGGTTTTCGTAAGTGGCGCTCTTTTCTGTGTCTGCTCAGCGGTGGAGGCAGTTGAAAAAAAGCTATCAGATTTGGAGTGTTTAGTGTCTTTTGTTTTAATGAGTACATTAATTTATATGAGCAGAGAGTTGGTGTTTCATCGAAAACCAGGCTCTGCATTGACACAGCTGGTTGTTCCAACAGAATACACACTGTCTGCAAATTGCATTATATATATATATACATCATCTACGTATGCACATATCCGTCTGTATCTCTGTCACACACATACACGAGCACGTCCACCAACCACAGCATGGTTGGAGTGATGAAACACCAGCACGTCCACCAACCACAGCATGGTTGGAGTGATGAAACACCACATCCCTTCCCCTCCCAACAGCCCCGCTGGAAGAGGAGCTGCTCTGAGAAGGAGGAAGTGAAGCTGTCAGAGGAGGGGCCGCGGAGCCGGATGTTGACGTTTTATTTGCTCAGGCGGGACAGCTGAGGTCGCAGGGGTTAAGTCGTTACATCTGCTCACAACCACAGCCTTAAATAAACTGTTTAAGTGAGATAAAGAAACCTCAGTGAGATTAGGAAGATCATCTCACTTTGAGGGCAAATTGACAGAAAGCATGAGTCAGTTTTTATTTGGTTTGTTGCAGAAAAAGAAATGTGAAGGATTCTGAAAGAAATCATTGATATGCGTGTTTCTACTGTACACTGCAGTTTCATGTACATAATTTATACCATGATGCAAACAGCGTCCTGTGGCACCCTGTGCATTCACAGAGTACTTAATAAGCTGTCTTAGCTTAGCATTTATGTTGTTGAATTATCTTGACTTTATACTAGTTGGGTTGTTTCCTATTTTCATGGTAATCATTTCGATATCCCAGATGAGGATCCTGGAGAGGTTTATTTATTGTCATTATTACTTTTTTGTCTTTTGAATTATTCTATTAGCTAACTAACCTGGGTTTCTTGTTTAGGCTGGACTTCACCATATCAGAACAATCACTCATTTTAACCATATCGGCTTTTTATATACGTTGATGGCTCCAAGAGGCAGCAAGACGTGACTGCAGACATCACTTAATTACACAAAAACCAACTCGAAGTGAGGGAGTTCAAGTATCTCGGGGTCTTGTTCACGTGTGAGGGTAGAATGGACTAGAATGGAATAGAGCGCTAGACTGTCGTGGTGAAGAGGGAGCAGAGCCAGAAGGCGAAGCTTTCAATTTACTGGTCCATTTCCGTCCGAACTGTCACCTATGGTCATGAGCTCTGGGTAGTGACCAAAAGAATGAGATTGTGGACACCAGCGGCCCAAATGAGTTTCCTCCGTGGGGTGGCTGGGCTCAGCCTTAGGGCCATTTCATAGTCGACGCAAAGGCATGCACACGCGAACGCATTGGGACGCATCGAGATGCATTGGCTGCCATGATGCGTGCTTGCGTCTCAAAATGTGTTGTCCATTTTTTTTGATACGCAACGCAGCGACGTGTGTAATACCATGTGTTGCCAGCGGGGGTGATAATGCAAGCGACGTACTTGAAATTAACCACTTTATGTTATTCACAGAAGAAGCAGGTATGAAATATGGCGGACGAGAAGGAAAAACTTTGCGAACTCGTACGGGCACACCCCCATTTATATGACAGTTCTAGCGCCCTGCACTCTAATAAGATAACAGTACTAGCTAGCTACAGCAGTACGAGCTAGCCAGAATGTACCGGTGACTCTGCTATCCCCTATTGCACGAGCAATGTATTGCATTTCTAGTGTCACCTGCGTCGCTTGCATTCAATGTGTTGACTATGAAAGGAAGTGGCTTCGCTTTCTTGCGTTGCGTGCGTCGACTATGAAACGGCCCTTAGAGATAGGGTAAGGAGCTCAGACATCCGGAGGGAGCTCGGGGTAGAGCCGCTGCTCCTGTGCATTGAAAGGGGTGAGCCTGAGATCTGCGACCCGGTGATTTACAGATAATGGAGGTACGTTTATATAAGTGCAGATTACACAAGTGATTACAGAGGAGTATATTTCACTTACATTTGCATACTTTCAAGTGATTTTTCAATTGCTCTGACACTTCACATTTTTGCGTGAGTTGCTTATGTGTTAAGGCCATGACATCTCATATGTCGTTACGCCAAAAACAATCTGCATAAAAAGACCACAAACACCATTTGGCTAAAGAACTATAAGTGGGCTGCTGTAATGGTGTCTAAGTACTCTGCATTTGTGATCATGTTTATTTTTAGCTCGTAGAAGGATAATTGACTTCAATTCAAAACAATGGGAGCACTTTGTTTTGAGAGCAAAGTTTATCGAGTGGTTTTTGATCATTTACAGCAGAAAGACTCCAAAACAAACTGCCTGCAACAGAACCACTCTCTCCTATACATTCAGCCAATAAAATGAATAGCTTATGTGCAAGCAAACAATTTCTTTTGTCCACATCCAGCGGAAGCAGAGCCGCTCTGGCGTCTCCATCGAATCTAAAAAGTCGAAAAACCTATAGGTCTGCTCGGCTTGTTACGCTCTCTTTCATCAGTCATTCATTATCTTCGCTCTTGTGCCATTTTGCACTGGACACAAGTGTCAGATCTGCTCGTGTGAGGTCATGTGCTGGGAGCAACAGCTTTTTATGGATGGTTTTGATAACTGTTTGAACCGTAACGAAATGATGAACTGCAATCATTTGACTGCTGCAAAGATCTGGAGTGTTGATCCTCAGTGGGAACAACAGTGCTAAGAAACATTTAGCGTCAAAGGGAAACATTAGTTCAGTGTTAATGTGTAAATGAGTGGTTCATATTTGGTTTTTGATGCGTTCATTTAGCAGTTGAGTTTCTGTTGATCCTTTAATTGCCACGGTCATTTCTGGTGTGAGCGTTTAGATTTTTGGTCATTTGTAGAGTTTGTCTGAAGTCTTTAATTTGTTGCTGTTTGTTGTTGGAACCTTTGAGACCTTTTGGCAGCTCATATATGTTACTAAAGTCTGATCTCCATCGATTTAGCTGAATTAATTTATTATTTCCATGTCAAGCTGAAGTAGAACTTTGAAGTTTAGATTTAATTGGGATAAAGTGAGTCACATATCTTATGCCAGAACTTTTAATGTGGATATTTTTTGATCCATCCAGATGAAAGCAGAGAAGCTGCATCCCACTCTAATGTCTCCACAGTGAATAAACTCTGTAACAGGGGTCTTCAAGGTTTTTCAGGCCAAGGACCCCTTTGCTTAAAGAGAGATGTTGTATAAACCTGAGTTTCATTTCAGCCGTGACGTGACGTTAGCCTCACCCTCTGCATTCTGGCTGGTGGTTTCTGAGGTGGACAGTATCAGAGTGTTTGGCTCGAAAAAGTGCAAGACATTCTCACAAGTTTGGTCATGGACCTTCCATGTCCAGATACGATGTGAAAGGTACTCTGCGTGCGTTGGATGCTGACGTTCTGGGACGCCGTGTCAACTTTTGCCTGTTACATGCATTGTCTTCTTTCAAAAAATACTACAGTTTTCACAGGAAATTGAGCGTTTACATACAGTCTCTTTCAAAATAAATGTACTACATCAGTACAACAACGCGAATTGACGTGTTTTTTTTCTCCAACAACTAACGCACGTGGTTAGGTTTAGGAAAAAAGAACAGGGTTTGGCTTTATAATCTTAGGGGACGCGAACACCGCTCTACTGGGTGAAAGTTAGTGTTTGTTGGATCCACCCACCACCTCTCCCACCCTACTTGGACTTTTACCACCTTAACTTTAGTTCTCCTCCTGCTGCGTTTCCCCCTGACGTCTCCAAGCGCCAATAAAGTAGAACGGTGAGTGGCAGCGTATCATGCTAACGTTAAAGCAGGGCTGTTATCGTCAGTGTCTGACGCCGCAATTCACTCCCCAAGCACCGGATTTCGATGACTTCAGAGTGAGACCGGGTTGAAAAGTTGCAAAATGATTCACTATGGCTCATAAGAATGTCTGCACACTTGACATACCAGTACTAATTAAACAATATGTCGAAAAAAAAGCCACCGCACAGTGATTTAGCGTTAGCTAGCTCACATAATTGCACAAGGACTCATGGGTAACAGATAGAACAGACAGTTAAAAGACAATTTTCTGAAGATCTAAGGTCGAGAGTTGGAGTGGGGCAGAGAAGTTCAGCATTGTACTGGGGTGCCAGCCCATTTATGGCTTTAAAAACGAATACAAGATGCTTAAAATCAATCCCGTATTTGATAGTTAACCAAAGTAGGGATGCTAGCAGGGGTAAGAGGTAATATTGCGGCTCCGCTGCAGTAACTCTGAGGCATGACGGACCCCCTTTTTAAAGACCCAGGCTCTATAATGTAACGTTATGGTTGGCAGCTGTATTAGCTGTACGTGCTACAGCTAACGTCATTTTAATATACAGTTATTTCAATGTGTCATGTGACATGTAAGTGAATGGATTTCTTTAGTGGTCACTCCCCTTCACTCACTTCAGTGTGTGCTAATGCAAGGTGGCAGGAAGTGGTTAACACACATATACACACATGCCTGTACAGTTGCTTACACACTTGCACATATAGGTACACAGTACATGCACGCAGAAGGCTGAGGTAAATCTCAAACATGCACAAAGACACAAAAACAAATCTATAAGACACCTGTTAGTGCAGTAGACGCACTGACAAATGTAGATGTATGTAAATGTATTAACAAATACAGTGTACAAATGTAGATATGGCCACACACACATACACACACACACATGCTACAAAAACATTCACACGTGGTAGGAGATCAACAATCACAAACAAAAGAAAGAACATGATTTATAAAACAAAAGTTTCCTTTGATCATTTAATTAGTAAGCGGTCATAAAACAGATGCTGCTGTGTGTGTGTGTGTGTGTGTGTGTGTGGGTGTGTGTGTGGATCCATGCTGTACAAATGTGTCAAAACATTTAAAGTGCATATGTGTTACTGTGCGTGCATATTTGAAATCGATGTACGTGCCTCACCCTGTATAGGAATCTGATGTGCTGCTGATGGGCTGCAGTATGAATCGAGACACTGATAAGCATCTGGGCTCGCCTCTTGCCAAATAGTGCTCCCACACTGAAACTCTGCTGGCATTAAGATTCAATCTCTTAATGAGATGGCGTGTGTTGGCCTAATCACATTTGCTGAAATGGGTTCCAGCCACGGTCCGCATTATGTGCGATACTCAGAAGATGATTCCTGTCTGTGTTTGTGTGGATGAGAGTAATGATTCACCTGATTTTTAATCTCAAGCTCAACTTTTGTGTGTGTTTTGTGCAAATATGAAGATGATAGATGACACTTGTCCCAGCCTTGATGTGTGTGATGTTTCTGTTTGGTGAAAGTGAGTTTGTATTCAACACACATTTTGCTTTCAGCATGAGTTTATGTATCCACATGTCTGCTTTTGTGTCTCGGAATGAGTAACAGAAATGTGTGTGTGAGACTGATTGAGATTGATTCAGTCACAGGGTTTCGGTGTGTCTCATTGATCCCAGGGTCGTTCTGGTCCATCGACAGGTAGCACATCAACCCAGCCTGACGATTTGCAACGAGGCAGATACACACTTTGTTCTAATGATCAGCCTCAGTCCAGTTTTATCCTTTAACCGCACAGATTTGTTCAGCGTCTGTGATGCATTACTGTCAGCTTCAGTTGGCCCCTTAAAGACACTGACAGCCACGTAGCATTCACACTGACGAGGATTGGGTATTACAGGAGAGACTGTCCTTATTAAACAACCATGTTTCCCTGACAAGTGGCCTCTTGTGGTTGTGCAAATAAATAATAACTGTTCGCTCTTGGCTGCAGTGGTGGAAGTAGCCTGGCAGCACCACAAAGCTCTCAGGGCAGAGGGTTGGGATGAATGATTGAATGTACAAAGTGTCTGACTTCAGTACTGGAGGTTGCAGTTTGTGTCCTGCAAATGCTGAAGTCTTTTCTTCACCATAAACACAAACTGTGGAATTGAATAGAGGCACAATTCAGACACTGGAATAAACAAACTCTTGCAAACTGTGTATTTTGAGAAAGCAAATCTACCTAAATAGTCAAGTTGAATCCTTTGGAACAAAACTGAAGGAGTGGTTCCCTGGACAAACAGCGGGGATCAGAATGTGGTTGTTAGGTACACACATTCTCAGCTTGTTCATGTGTCAGCCTGGCTGATGATTGGTCGACGGAGCATGCTGCTGTCCTCCACTCACTGTCCACAGTCAGTCTGGAGAGACAAAATCACATGAGAGTACATTCACTGAGAAATACTGGCGACTCTCTTCAAGGGAGAGGATTTAAGGTCTGCCCAAAAAGCTGCTACATTTGTCGCCAGAAAGAGTCCCTAAATGGTTCTTAAAAGTCACTGTATCTGGCAAGAAAGTTTTTAAGTTGTCCACACTGGATATCAGGGTGTTTTTGGGTTCAGTGGACAGACTGGTCCAGGACGTGTTAGCTTGAAACACGGAGTGGAAGGTGACTTGTTTCCAACAAAATGTGCCTTCTAGTAACTCTGAAGTTTGCTTATTTAAGTGATGTCTTCTTAGCTAGCTTGTTATCGTTAGCCACTGCTCAGGAATGATCTGGTTTAGGTCAAGCCCTCAGGAACAGTGCCAATCTTTGAAGCCAATTTTTGAATTACAGCTTGCGGGTCTTTCACATAATGTTACTGGGCCCTATTGCCAAGGACATAATGCCAAGGAGTGTCAAAACCCCCGCGAAATGACGTGTTTTACTGTTGGGATTTGATCCTATTGGTCCGATAAATTTTTTAAAGTCTAGAAGAGCCACATGATTTAATCATTTTTATCCCTATTCAAGTTAGCAGAGGGCTAAACCAGAAGTTGCTGCTCTGCTGGTGTGTGCTTGCTCTATGGGCACCATCCATCCAACCATCTGTCCATTTTCATCCGCTTATCCAGGGCTGGGTTGCAGGGGCAGCAGGCCAAGCAAAGCACCCCAGATGTCCCTCTCCCCAGCGATCCTTTCCAGCTAGTCTTGGGGGACCCCAAGGTGTTCCCAGCCTAGACAATCAAGATATGGAATCCCGTATGTAAGCATGTTCTGGGTCTGCCCCGGGGCCTCCTACCAGTGGGACATGGTTGGAACACCTCTAACAGGAGGCACCCAGGAGGCATCCTTGGTGCCTGAACCACCTCAACTGACCCCTTTCAGTGTGAAGGAGCAGCGGCCCTACTCCGAGCTGCCTCTGGATGTCTGTGCCTCTAACCCTATCTCTAAGGCTGAGCCCAGCCACCCTACGGGCACCTATGGGCACCATAATGTGGAAGTCATAAGTGCTCTATCATAGGCAACTGGAATTGCTTGAGTTTCTTGAAGACCAGTTACCTAAGATATAGCACTTACGATTACCATGACCTGGATGACTGAGAATCTTCACCGACATAATGTGGGAGATTTGGGTCATTTCATACCATGGCAATTTAGCTTTTTTGGCTTCATGTGCACTGAGCAACATTCGTAAGAATGCCTCCAACACTGTACCCAGTTCTCTTTAAACATCTGTGGTTCAGGTCAGAGTTTGAGGGTGTTAACCTTCACTGTAAGGACAGGACTAGTGGAGTGCTTTGTGCAGTCATCAGGGTTAACGTCAAGCTAGCTGCTGATGGTCAAAAGCTTAATACCTCAAAACAGTAGTCTGGCCACTTGTTAAACTACGACCTTTTGATCTCTACTTCTACACATGTTAAATACAGAAGAAGAGATGTGTGAGTGTGGAGGATGTTGAGTCTTTTAAAGGCAGCATTGACAGAGTTGATTCTTTATCTGGCTTTGTGACAGTTACAGAAAATTCATTTTTTTTGTTCCACAACAGGTTTTCATTGATGTGTTTGGTTTGTTGGACGTCTTACGGCCAGGAAGATCAAACCACATGTTGTTACAGTTCTTGGAACTGACAGACCTCACTCTGCTTTGACTGTTCAGTATCCACATGGTTTGTTTTGTGAATCAGTGGTCATCTTATGGCCTTGATTTTTTTTGATTATTTGTTTATTTTCCTCTTGGTACTGCTGCTCTACCCATTCAAACCAGCCATAGGTTAATTGGTCAGCAATGTTTCTGCTTTGACTACATTGATTGGGTTTTTAAAGCCCTTTCACATCATGTTAGATAAATGGAAATGCACAGTAGTCCAGTTAAAAAGAGTTAAAACAAGTTTTCAGCTCCTGAGAACTTGTATTTGTTATGCATTTTTTGCACCCAGCACAGTACTTGTGCTTTATACAAACATGAAACACTAGAAAAGGCTGTTAGACTGAGAGATTATTCAAACTGCAGGTGCACTGACCCCCGCACTCAGACCTGAGGAACATCAAAGGCGTCCTGAAGAGACTGTACTTTGTTTCCTGAGAACATGGTGACATTTGAGACACCTGAGCACATAAAAGAGTCTCTGTGTTTAGGTTCGGAGTTACTTCCAGGTAGGGAGGAGGATGTTGGCCAGCACCCAATGGAAAATGCTGGAAAATGCTAAGGACCTATTAGATAGGATGAATAGAAAGAGGGATGTGTGTGTGTGTGTATATGTGTATAAATACTGTCATGATGTGTTCCGGTGTTTGCATGAAAAGGTACAAAGCGGGTACCCTATTAAAGGTAATGCGTGTTTTATTTTATGTCTTCACTGGAGTGTAACACAGCACAGACACAGCGTGGATGTTCAGGTCACAAGTTGGCACAATGTCATCCAGGGCAGAACAGACGGCTGCAGTGGAAGGGGAGAGGAAGATGAGAACGGTTGGATTAAAATTTCTCTGTGCAGCAACACACAGAGGCAGAATCTGAAAGTCTGTTTATTCCATGTGCTCTGGATGAAAGGCAACATCTGCTTGTCTACACTGTTCTGAAACGAGGAAAAAGGCACTTGTAGTCGTCATATCCAGACAGAAGTATTTTGTTCCGTATGCAAGATATGCAAACAGGCAACGACAGATGTGTGAGAAATGCAAGATCACGTCAACACCAGGGTGTTTGCATATTAAACATTTTTCTCTTCCTCAGAATGAAAATCAAAGCACATATTTCGGAGTCAGACCCCGAAGCAGCTGTTGGCGAAATTCTTATTTTCTACTGGCATCCTTTTTTACATTTCTGCTTCTACAATACAGCGTGGCAGAAGTGGGAGTAAGTCACACATGTGCAAGTCATAACCTTCAAGTCTCAAGCAAGTCTTCTTAAGATTTTGCACTCGAAACATATGAAAATGTACAAATACAGCTGGAACTAGACTCATCCCAGATTGAAGGCTGTACAAATTCAACATGCAGGCTACAAAGACTGTTACATGTAGCTGCCACTGCTAAGTATCAATCATGTCTATACCATAGACTAGATAATAAAGATGGAAAACATGACAGCTCCCCAAAATTGAAGCCGCAATACCTCGACTGGCACCTGATTAAGCCCGCCCCATCCATGTTAGGTTGGGACATGTACTTTGAATTTAACATGTCAAGTCATTTTAGGTAGGTCTTATCACACTGCTGTATGTTCAAGTGTTCATTTTCATGAAGAGCTTGGTTCTCATTCGGTATTTGATGCTATAAAAAGGAAGTTTGACATCGTGATTGACAGCTGTGCCTGCCAATCGAGTGCTCACAATCAGTGGCACTGCTCAGGATTGGTTGGGTGGCAGAAACTTGGTATTACATAAATAGCTACTATACAGACTCTGGTAACAAATGATGTCCTCTGCAAAAGATGGCAGCAGCCGTATCCAGGATATTTGGCTTCATCTTTATACAGTGGGAGGAAGTGGAGATGCATTGTCCATCTTTATATTCAGTTATTGGTCTATACCTTCTTGACGGTATAGACCAAGAGACCTTCTTGAAGAGGTGGTCTCGCTCTGGTTACAAACACACTCTGGTGCGGTTTGTTTGTGGTGAGAACGTGTTCCGACCTCGATCTGAACCAACTGCAGTCACATGACACATTGTTTGGGTTAAACATGAACATGTTCCAGTCCTGGAGGATTATTAATGTGCACCTCCTCCTGTACTGCCTTAATATGCATATTCAGCACATCCAATGCATCAAAACATTGTTTTCTCGTTGGAGCCGCGCCTCGTTTTCAAACTGTATGGATTGACTAAAATGAACAATGACAGCAATATAGTCCACGATGAGCAGCGCTAAAATCAACCTGCGTAGTTGTCCCTCCATTGTGACATTAGAAAGTGTCACATTTATCTTGCAAGTGTACCCTTCTTCAATGTTTGTTTACTTCCTGGATTTTTCCCACATGGAAATTCTGACCAATCAAGAGCACTTTTGTCGCACAAGGCATTTCATCTGTTGTGAGAACATGAAGCAACTCTAGGCAACTAAACAACTGAGCAACAAAATTATTCCCGGATTCAGACCAAAGAAAGTGAACTCTAGGTCTGAAAGCACCCTTAATGGTTGCTTTACAAATCATGTGTTCTGTACTGTGCGCTAAGCCAACAATTTTGCAAAGCATAAAATAAGCTTTCATGCTGATTTTATACTTTTCAGGCAGCCACTTTAAATCAACTTTCAGAAACTTACATTTTTATGTGACAGGTAATCAATCTGAGCGGACCTTTAGTAGTGTTATGTGGTGAGGCTGAAAGCAGGGACTGTTTTGAGAGAAGGTTGCATTCAAGGACAATCCAATATTCAGTATTTTAGATTCAGCTGCCAAACATAAAAACTTTCAAAGGACAATTTTCCAACAACATGGTTAAAAGTTGAATAGTTAATGGTACCTCCTGGTATCTCAGTAGCACCCAAATCATTCTCCGATCCCCAGATTTCTCCCAGTTATGTTTGAAGCTCAACACATCAGCATGGAGCTAAGAGAACATTTTGGGAGGAGGGTGTCTCGTTTATCATTCGAACTGATGATTAATGCATGAATCAGTGCATCACTCCCAACACACAAAAACAAAACAAATCACTGTATTCATCTGCAGTTTCAACCTTCGTTTGCTCTCACTGGGAATGCTTAGAACACAAAGATCCCCACGAGGCCCTGTATCATTACACCCACGACATATTCTCCTCGACATTCCTGCACTAAGCACACTTTCAATTGTGTAAGACGAAATGACCCAATCAGCCTGACTCAGAGTGCAGAGATTTGATGAACGATCAGATGAGCTTGGTGGTTTCATCAGAGAGCCGCTCGCCTACGTCAGTCAGAGCTCCGTGGTGAGAAGGTGCGAGATCGGAAAGGACCGCGGTGACAAATATGCTGTGACATCTGAGCAGGTCACACAGGAAGTGTGTAGGTTGTAGGTCCGTGTGTGTCGAAGGGTTTGAGAGAGAAAGCAAAAAGGATTGTGTTTCTTTTACGGTGCATTCTTGCATCGATGAGTGTGTGTATGAGAGAGAAAGAAAGAATGCAAGTGTTTGAGCGTGTGTGTGTGTGTGTTCAGTTCAGTTATAACACAACACACGCACAATGACTGTTGCACAGGCTTTCCTCCCAGTGTATGACTATATACAGGGTTACACAGTGTATCTGTTGCTCCATGCGAGTGTGTGTCAGCATCAGTGTGTGTGTCTGCTCGTTAGTCATCCGGCAGCCCTCTCGTACATCAGCGGAGGTGCCAGTTTGTTGAGCAGATTCCAGCGCTGATGGATGGAGACAGGCTGAGCTCGTCTGTCCTGCTGCCCACACAGAGCGCACCGCTGTCGGATCCGCGACACACCAGCTTCCCCTGCTCCGCCGCATACACCTCAGACGTTACCCTGTCAGCTCTGTGATGGAGAGTGTAACTCAAAAGCACGTACTATCCCGTATGGACACCCACACATATTAAGACACACATTTGCACTTACTTTACACACACATATACACAGCTTCACTCAGGATGCATCTGTAGTATCATCAGCACAGTGTACTCAGTGTGCCTGGTTCACACACATTGCATTCTCTTTGTTGTAGTTCATGTGTTATTTTCTTCTTGGTTGCTTTTTAAAATTATGTCATAGAAAGTTGGGAAGTCGTTGATCACGCCGATCAGCTTTTCTTCCTTTCGTCTTTAAACATGGTTGGGGGGAGTAGCTTGGGAACGCTTGGGAAACTCTGTTTCACAATAATAGATATTCCTAGAGGGACATTTGGTTTCACGGCCTGTGCATATTTACGTCACGTGAGAAAATCATACAGATATATCTCAGTAATGGGGAAGAGCTACATTGAAGAGTTACAAAGTGGTGAACCATGAAAGGCTATGAATGCTTGGCCGCATCGCTGTGGTAATCCTTTTCTTTTATTGTTAATTCTTTGTAGTTTTTACGAAAAGAAAAAAGCAGACAAAACCAACAACAACAGGCGGGACATCATAGGTGAAGATGAAATGCCCGACATCCAGCAAAACAGAAAATAAGAAGAGGCAAGGTTACACTGTGGTACCACAGATAATTTGCCCTTTAAGTCTGTGATCATCCTTTAAGATCACAAAGGTCCTTATGGTCCTTGACTCTGAAACAAAAGACCACTTCGAAGTCAAATAAGATTTCCATTTTTCTAGTGGCATGTCTCAGGGTAAAGGTCACTTGTTCCATAACATAAATTTCCTTTTAACCATTTCTGTCCGTTCAGAGGTTGTTGGAGATTCTTTACTCAACCATTTCCTGGTAGTTGCTTTTTTATAACCTGCTAGTAGTATTTGATAAATATCTGTCCTGCTTTGTTGGCGCAATCCAGCTCTAAACTCATCATTGATCTGATCTCTGTAACCACGTCTACCCAGTAATGGTAACCCTTTTTAAACCTCTGATTTAAGATCCACAGTGTGAGAGGAACAGTTCATTTGTGAGCTTTAGAGGTGTTGGTCGGTGGATGTTTTAACTTTTAAAGAAAGCAGTCTGGTCTTTTATCAGGGCGCCAAAAAAATGCTGCTTGAGCAGTTGCCCTTGGCGTCAATATGGACTTTAGCATCAGTATGAGGTGCACCAGGCTTTCAACCAACTCTGCTGTAAACCCATCTGCTTCATTATTAGACATTTAGAGCAATGGATGTGGTATAAATTGTGAGAAGGTCCATTTGGGGCGGGTGGGAGGATTTTAAGCAGATGGGTCCAACAAGCACAGGACTTTAACCCAGGAGACTGGCTGTGTCATGTGTGAAACTTAAATCAACATTGTCATGTCAGTCGACTCACGTCATGAACAGCTGACTGACATCAACCATGACCTTTTCCTGACCCTAACCTGGTAGTTGTGTAACTTTAACCTAACCATTGACCCCCTGTGTCAAGATATAACACAGTATGCACAAAAGCTGCCCACAGTGTCATTATAACGACGCCTGAGGCTTCCTCCCAAGCCTCAAAATATATATGTAGCACACTGTAGGTGCTGCTTTACCCTGCTGAAAGGCTGTTTACACCAGGCGCTGCAAAAATAAGGCCAGGAGAATCATTAAAAATCCCGACCACCCAGATGACAGCATTTTCTTCCTGCTGAGCTCAGGAAGAATGCACCGGTTATACCAGGCAAACACTGAGAGGCTCAGAAGGAGCTTCTACCCTCAGGCCACAAGGATCCTAAACAAAGACCCTGACTGTGACCCCTTTCCCCTGCAGTCACACCCCCCAAACACATTTATAATTGTTACACTGTTTTGAGTGCTCATATTGAAGGGACATATGATTTCATGTGAATTAGAATTGAAAGCCAGGCTAACTGTTTCCCCCTGCTTCCTGTCTTTATGATAAGCTAAGCTAATTGCCTCCTTAATTTAGTGCCGTATGTCTCTTAGTGGTATCGACCTTCCCGTCTAACTCTCACAGTTTACTTAATGTAATATGTAGAAAGTACAGTATTTCCCTCTTAAATGTTGTGATATATAGATATTGAGTTTAATAAAATGGAAATACTTAAGGGGGTAGTTTTGGATTTTTTTAAACCTGCACCTGCCCATACCTGCAAAGCTCAGTACTAGAAGCAACCTGTTACCTGTCATTATGTTCAATGCCACCCACACCTGTTAATAAAAGTCCCCCAATCTGCACCCATGATTAAACTCACACAGGCTACAGTTCGGCTACGGTTATCCGTTCTTAAATTATAAATCCAGCAGAGAAGTCTCTTTCACTGGCTGCGTTCGATGCGGGGATGGCGACAACATTCAATCACTGCCAGGTTAGGAAACATTTTAGCATGCTCCATCCATCACCATAAAGCCTCAAAAGGATTCTCCTTGGGTATCTTGAACTCGATGCAGGCTGCCACCTCATGCTCCGGCTGCATAGTTTAATCTCTGGTGTCCTCCACGTCTGTGACGAATGTGATGACGGGGTCAAAGGTTTGACTTGTGTCATTGACTTTGGAAATAAAAGGAATTTCTGCTTGATAATACAGATTTAGATGTCAAAATATTACACATATACTGCGCATTTGTTTTATTCTGAAAAAAAACACAAAAATTTTTGTTCTCACTTGCTGCCCGCCCACGTCGTTAATTTGTATCCGTTAATTCATTTATTTATTTTTCTTACCCATAACTTTTTGCGTGTTACCCGTAGGTACAACCAGGTCTCACTCCGAAGTTGTCAAAATCCAGCACTTGGGCAATGACTTGCGGCGTCAGACACAGATGAAAAAAAGGCGTCCTTTAACGTCGGCTGGTTGCCGTTCTAGTTTAATGGCGCTGAGCCGTGTATCATGCTGAGGGGGAAACGTAGCCGGACAAGAACAGAAGCTAAGGCAGGCGGGAGGGGCAGTGAATGGATCCAACAAACACAGACTTTCATCCGAAAGGGAAGCGTTCTCGCCCCGTAAGATTATAATGGCAAACCCTGTTCAAACCATGTGTTTGTGTTGCCTAAAGCTAACCGAGTGCTTTTGTTGTTGGAGGAAAAAAAAAGTCCATTTATGTTGTTGTACTGACGTAAATCGTTTATTTTGAAAGAGACTGTATGTAAACGGTAAATTTCCTGTGAAAACAGAAGTGTATTTTGAAAGAAGACAATGCATGTAACAGGCAGAAATTGACACGGCGTCCCAGAACGTCAACAACCAACGCACCCAGGGTACCTTGCACGTTGTATGTGGACATGGAAAGTCCATGACCAAATGTCAATATGTGACGAGGTCGAATAGAGAATGTGTTGGCAGGTACCTGACCCGTGCAGGACTCCGCCCTACAGCAAAATACAGTGCATGGCGCAGTTTTGCTGATGTGTAGCTATGTGGAAGTTCTACTGTTGAGAAAATGTGGTGCCAAAAGAAAGTAGCTGTCTGACAGCAAGGTAAAGTGTTGAAAAAAATATCAATATAGCATCCACTCAGGCTGAGATTGATTATTTTAGCCAGGCCTTTTTGCGTTTTGCTGCTAACCCCCATCCGCAGCATGGATTGCTTAGCTTCCGTGGCAGTACTCCCATGTGCTTCTCCAAACTTGGAGTGTGCTGACTGCCATCTACTGTAATAGACAATGGATAAGTATGTCATACAGCCCCACTTAAAAAAAAATCTGAACTATCCCTTTAAGTTAATTAAAAATACTGCGGAATTGTGCTTAATGAAAGTAGTTGAGTAAATGAAGTTGGTTACTTAACACAACTGCTGTGTACACACTTTGCTGTTCTTTTACCCCGCACATTTCCTGCTGTTCACTTTCCCCACCGTGTACACACACACACACACACACACACACACGCACACACAGAGCTCTCCATGCATTCCTTTGAGTCACTCTTAAAGCCCCTGAGAAATCAGATACAGATATAGCAAGAATTATGAGCTGTACATAGCGCTGTAGCTCAACCACCTGGTGTGAGAGTGTGAATATTTCAGTAGGTTTTTGCGCGTGTGTGTGTATGTGTGTGTCAGGCAGGCAGTCTTTATGAACACACACACACACACATGCACACACACGTACATATCATAGCAAAAACACACAGGCCAGCTCAGACCGGCACATATTATGAATAATTTATCTTGGTTAGTCAGACACATTTTCCCCAGGTGAAGCACTGATTCGGGCAGAACAGCAGCAGCTCACCCACACTGACAGGTGCGACACAATACTGTATGAACAGGTGTTTGCTTTATTTGTTTGGCATGGAAGGATCGGGGAACGTCATCTGTCATATCGGTCGAATAATTGGAATCAGAGAAATGCTGAGAGTTGCAGGTGATGGCAGCACTGAGAGAGAGGTTGGATGAGAAAGGAGGAGAGAGGGAGAGTGAAATGAGATTACAGAGAGAAGTGTATGTGCTTTCCAAGTAGTGACACACTGCACTGCTGGAAGATACCTGGCAGTCTGCCATCAGGGTTAATTGCTTTAAATTTACTCTCCCTAATACACTCACACACACACTCGATGCTGTGAGGGACAACACACACTGACACCTGTAATTGAAAGAAAATTAACTACAAACAATGTGATAAATGATTTTTTCTTCAGGACATTTATCAAACTGTCACTGCTATCTTTGGGTTTTGGTCGGTCGAACAAAACTAGCATTTTAAAGACACTGCCATTGGCTTTGGGAACTTTAAATAGCTATTTTTCATGACATATTGATATTTTCTAAACTAAATGGTTGATTCATTTAACAAGTAATAGATAATGAAAATAATTGTAGTTGCATGAGCACAAGGAAGTGAGTTACATTATGTGACTCCCACTTTGTTGACCGTTGTATTCGAGCTTTAACTGAAGACCTACATCCACTCAGACTCATGAAGCACGTCCCAGAAGCACTGAATGAACACAGAAGTGAATGGCGGTGAAGAAAAACACGAGGTAAACTGAGGACATAAACCAGAAACATGCAGACATAAAACAACAGATTATGTGACATTACTGACCAGTTGCAGATGGTGGTGTGCTGCCAAGTGAACGCACACTGCAGCTATCAGAGCCAGGGTGACACATTAAAATGTCCAGTCTCTGCTTCATCCAGTCCACACTCATGTACTGCGAGATACAACACAGCGGCTTGTTTCACCATATTTGCAACATGTAAGCTGCGATTTGAAACATGCGATAATTTCTGACTTTAATTTTGATGCGTTTCATGGATCCAAACAAGCTCCATACTGGAGACCCGTGCATGAGCATGTGAGAGCTCATGTATGGACCCTGTGGGACACCAGATCTTGATTAATAAATTATTCAAGTAGAAAACCTTTACTGAGGTACAATGTATAATTTCTTGAGAACAAAATGATGTAACAACAATCAGTGGAAACCAAAACCACAACCCACTGAGGTCTGGATTCAAAATCACAGGCTGATCCAATTTGCATGAATTCTATCTCGGTAACTCATAATATGACTCAGTAGTGCATTTGGCCCCTGCGTGCTTGCGCTCCTGACAATGTCTGGGCATGCTCCTGATGAGTCAGCGGATGGTGTCCTGGGGGATCTCCTTCCAGATCTGGATCAGGGCATCGCTGAGCTCCTGGACAGTCTGTGGCGGCACTTGGTGGTGTTGGATGCACGATACATAACGTCCCATAGGTGCTTAATTTTCCACTCTCACTTTAGGCTACGCCGATTTGCATTTCCATTATCAGTTAAGACGCGCCCTGCCACACCAAGCTGTGGTAGGGATGGACCTTCTCCGGAGTAGGTCCAAAAGCTGGGCCGTCTGCCCTCAAGCGGGTAATGGTGATGTCTCGCTGACCGCAGTGAACCCCCTGTGACCCCGCTTCTGGAACAAGCCATGTGTTGCGTGACTCTCCTCACCTCTGTCTGCAGGAGACCAGAGAGAAAGGTGTTTCATAAAGTCTCTGTGTGTTCAGCTCTCAGTACGTCTGTAGCTTCTAACTGAATCTCTGTGGTTTGGAGTTTAGTTTCTCTCCTGCGTCCTGTTTTTACTTTACATATCTGCTTTATTTTACTGTTTCATGTTCGCTATCAGCCGTATTAGAAGTTGTGTCAAGTTGCTGCTCAAAAACTCAACATTTCCTTATTTTGCTGCTTCACAATAAAAGCTTTTACTTAACAAAATAACAAGGGACTTTTATTGTGAAGAATCTATAGGAAATGAAATATGTTTTACTGTATCTGTTAGCGGCTTTTCTTCAATTAAGACACGTCTAATGGAGGAGGAGTAAAAGCAGAAACAGCCACAGTGAGATGTTGATGAAGAGCTGCAGACAACAGGCTCTTACTGCACCTCTGCAAACAGCTCACCTCCAACAGGTAAACTTCTTTTACCTGCCCTGCTGTGGAAAAACACATGTAGCAAAAATAACAGGGGACTTTATAGAAAATACCAGGATATATAACGTGTCACCATTCAGCCTGTAAATACAGATATGAATTTTTGCTCTAGCTTGAACATATCATGGACAAATGGAAAACCTTTTCGTAACTGTGTCAAAAATACGCAGGAGTTTACGACTAGACTTTCATTATTCATACCCAGCAGTCGCTTTATAATTGGTGTAGTTCATATGAAATAACTGACTGATGACCAGCTGCAGGTAAACACACCATAATCTCAAAATATTTCCCTAATGTACAGAGACTGCTGAATATTGAAGGCAGGAAAGGACGCCAGCTTTCTCCCCCAAAATTTGTGCTGACGAAGGCCACATTTGGAGAAACCTCTAGAGTAGGATGGTCTTGTCCGCTTGTTAAGACCGATTTTGTGTATAAGTGCTGACAAGAAAAATGCAGCTACTGAACTATCACTCTGCTGCCACAGCCTCTTCTATTCATTGAGGTAAAATGGCTATGAATAATTAATTGAAATGATAATTAATGATCTCATTGTTCAGACCGACTAGTGCCCTTTTTTCTCCGCATCCGATAAACTGATCACAAAAGGCTGTGAAAAATGTGATGCGATGTTTTCATCACTTTGTGTTACACAGCGGGGAACTACGAGGTACTTTAATATTTATGACCCTACATCTCAGAAAAGTACAGCCATCCTTGACGACGCCTCAGGCATCAAAGACGTACATACTGCGGCTTTTATGCAAATCGGACCAAGTTAATGTGCTCCTGGCCTATCTTTCCTGGACTATAAAGTACCCGGCTCAGCTTTCACATCACCTGCCTGACACAGCAGAGAAGAGATGAATGATGGAGAGACGGGGTTGAGAGGAAAGGAAGCATGCAACAGGACAGAAGTGAAATTATTACAAGATGATGTTCGTACACTGTATTCTTCATTTTTCCATTTCCTTTCATGTCTGTGTCACATTAATATGGCGCTAACGTGGGTAGGCGTGTGAGCTGGCTTTGCTTACAGTGTGAACTCATTACAATTCCTCTGATAGAGGTAGAAACAGCAAGAGCTTCCCTCTGAAGGCACAAGTCAGACTTGAACAATCTGTCAGCTCTTACCAGTCGTCGTCTCGTACATGAATCCGTCTGTACTGAATGTTTATTTTGGCGCTGTATTGGACACTTGATGTGTAGAGGAGATGCTTTTAAAGCAGCAAAAACTGTCAGTGTTCTCAGAACATTTTGACTTCAGTTTGATTTAAAGATTAAAATCTCCTCCTCGTCTTTGCTCTATGTTGCCGAATCTGTTGTGAATCAGTGCTCCTTTATTGCCCTTTAAATATGGCTGTTGTGTTGTGGAGGCGTCAGATTGTTGCCTCCCTTTGAAGTGCTCCGAGTGAAGAATCGTGGGCATATGTGTGAGAGTTTAATGAAACTGACTGAGGAGTGCTATGTTTGTTTCATCTTTTATTGAAAGCTCTCAGGAGCCTTCTTGGATAGTGTTTTCCTGAGGAGCAGGAGCGCTGTCCATCATCTGTTCCTTTTTGTTTACCGAGTGGGGAATCTTTGCCATCCCCTGCTGCGAGATCAAGAGGTCTCTCATTTGTTTCTTGGACTGTTGAATTTTGATTAAACTTTAGAAAATGACGTGTTACATCCTTAAAGGAATACTTCACGCCCCAAAGACCATCACAGTACCCTGTCTTATGGTTATTATTATGAAGGGAAATTAGTTTTCTCACATGTCCCATGGTGAAGAAGATTCCAAAAACTGAGAAAAGTCTTGATGAGTTGAAGTCATAGGGGTCCAAATTTAACAACAACACAACTCGTGCAGTATAATCCAAGTCTCATTTATCCAGTCGTATGCTCAGTACTTCCCTGACAGACAGATCTTTCTGACAGGGAACTGAACTAAAAGTGAACCCTATCTATGGTCTCTTCAAAGCCAGACTCCGTTGACAAAAACAGTAATTTTACCTTGCTGAACATGGGAGTTGCTGGTCTATGCTGTCTTGATTGGCACTTTGTTTGTGTTACTGTGTGACTTAGCTGAATCCAAACAAACTCTTTAAAACGCCAAAGTCACAGAATAACATAAAACAAACAAAATTAATCAAGGGAGCGGTAGAGCAGCAGCTGCTGTGTTCAGTGAGGTAAAATTTCTGTTTTTGTCAATGGAGTCTGGCTATTAACAGAGCATAGATGCGTTTTTCATATAGTTTTGCTGTTGTTAAACATGGACCCATGACTGTAATTTATCAAGACTTTTCTCAGTTTTTGTATTTTTCATTTACCCGAGGCCAACCCAGTCACTCCCAAATCGTCAAATAGCAACGCTCGATCAGTGGCCTTCAGCTTCAGACACTGACACGCAGAGGCATCCCTTACTGTGCATTCCCACCAAAAGCTTCATGAGCGTCATAACCTTCCCGTGTAATCAATTTACCGATTATTTTATTATTATATCTAACATTAATTAGTATCTAGTTCCTAAAATGTTGAGGCAGAGGGTACTTGCTGTAGCTCTGGTTGCGGGTGAGAGGCTGTCAGTAAATAGTTTGTTGGGCACAGGGTAACAGAGATCTGTGTGGGTACATGAGACCCTAAAAAAGAGGGTGGATCACGGGAAGAGCTTCTCCTCCATGATGGCTGTCTCCAGGCATGTTTTAGGATGACTCTGGGGCAGTTTGACAACCTGCTGTCTATCGTCGGGCCATATAGCTCTGGGTATCCAGCAACCGCTACCACCAGTTTCTCCTCCATTGTTTACCAACTGTAAACTTGTTGTCGTGACCACCACAGAAGGCCTGCCTCTCAAATCATCTGATTGCCATTGGCCATTTGGGGGATGAAGTATTGCTTCAAGGGGACACTAAATGGCCCCAAAAAGGGTGCATCAAGTGAGCTGCCACAGTGTTTACTTTTGAGTCTACTCTGCCAAAAGTATAATATGACCACTAGACACACAGTTATCCTGCCATAATGTGTCTCCCTCTTCCTGTAGAGCGCTCATTTGTGGTTGATATAGATTTGTGTTGACACTTAGTAGTACAAACGCTCCTGCAAGCCTGCACTGTTGCATGGTCCACATGTACATTTTTATACTGATGTCTCTGCTCAGCTGTCCAACGTTTCAAATATCTGTTTCACTCAGTCAGTCAGATTATTAAGTGAAGGTAAAAGCAAGTTTATTTATTAAGCTCCTCTCATATACAGAGGCACATTAAAGGTCTTTATAGTTTACTTTCCCCGACTCACTTTTAGGCTTTGAGTTTATGATTACACCTTATTTTCTTATTGTATTCCTTTTATTGTAATTTCTTTTATCATGATATTTGATGTTGCACAAAGGAGATAGGAGACTTTAGTGAGAGGAAATCAGAGCTTCTTTGATAGTTAATGCAGTTCCTGCTGGGCACCAGTAGAGGTTGATTGAGGTCACAGACAGACCAGTTTTCTGACTTCAGCAGATGGAGTCTCGTGGGAGTTTCTGTGGAGCGATTGTGACAGAGACGATGACGTAGTGAAGCTGAAAGATGAGATTAATTTGTCAAAGAGGAAGATGAGCAGGCTTCAGGTTCGTGTGTGTGTGTGTGTGTAACTGCCAAGTAGACAATGTTTCTGTAACAACATGACTGATCAGATGTCGCTCCTGTTTATGATTTCCTCTGCAAATATTCAACAATTTATAAAAACTGTTCGGCTCTGCGTGCTTCGGAATTTGTTTGTGTATGTATATGTACTCTAAAATGTGTGTTTGTGTGTGACATTGCTACCGCATGACTCCGCAATAACATAAGTTTGCCCCCAAAGTACTCGTTGCCCCTAGCAACCAGAGCTTGGACAAGAACTGAGCGACTCATGTTACGCTGCATGCAAAGTCTGTGTGTGTGTGTGTGTGTGCAGGGGTGTGAGAGGGAATGAGGCAAGAGGGGAGAGAATGTCCCTGTGAAGGCTTGTGTGTGTGAAACGTTCTCTGCCCTGTAGAGAGTGCGGGAGAAAGTGTGTGTGTGTGTGTGTGTGTGTGTGTGTGTGTGTGCAGGCGTTGGGCCCAGTCCATTGACGGGAGTCAGTCTAATGTAGAGTGAATGTCTGTTTTCTCTAAGTAAGCCTTCTCTCAGGCCTGCAGCCAGCAGAGCAACCAGCCTGACACAACAAGACAGCTGGCTGTTTGGATAACATCACACCTTCTCACTGTGTGTGCATGTGTGTGTGTCTATGTGAAACAGAAAGAGAGACTTTTATTATTCGATTAAACTAAAATACATCCAGTTCTAGCCCTGATGTGAGTAGTGTGTGTGTGTGAATGCGTGTGACAATATGTGTGACAGAGAGAGTGTGAGAGATAAGAGGGTATTTCGGTTTTAGTCTAAGTGATCGAGGTTGCCCACCTGTCATTCCCTCCAGGATTTCGTGGGCTGTTCTTGGGATCGTTTGCGGCCTGAAGTGTCTGATGTCATGGCAGCTTTTCTAAAAAATTCTCAATGAATGTTGCGATGTTTATAGGTGTTTTATAGCGTGAAATTGCGAGGACAAGTAGCCTAAGAATTTCAAAATTAGTCGTGATGCTGTCTCGCACTCTGAGCGTATTATTTTGAGCATTCCTGATTTCTCACATAATTAAAATCTATTCGTAATGGTAAGGGGTTTGGGGACAGCAACAGCCAATCACTGCCAATCAGCTGTTACTGCTGTTGGGTAATGTTAGCTTTGTGATGCTAACAGTTAGCCCTGTTGTTGTGTGTGACTCTGTGTGAGAGCGAGAGAAAGGGAGGAGTGAATCAATACGCTGCGCACAGCTTTACAGTGAAATAAGATTTACCTCTTTCCAATAGTCAAATTTGCAGTACAGTTGTGGTGATTGAACAAAGCTGCAAGCTCGAGCAGAATTCAAAAGGATTGGCTAAATTTGCAGTAATTCCTGCTCTGCATTAAAAATGTCTGCACATGCACAAAGGATTAATTTTATCTCAAGCCTGATATTAACATGTGTTTCAATGATCTGAACACAGCAGAGACACATCGCTGTTCACACCTGTGTCTATCATGCATCTCCAGCTGATCACTTCTGTCCAGGGCAAAAGGGACAAAGCGCCCCACGAATAGGCATTGCGTCCCCACTCTTGTTAGCTGCTCACTAGTCACTATAGGGGTTGTATTAGTGCAGCTGGAGATATCACTGTCAGCAGAATTCAACATAATATCCATAGGGCAAAACGATGTACGCTCACGCAACACTTCATCCAGCTGGTTGTAAAATGTTACAGAGTGTTACACTACTATTGTTACTACTATTTCTCCTACATCATGTCAGAGCTGTTTAAAGTTGCTGTTAATGTAAACCCAACATTTCCCACTGCTGCTACTTTACATGAAAAATATTCAACTGGTAAAACACAGCGTGGCTTTTGTTGTAAAGCAAGCACAGGAAAAGCAATATATGTCAGCAGGGTTTGCGCTGACTGAGATTGTCATCAAAAATGCATTGACAAGACAACACAGCGTGATCTGGGGCGTTTTCATCACACGCGGATCGGTTTTAAATATTGCATGGCGTAGCAGAATAAGAAGGGGTATCAACACTGAGCTGCGTGCTCTGCTGTTGTGTGGAAAAATATTCACGCTTTGTTCAGCATAAAATCAGAGCACAGTTGCTCATGGCACGATGGAAAAAAGGCCGGCTATTGACTGACTTCTTTATTAAAACAACGTGGATTTGTTTGGCTGTGCTGTAAACAGACAGACCAGCTGCTCTTCTGTTGTACTTCTGACAGAAAAAGCTGCTCGAGGAGTGTTTGCTGTGGCGTTAAACGGCACTTGCTGATACCACCGGGAGCTGCAGGTGCCACCAGATCAATTCATTGATGGAGAAGGAGACAAACAACAGGAAAATAATCAAAATGCCTGTTTTCTTGCATCAACAAAAAATATTGAACACATTCAAAGCAAAAAGTGCACATAAACTCATTGAGGCACACGTCCAGTTGGAAAGAGACACAGTGCGAGAGAGGGGGAGTATATGAGAGCAGAGATGGGGGATATTTGTGAGCCTGTGTTGTACACTTGCTAAATGTCAACTCCATCCAATTTTGCATGAGGCTGTTTATAAGGAGACCAAAGGCTAAAGATGATGGGCTTCATGTCACAGCTGAAATATATGTAAATCTCTTCCTCTGCTTCCTTTGCTCTGTCTCACAACAGACTATTCTGCATTGTTCAGAACATGACTCCACTTCCTATAAATCACCACCGCGGTGCACAACACCACCAGCCCTGCTCGATGCAAGTGGAAATTAAAAAGACATTACAGCAGAAACAGTTTCCGACAGCAGAATGTGCTGTGTGTGATACTGGTGGTTTGTCAGATATGAACAGACACGGGGGTTGGAAACTAATGGATTCATAAATGCATTTGCCGGTTTTAATGATCCATTAGACACTTCCCCTTTTTTGGCAGGAAATGCAGACCTTTGTGTTCTCAGTCTGCGCAGGTTAGGAAGCAAATGCCATCATTACAAAGGCGTCGAGCAATTATCCTGCATTTGTCTGTGCAGGTGTTTCCTGTTACTCACCATAAGAGCTGCTAATGCGTATCAGCTGTTGAGCGAGTGTTGCATTTGTGTTTGAATCTGAACCCAACAGAGCTCTGACACACCATCTTTCTACCAAAATTAGCACATATATGTTATTTAAACACGGGAGCACCACTAAAAATAGAAGATAAACTCCCTTTCCATTGCCAGCAGATCAGTATGCCTTTCTGTTTTTTTAATGGTGTGTCACATTTGGTGTCACACGCTGGAAACAGTGTTACTAAAAGGTAGGAAGCAGAATGGTGTCCAGGGAAAATGTTACGGTGATCACTTCCTGTTACTTATTCAGTCTCTCTTTCTTACTCGATGTTCAAGTGCTGCATGCATGAAGACAGATGGAATTTGTGGCTGAGATGACAGGAATGGCAGAAGTTTAAGACAGTCACGCCAGAAAAGAGGCAAAAATTTGGCGTCCACCTGGGTGTCATGTTTCCATCACTGCCGATCAGACCTGGAGCCCTTTAATACCCATCTACTGCAGAGACGTTTGTGACGGGAATTAATGCCGATTGTATCCTTTCCCACTGAAGACAAAAGCCAGATTTTAATGGGATTTTTGTCCAATGGGAAAGGGGTTATAGACCAGTAGTTCCCAACTAGTCCAGCCATGGGGTCCAGATTTCTCCTTAGTCATCAGTTCTAGGTCCACACAGTTTAATATATTCACCATCATTCTTGCGTTTGGCCATGTTGTCGAGCTAGTTTGCTGTCTCTGTCAAGTAGCTATCCCTTCGTCACTCACTCTACAGCACTTCAAAATAAAAGCTCTGTGGTGGAAATTCACTGTATGTAAACATAATGTGTATTTTTGTTTACAAATTTGACATGTTTATGAGTCACCTGCACTTTTGGACCGCGACCGGAACCACTGCTACAGACTATTTAAAAGTAAATTCATACTGTCTCTCCACCAATATTAGCATGTGAATGATGATGTAAAAATAGGTGATAGATGAGTATGTCTTTCTGTTTTTGTGTTTGTGTTATGTTCGATGTCATGGTCAGGCTTTGAAAAAATGTTAGTAAACAGTAGGAAGTGCATGAAGGCCACTGAAAATGGTGGTTATGTCTTTTTTATATCCCCTACTTATTTAGTCTGTCTCTCAACTTGCTGCTGACTACTTTAAAACAATGTTCAAGCCCTGCTTGGATGTCACCTGGTGGAGACGGATGCTATTTTGTGGCAGAATTTCAATGTATCTCAATTAGCCTCTTGTTTTGCATTTCCATCACTGCTGACTGGAGCCGATCGGAACTGGGGCGGATAAATACCCCTGACTACTGCAGAGTCTTTTGTCCCAGGATTGAATGTCAATTGATCCTTCGCTAAGTCCTGCCCTCAAATGCAGACTGGCTAATCATAGCGTAGCATTGGCTAGCTCCAACAAGGGTACAACCAAAGACGGTGGATAAACCAAGATGGTCCACTGCGAGTCAGTCCTGTATCAGTGTCACGTGGGCTTCGCGACCACCACGCCCCTTTAGGAGACTGACAGCAGATCCTGAGTCCATTGACTTCAGTGGGAGAAATGAACGTGATTACAGATTATGGCCGATTCTTTCGCCCCATAGTCACGGAAGCAGATATTGGACCCATTTATCACAAGCCACATATCTTTAGAACATTCCGACACCAAAATGGCAAATTTCAGACGGACAAATCAGGAGAAAATTTACTTTGTTCAAGACCTGTCTCTGTCTCAACAACACACTCTCGCGAGATCAGGCAACAGATATCTCCTCTCAGGTGCTGAAATCAGTGCAGTTTCAGTTTAAGTTAAGTTTAAGTTTATTTGCTTTATTAATCCCCCTGAGGAGAAATTCAATGTTTCACCAAAGATACTGGATTAAAAAAATATTTTTTCCAGCGGATATCTTAGTTACAACATGATTGAGCTAGCAAAGCAGTTTTGTGTTGCTATGCGTGGTATTTATTCAGTTTTGGGGAAATCACGATGTCTAGAGAGCATCAGTGGCTGCAGCTGACAGGGACAGCTAACAGCAGCAAAGCTAACATCAGGACACCATCTGTTAAAAGCCTCTCGTTGTTGGATACAACATGAAACTACTCAAGTTAGCTCAATCATGTTGTAACTAAGACATCCGCTGGAAAAAGTATTTTTTTCACGGACCGTTTATTTATTTAGCTTACGGCCAGTAAGGGTACACACATGTTGATAGAAGCGAGGTTGGGGATACTTGTCTTTGATTGGCGGTTCTCCATCGTCTTTGATTGGGGTACAGGGGACAACGCCTACTTAGGAGATACCATTTCATACAATGGGAGTATATTGTAGGTGGGCCATCTTGTAGTAATCCAGTATCTTTGGTACAACACAGCTGTGCTCCATTGACTCTAATGCAGTCGTTTCAGATTTCCTGAGGCTGGTTTTGTGGTTTTGCAGCTAAATGTTGTGCCTGGGACATGTGTAGAAATAATATTCGTTAACTGGAGAGGTTTCAAAACAACAATCAAACCCTCAACAGTGTAGAGATAGCTAGCTATCTATATATTTCTTCAGTGAGTACAGTTAGTGACAGTATGATGCCCATGCTAACACTGACAGCTGGGGCGGGGTTTAGCAAAGGGTCAACTGTAATCTTTCCCATTGAATACAAAAGCCAGATGATAGCGGGTGTTTGTGGGTTTTTTGTCTTATGGAAAAGGGGCTGTGAGCTAGGTTTTGAGTGAGAAACTTTTTTGCACAGATGAAAATATGGAGCCTGAAACAGTATGAAACACCACACAGACAGCGGGGGAGGAAAAAGCTCTGCGCACACCAACTGCTGCCTTAACAATATGTGATACAGTAGAGGAGTAAAGGATGGACTGGTCGGCGACAGTGAAAGGAAAATGGCTCCATCCTCTTGTGTGAGGCCTGCTGCCAGTTTCCGACTGTGGGAAAGAAGTTAAAACACATTTGGTGGTAGAAAATCGAGTGTTTACTTTCCAATACACAATAGCGATTTCAAAAAAGGTTTCCCAAAAAGGCCCAAATGTCCCAAAAGATCAGAGCCAGGAGACAAAATATGCCCTCTGAAAAAAGATAATTTCGAAGCCTTGCGTTGAATAAAACTAAACTAAACAGTTAGGAACATTTAACCAAAACCAATAGATCCCTTGACTACCAATGCTGCATAACCAAATAACAGCAAGCAGCAGCAGAGGGACAGAGCTGTGGAAACTGGGCTAATATACTCAGATAATTTATGTCATTTGGGCTCAGCTCTGATTTTTGAAGAAGACTTAGTGTTCCTGGCCTTTCATTGCGGATGTAAAACCCTCCATTGTCAGGCCCTCTTTGGAAAATGAGAGCATCTCTCATGGTGCAATTTTGTATAGACAGTTTATCCAGCCACTCTTAACAGCCAGAGGATCCTCATATCTAATGCAGTAAGGCTGCCATTGACCTTCAGGGATGTTAGAGCAATAAAACATTAGCTTGGAGACCCACACAGGTCACTCACCTTGAAACTCAGCTGAATACATATAATACAAGAGCACATACATGCAAAGCCGAATACCAACAGGTGATCACGCTTCACACATCATTGCACACACACTGAACTACTCACACACACACACACACACACACTAGAAGACACACAAAGATTCCTGGCCCCGGATGAGCTCATCTTTAGCTCCCAACCACAATAGATTTTCCATACTTGCAGACTGAGAAACCCACGCATACACACAAATACAAATACATGCGAACCGTGACAGAGGCTGCAGCTTCTCCACCACGACAGCCAAGTGACAAACATCTTCTCCCCCCTCTGTCTCCTGACCTTGTTAAGTAAAGAAAGGAGGAGTGGAGGAGGGGAGGACGACATGTTTCGGAGGGCCCGGCGGATAAATTACGGCTGGGGTTTCTGAGGTAAATGGTGCATTGAGAGCAGACTCAGCCACATTAGAGATATTAGGACAGACACAAGACCTGCTCCAGACCTGGCCGCACTCCAAGCAGGGGAGATACGGACAGTCCAAGTCATCACTTCTGGGCCCTCGTTTATCAAAGCATTTGTAGAACAATGTGTGTGTAGGAACTGTCTGTAAGAAAATTGGAATTTATCAAACAATGCACGCACACATTTATGCAGTGACCAGTGATGAATCTCGTTATACATCAGTCTGCTCATTCCTGCACAGGGTCATTTACATACAGAAGGCCAAATATGGTCAACACATCACTGTGAAAGTCCCAGTTGCGTCAATGTAAAGTTACATGATGTGGGTAAAAGTAGTAAACATGAAAAATAATGATGTCATGCCCCTTTGAGGTGGATTGTTTTTGTCAGTAAGTCAATGTGATCTCACAGAAATTTGTGAAATGACCATGACCTCTGAAGACCGCATTATGTAGTGGTAGTGGTATGTGTTGTGATGAAATCACATGGAGGCAGCATGGTTGGGTTTAGGCCCCAAAACTACTCGGTCACGTCTAGACAAAGATTGTGTTTTTGTTTAAATGAACTACGTTTGTTGTGTACGGGACGCAAACATCTTGTAAAGTGACATAAGTACATGGAACTATATAAAGGACGTTGTTCCATTCAGTCAAAAGAAGTCAACATTGACTTTTAGGGTGCTTTCAGACCTAGAGTTGTCTTCCTTAGGTCTGAATCAGGGACTAATTTTGTCACAAAGTTGTATAATTGCCTAGAGTTGGTTTGTGTTCTCACAGCAGCATTTACAAGAGGACCAGATCAAATGCCTTGTGTGAGAAAGCTGCTCTTGATTGGTCAGAATTTCCATGTGGGAAAAATCCAGGAAGTAAAGCAAACGTTGAAGAAGAGTACACTTGCAAGATAAGTGTGACACTTTCTAATGTCACAATGGAGGGACAACTACGCAGGTTGATTTTAGCGCTGCTCATCGTGGACTATATTGCTGTCATTGTTCATTTTAGTCAAACCATACAGTTTGAAAACGAGGCGCGGCTCCAACTAGAAAACAATGTTTTGATGCATTGGATGTGCTGAATGTGCATATTAAGGCAGTACAGGAGGAGGTGCACATTAATAATCCTCCAGGACTGTAACATGCTCATGTTTAACCCAAACAATGTGTCATGTGACTGCAGTTGGTTCACATCCAGGTCGGAACACGTTCTCACCACAAACGAATTCATTCATTCATTTGTAACCGGACCGAGACCACCTCTTCAAGAAGGTCTCTCTGGTTGTTTTGGTGCGCTGTGTTCACACCTGCCCAAATGACCCGCACTCAGGGGGTAATCGAACATGAGTTCGATTGAACCAAACCAAACAGGGCAGGTGTGAAAGCATCCTAAGTTTCACACAGGACATTAAAAGCTGCCTTCTGGGTGAAAGTCCAGTGTTTGTTTGACCCATCCAGCACCCCGTCCTTGTCCCTGCGTGGACTTTTTTGCTCTTTAAACTACGTATGGACTCGTAACATTAACCACCGAGCACTGTGTGACGTTGTTGAAATAGGGACTTTGTGTGTCCACCACAACAAAGTGTCCTATTGACTTTCCATTGGCACTGTTTCAGTGATTTCAACACTGTATGTGCCACCACCATATAATGCGGTGTTAAAGGGATACTTTGCCGTTTTTTGTTTTTTTTCTTAATCACAACCATATGGGTAGTATGTATAAATTAACCGTGGTAAACTTCCCTCTATCAAACCAATGCCTTTCTCCCTGCTCCCCTCCCAATGAAACTCCTCTGGATGACATGTTTTGCATCATCCGGTGAAGTTTCGCTGGCTTGCAGACCGTTGCTTGAACTACAAGCTGTGCATCTGCATTTTTGCTTTTCCTCAACACTTATGCCGCAGAATATAAAAGTGGATCATGAGACAAATTAGCCCCTATTTCTGTCTCTCAAACTCCGACCAATCTCCGATCAAACGGTAAAACAAGTCTGTGCTGACCAAATAAACCAAGACTCCCTTACTGTATTGCCTATTTCTCGCTTAAAATGTTCTTTAGAAACATATTTAGTGCCTGGTTTAGCTGTAATAGTGAGTTTGTGAACAGGAAGTGGGCACCATACTGTTTCCTGCATAGCAAAAATGGAGGCTGAAAAAACTGAGATGAAATGGTGATCACCGCATTACTTCTCACCTCAGATATTTTCAGAAACATGTCCTAGTTTACCGTTTAACTGTTATACGAGATCATTTGTCACCAGTCAGCTGCCATTATGTCAAAAATACATGTTCACATTAAGTCACCTACCAGCAGGAGCGTTTATTGGTCCGGTGCGGCTCAGGACGTTCTGCTAGTTGAAGGTTTTCTACCTCTTGAGCAAAAGCGAATGCCGCTGTCCTTTTCCTCTGTCATGTGGTACCAATTTAAAAAGTATTTGCGCTTTTCTACACCATACACAGTCCAGTTTTATGAAAAGACCATCTTTCCAGTGGTGAAATACTTATTTGAGAGGTTGCGGTCACTCTATTTCTGTGAGACCAGAGAGCAGTAAGTCTAGCACATACATGCTTGTACATTTGGAGAGATGACAGATTACTCAAACAGATTTGCAAAATCTTCAAAAGTTGTCATGGATGCCAGAAATTTAAAGGAGGAATCTGCCTCCAAATAGTCTCTGCATGCTTAAAGGGTGGCTTTCAGAAGTTTGCAGTGTTTGCAGAGGATGAAGGCCTTAGTCAGCTTCACAGAGGGTATAATGGATTCAAAAGTCTACCCAGAGACACAGAGAAAAAAAAAACCTCACAATGCTTTGAAACATCTATACGAATGTTGCAAACCAGTCCTGCAGCATAATCCACTTCTAAACCGTTGATCCATGAGCATTCATGCAACATTTAAGTACTTTCTAAATAAGTTTGAAGAGCACATCTCGGTCACGGTCGCGTTTAGTTCTCTGACATAGAGATAACAAAATGTAAAGTAGGGCGCTGTGGTCAGGATGGGGAAAGATCTGGTTGTCCCCGCTCCAGTTTTCCAACCTTTACCGAAAAGATTTCCACCCTGAATAAAGTTCTTCAGCTCATGTTTAAGCCTAACCATAGCCAAGTCATCTCAGTTGCTTAACCTCAATCAAAGCTAAACAAAGCTAACCTTTACTACATGTGATGAACAAAAGAAAATAGAAAGTCCCGTTCATGGGATTGTCACATATTCCGGTTTGTGGTGGAGGAACACAATGTTCACATAATTCATGCTGACAACATGCAATCTGCGTTTCAGAGTTCGTGCTCATTTTATTTATGAGAGCTCATTGGAAAAATATGGAAAAGGATGGAAGCCTCACCATAACTGTTACCACAACAGTGACACAGATGTTCCCCTATGCAATGACAAGGCTCAGTGCAGCCTTAGACAAACTCTGTGTGTGTGTGTGTTTGTGACACAGTGGGAGGTGGTGTGCTCGTGTGTCTTTTTCATAATGGGTTTCTCAGTGTCCTCGTGTCACAGAGGCTGAGGAGCAGAACAATGACAAAAGTGTTGGGAAGCATTAACAGAAAGAAGAAAAACATTTTTATCCCATCGATCTCAAAATAATTGCAGAAAAACAACACTTGCCGGCCAAGAAATGTCCTTTTAACTCGGCGTCTCTGGCAGCCACTGTATGTGTGATTGAGTCAGTTTCTATGTGCGTGTGAAGTTGTAATGCTTTTTCCATTATGAATCACTTTTATTATTCATAATTAAGAAAAGCAGTGAGCCTAATACTACAAAGCAAAACAAAAACACCCCGTTCAGTAATACAGCTGGCCCATAATCCCATCCTCTAATTGGAAGTAGATGAGTGGAGGAGATCAAAACATCTGCACTGATGGAGTGAAGTCTGAGAGGGGGGAGTTTGGGGGTTTTAGGTGGTTTGTTGTAAATGCATCCCACTTTTCTTGACACGCCCATGTCAAGCCCTGTGTGTGCTTACAATTACACTAATATACAACTAATTTGCATCAGTAAAAACAGTTTGTACAGATCGTAATACTGTCCAAGTTTTACACTGAACTCATTTGCAACCTGTCACTGTCAGTGTATAGATTTAATTAGTTTTATACAATATGTGGTGGCCCTGTCAAGCGTAGGTTTCCTCCAGGTGCTCCAGCTTCCTCCCACAGTCCAAAGACATGCAGGTTAATTGGTGACTCTAAATTGTCCGTAGGTGTGAATGTGAGTGTGAATGGTTGTCTGTCTCTATGTGTCAGCCCTGTGATAGTCTGGTGACCTGTCCAGGGTGAACCCTGCCTCTCGCCCATTGTCAGCTGGGATAGGCTCCAGCCCCCCCGTGACCCACCAACAGGATAAGTGGTTATGGAAAATGAATATATAATATGTGCTCCTGGCAGATAAAATATGAATGACATAAAACAAACTCAAAGAACTTGGTTAGAAAAATTTTGTGGTCTTGGCTAAATTGTTTTGGGCCAATGTTGACTCAAAGCATGAGACAAAAGCATTTACTTTTTAATATTGAACCAAAACCATGACTTTTGCAGGACTTGAGCCCCACTGTCTGGTGTCCTGTGCCTTGAACGACTAACTTTGCCCAACTTCCTTGATTCTAAAAAAATGCGGCTGTAAGATAGGCAGCAATTACATTTCCAAGACCATCCGTTTGGCAATGCCATTTAAAGGGGAACTTCAGTATTTTTTAATCTGGGCTCTTTATTCCTGTGTTTTTGTGTGTGAGTCTGAGTGTCTGATTACTATCCTAACAGGGGAAGCTCACTTTAAGTCTACATCATAAATCATACATCATATTGTAGCTAGGCAGTAACTTTTAAAAGGAACATTTAATTGAAGCCGTTTTTCAACCACACTCATGCCATAGAACCACAGCAAAACACACCTCAAAGATTTTCAGATGGGTTTAAACACCTGAACTGTACTGTGCAAACGGTGAAAATGAGCTATATCGCTTATGGAAATAAGGAACTCCAGATGGCACTCTTTTAGAAGACTCCACTCACAAATGTCAGCATGGGACTGAGCTCGAAATGCGAAGCCCTGTCAATCACAAAGGGTTTTAGACAATTGCTCCAATCATCATGCATACACCGAGCGTCCTCTCCCACCTACTGCTCCATCAGGTCCCAGGGAAGCTGAGCCTCCGTGGAAGTGACGATTTTGTCGCATTTATCCAATGACCATCTCGCTTTGCTGCATGAAAAAAACCTGCTCAGCGCTGTCTCATAGGAATGCTTGGAGGCTCCGCGTCCACCGTGCTGACACGAGAATGTATGACAGGGAGGTCGCGTTTGAAAACTGGTGATAAACAGCTGACGTTTGAACATCATAGTCACGATGTGAAACGCACCCTAGCGCACGTTTAATGCAATGTAAAGTCTTATTTTAATGTAAATTCAATAGTGCATATTTGACCATTTCTTCTATGAAATTTTAGGGAAGTTCAGCCTCCCTTGTTGTCTCAGAGCAATTGCCCCTGCTATCCACAACTGTTCAGACCTTATTTTCTTATTTTGAAAAGCAGAGGTAGTCACATATGTGTCCTGGGAATAATGCCCTCTGATGAATGATCAGGGAAGAGTAAAGTCAAATAAATAAATACACAAAACTTGTATTGTCTGTGATTTAAGTCAGTAAGTAAATTGTTATGCTTGATCCCATTTAAGGGTCAACCATAGACCTTTTCATGGGCCCCCACTTGGCCTTGGGTCATCTGTACCCTTTGACTTCCTGTGATGGTGGGCCTGGATGGCTACAGCAATATATCATGACAATAGCAAATGATAAAATAAATCCAGTGTTCTGAAGTATGGATAAAACTCTTTGTATGATCAATCACCCCATTTGACAAATTGCATTTTAGTCCACAGGGAGTTTAGGGAATTTTCAGTCCAAAACACAGTGAGGTTTGCATTTCACAATAAAACATTGTTAGCAAAACAGAGCAAAGCAATCACAAACACTATAATAAGCTTGCTGTCCTTTGCTCTTTGTGTTTTCATGCAGTATCTCTCCTAATGATAGTGAGGGGTCCTCCAACATGAGTGCTCCTGTGGCTAATTACCTCGGCCACGCAGGGTTAACTAATACCTGCTCTCCTTAGATACTGTGCAACTGAACAGGTTTATTGTAAACGACCCAGTCGGGTGTCTGGAGCACTCATTACTTACATCTTTCTGCTCAAACATGAACAACGCCCCCCATCTCTCTTGTTCTCTTTCACTCCCAACGTGAAACATCCCTGTGTCCGTTGCCTTGGCCGTTACTGTGGCAACACCCATTCCTTTGAAAACACAGACCCTCGCCCTAATTAAAGAGGGGGGATTCAATTGATTATGATTTGGATTGCTGGGTGATGTTTGTGTTTGGAAACAGAGCAAACAAATAGATCAATGAACAAGACGATAAGGAAACACAGGCTCTTCTCTGTGTGCTCCTTTAAGGTCATTTAGTTAGTTGCAATTAGCCTTCCCATTCATAATGTTTGGCATTTATTAAGGTCTGCACTACTTGATTCTTCAGTGTTTCTGTAATATACTAAAGCCATTTGATTTGGTGGTTAATTCAATGAATTATAGTAGTAATTTAATATAGTCCCTTAGTAATGTTGTGCCTCTAAAACTTCAGAGTTATGCTGTGACAACTACTTTACATTTAATAAATAAACCTTTTAAAGATCTAAGAGCATTTCCAAAACCAGCATCCATTGTAGCTGGTTTGACGTTAGTATTTTCAGGGTAGTGGGCGGTCCGAGGTGCCAGCGGTTTAAACAGTCAATCAGCATTTTAAAATGTATAACATCCGGAAACCCTATAATCAAACAGTCCAACCTGCCAGCAAGAGCTGATGACACCAGCAAATCCATCTCTATTTTTTACCCCCCTTTTCACTTTTATGCCTGATGCTTTTGCTCGGTAAGCCAATATGGGTGGCCACCAGTCCAGTGCTGCCAAGTCAATAAAAGCAATTAGATATGAAATCACTTCAGAGAGCAGATGATTTCTCACTGGAAATCTGCTGATCTGTGCCCCGGCTGAGCTGCCTGGCCAAATGCAACCACAGGCCGTGAACAGCTTGATTGATGGGAGGAAACGGCGGCGAGACAAAGGCAATTCTGTGGCAGTGTTCAGGCAGAGGCAGGCTTATTAACAGCGGACAGAGAAATATTAAAATTATTATATTTCATCCCACTCAGTTTTAGATTGAAGACAAACTGAATATTTTATCTTTAGGGTTATAGTTAGTGCCCGATCCTTATAATCACACCTTTTCAGGTAAGTCACAGTACTTCATCCTGGTGCCAATATGAATTTCTTCTTACATGTAGCCTTTTACACAAAGACATGTCGGCTTACTGGCTTCAAATGGGGTTTTCACACCCTCTAACACAGCCAAAATGATACTGGTACCTATATAAAGGAAGTTAGCACTGAGAAGACTAAAGCCCCCTTTTACACTGCCATTTCAAGGCGGGAATTTCACGTCGTTATGCTGCTGTGTTGTTTTGTATAAAAGGTTGAATCGCAGAATTGGGGAACAGCAGTGTCTCGCCTCTGTGGCCAGGGCCACACTGCCAACGAAGTGCTGCGAAGCACAGTGCAGCGAAATTCTCGCGCAAGTCCGTTCACATCAGACGCGCATTTCTCCACGCCGGTCGGCAGGCGCTTCTGCTCCCAGCTGTTGTCTCTGTCACATCCCCCGCTCTCTGTTTGCGTGTGTGTGTCCCGGCCCTCTCTGTCTCTGTGTGTGTGTGTTCATCTCTCTCGCGCTCTGTTTAGATACCACCGACTAATATGTATATAAACACACACACATATATATACATCGCATTTGTCAAACGGGGTGTTTTATTTTGAAATTTGTTTTATTCTGAAAATTGACCGGATGCTGTTGTTGTTCCTTTGTTTGATTTCCTGCCCGGCTTGACACATTTTCTCGTGGCTTGCGCAGAAAATAGATCCATTATACTGCAGAGAAGGCAGACATCTCTTGGGGCGCCTGTAACTCTATCCATGGGGACTTGGCTTGGGAACCGGAGGGTAGTTGGTTCAAGTCCACATATAGATCGGGTACAGAGGTTCCAGTTCACCTCTTGGGCACTGCTGAGCTACCCCTGAGGAAGGCACTGAACCCCCAACTGCTCAGGGCGCCTGTCCAACACAGCCCTCTTGGTCTGACATCTCTCAGTGTAATGCATGTGTAGGTCCTGCTTGTGCAGGTGTGTGTATTTCGGGCCTGTGTGTATATGACAACAGAGTAAAAAAATTTAATTTTCCCTCAGGGATTAATAAAGTATATCTTCCTCTTCCCTTCTATGTCCAATATTGCCTTTACACAGCAACTCACACCAAAACAGTCACTACAGGTAACAGGAAAAATATGTATTTTGATTTTAGGGTGAGCTGTCTGTTTAAATTACAGTTATTATTCCAAAAGTAGATGACAGGCTGAGCTGTGATATTATAAATTCTGTGAACAAGCTCCTATATTCTGTTCACTTTTAATAAATGTGTTTGTCGGGTCTCTAATGAATGAAAATGAAAAGGCAGATACCACCCACATACGGCGCTCCAGCACACAGCTCTGTGTTATTTATGTGGTGGTATTTTTCCAAACACTCGCCAAAGCTCACCTGATAAATCTTCGTTATATTGGAGAGGGGATTTAGCCTGCAGGTGTGGGTAAATTAATTTCTACAGAGTTTGATCCATGCTATATATTCCATATTCACTCCACCTCCGCCGTCAGTCAAAACACTATGGAAGCCCTGTAGTACTACAGTGATTTACATTTTTGTTTTAATTCAGTTTTCTGACACTTTTTGTCTCTGCTGTAAAAGTGAAAAGAAAATAATCTTGAGCTTTTTGTCTAATTTGGATGAAGTCGACAATGTGTGATTAGGTTTGGGCATCAAACTATTTAAGAGGAAATATCATGGTCATAGTTAAAAATACACACGCTTTTCCCTCTGACCTAGTTTGTCATTTAATCTGCAGCCTTCTCGGTCTGATGGTGAAGTTAGGAAAAAAAATCTTGCTTGATAGACCTGAGGTGTGTGTTTGTGTGTGTCCATCAGTGTGTGCCCCCAAAGGCAGGGCGAACCACTGAGGTGTGCTGGTCATTTCTCAGTTCATAACACTGAATTTCCTCCTCTAAGCCCTCAGCTGGAAAAAAAGGCTTTGTTACCTTGACACCTTGATCTCTGCTCTTTTCGATATCTGACTCATGCAGGTTAAGGCTCACACTGCTTCTGTGCGGTCTTTATCTTTCTCTGGGAGACATTTCATATCACCAGAAAAATATCTTAGTTCTCTTCTTTTTATAAAAATGTAGTACCATAGAGAAGACAATTAGCAGCACAAACACTTTGTAGTTAGAGCATTTATTGGCACGTATTATTTGCATTTTCTCCCCATGCATTTTTCATTTGTGGAAGCATGTTGTGGGCTGCTTGCTGCAAGAAGACCTTGTTTACTGACGAACAGTTAGTGGAGGTGGAAGTGTTGGCTTTGGGATGTATATGTGATTTTCATGTCATCGTCAAAGGGTTCTTTTTTTTTTTTTATTCAAATAGGTAAAAACAGAAAATTATGAGCCACAAAGGTGAAAAGCTGTCAATAAGGTCAAATATAAATAATATTTGTTTTATTTATCTGTCAAGAGATGCACACAGGTCTCACACAGCTGTAAAGATTAGTCGATTAATCAATTAGTGTAGCGGTCGGCAACCTTTACTATCCAAAGAGACCAAAAATGATAAAAACAAAATCTGCCTGGAGCCATAAAAATCATATTCTAGCCTTATAATGAGGGTAGCACAGACTATTAAGTCTAAATTAGCCAATCAATATTACCGGTCTAAATGAGCATCCATTAATGTTTTACCACAGGGTGGCCATTCTGTAGTGGAGAATTTATGATTATTTGGATCTTTAACTTTGCAGAGCTGGCGGTAAAAGCAAATTAAGCTGTCCACACACTATTTAGCCCTGTTTCCACCGAGCAGTACGGGACGGTTCAGTTCAGTACGCTTTTCTTCCGTTTCCACTGTGACAAGTTGTGGATGGAACCAATGGAACCGTTCCGTACCGTCCCCATGTTTGGTCCCCCCTCTGTTGGGGTACCTAGCACACAGATCTGGTACTAAAAAGGTGGAGCTGTGAACACTGCAGTCTGATTGGTCAGTAGAGGACGGTCACTCTGCTCAGGGCTGAGTTGTGTCTGGTTTTGAGGCTCATGTAACCACTGTTCATACTGTGGAGAGTTTTATTAGTAAACTGTAACTATAAAATGAAAGGATGTTTTGCTGCCTCTCACAGCAGCTGGAGTCTGAGAAAAATAATTCACTGGGCCGACTGCCGGCGACTTTTAAGGTGGAACATTCACTTGTAATGTTAGTCAATGCATGAGTTGACGACGTGAATCCATCAGCACACCTTAAATTTCAATGTGACAACTTTGACCATTATATATATTAAATTCGACCGGGTCATGTGACAGAATATATTCTAATCCTCACTCAGAGAAAATAAAGCGTCGTGGAGCGTCGTTCCTGTGGGCTCCAGCAACACTAAACCCCTGAGCTTGCCTGAGAAGGACTAAATGCACAAACCCGCTGTTTTTAAATATCCCATGGAGAGAGACTGTCACTGCAGCCTGTTTTATTTTGTTCTGAAAATATCGGCGTGCAGCCTCGTTCTGTGGACGATAAACCAGGTGCAGACTGATAAACTGATTTTTGGATTTGGAATCCATAGATAGCCTACCTAGAGTCCCGCCGCTTTGGAGGTTTGGAGAAGAAGATGTTTGAAGGACATTTTAGTTAAATGTTTAAGCATCTTTTTTTTTTACTTAAAGTTACAAACAGCTACAAGGAAATAATAATGCACAATTGCATTCACAAACCAGTGCAAGTTCATGTACACTGTGAAATTGAATTTAATTACATTTACTGTTAGTACATTAAATGTCTTCTTAAATAAATATAAAGATTATATTTGTTTGTCAGATCTGACACATTATGGAAAACAAAAATGTATTTTCTGCAATTTTTCTACTGCTTAATAAGTATATAATTATCTTGTATGTGATACATCAATCATTAATTTATATTTAAGAAGTATAATTATATTTTGGAGAGCCAATTCTGACCTAAAATAGATTAACTGGAGGTAATTTTCACATTTTCATGTAAACTAACCATGCAGTAATCAAGTGTGAGTTACTGATTGGTTATCTGTGACATATGTTGCAGTCAGAAGCAATTAATGCTGTTGTTGCTTGATGATTTCTAAGAGCCTCTACACGACAATGTTTTAAAATTGTGGTCACAAAACAACAATGTACCAAGACTCCCACAGACCAACTGTAAGTGAAGACTGTTTCAACATGTGACTCATTGTCACTATCTGTGTCATATTATAGGTTTTTAACAAAGAGAAACACTCACAACACGACTGAATGTTCCCATTTCTTTTGTCTGACTGTCTTTTACATTGTGTCTGAGGTGATTTGTTCCGTCTTACTGCTGCGTTTACTGGGCTGCACTTCCTGCCCTCCAGCTGTTAGAACTCTGCAATGCTCCTCTTCCCTCTGACTGTCAGTCCCTCCCTCTCATATATGTATGTATATACATACACACACACACACACACCGATCAGCCAAAACATTCAAACCACTGACAGGTGAAGTGAATAACTTTGATAATTTTGTTCCAATGCATTGTTCTGCTGGGAAACCTTTGGTTCTGGCATTCATGTGGATACCACCTGATATGTTGCACCCACTCAAACACCGTTGCTGACCGAGTACCCTCCCTCATGGCAACAGTAATCCCCAATGGCAGTGGCCCCCCAGCAGAAAAAAACATCATGACACCACAACTATCACACATTCACATATATGTAGTTTTTTGTTGAGCTGTGAGCGTCACATAGGTTTACATTACCAAAGTTTTATGACAAAATCACTTGACGACACAAGCCATGTTTCCATCAGCCTGTTCAGATGTGCATCTAGAAGTATCGCATCGGAAAATTATGATGGAAACGCCAAAATTCAAATTAAAATCCCCTGATTTGCACAAACTAAAATACGCTCGCATTAGCCGGGTTTTGGTTGATTCGAAAAAATGTTGATTCGCAAAACGGGGGATGGAAACAGTTATGTTGGAATTAAGTCTGACGTAGCGCACCTCTCTCCATGGTGATATCCATACTCTGGGTCGGGAAGGCGGTGATGCATTTACAAGCTGGTTGCCAACCACCAGAAAACGTAGGTGAAGAAGAATGCGAGACTTGTTTTGTTTCCAGTTCTGCAGTTCTGTGGGCAACAGGACGACGTCAACATGTCAACACTATGAATTTAACATATCATAATGAAATTATACCGGTGTTATCGTGAACGAGATGATATGGCACACCTCTGCTTCCTGGTCATATTAGTTAAGTTTATTCTGTTAAAAGTCTTTTTTCTAAAGAGATATCTGCTCTAAGACAAAGTGAGGTAGGAGAATAAAATCCTGCACTCACCTCTGGCTGTCTGATATCCAGTTTTTATTAAAAAAATGTTCACACCAGTCTAACCCCAACATGTCTGAGGTTGTGTCTCTGAGTTTTCTCTGATCCCCGAGAAAGGGTAAGGGTTGAAATAGCTCCTACAGCGCTGTGATGCACTATAGGTAGTGCAGGAAAAAGTAAGGAGAAGATTTAGGTGACAAAAGTTGAGTGTAAGCAATCTAAAGGTACAGTTTGACAAACATGTATGCATACATGCTCATATGAGCCTGGGCACCCTCCAGTCAGCCTTTAATGTGAATCCAGTCTCAACATCCTCTGCTGAGTTTCTCTCTGACCTTCGCAGTCCCTTGTTTAAATGTTAATTACATATTTCACATCTGGTACACTGTTCTGCCTCGTAGCTCCACAGCCTGCGCAGAATTAACTACAGTTACCTTTCTGAGGTGTTAGCAACTGGCTTCAAGCTTCCTGCATTTGTAATCATGGGATACTGGCACACAGACATAATGGACTTTGGCAGATCATTCTCAGACACTCACAGAAACAACCTCTTATTCTCCATATGTGGTGTAATGATCAGGTCTTACTTGTGAAAATGAAATCATGGAGGCTGGTGTGTTTTCTCTTCTCTGTGGGTACATTTCATCAGTCGCTTTGAAGCACACGGCAAGACTTTCTTTAAAGGGAAACTATTATGCTCACTTTCAGATTCATATTTGTACTTTGTGTTTCACTAGAACATGTTAACATGCTTCAATGGTCAAAAAACTGGGGGTGCAACGGTTCACAAAATTCACGCTTCGGTTTAATACGACACAGAGGTGTCACAGTGTGGTAATACCAGGATGTTCTACTACATCCGGTCTGATTTTGCAGTATGCAAGCTAGCATGCTTTCTGGCTATTCTGACCCACAATCCTCTGCACAGTGGGAGATACGTCACATCATCTGACAGCTTGACAGCTCATTGAAAGCTGATTGACAGCTGTCGGAAATCGCACTGACGGATGACAGCGCATTCTGAAGACCAGTCGAATAGTATTAATAGGAATATTAATTGTTTAAGTGAACAAAATAATCATAAATATCACAAAGAAAAATGACAATGACAGAACTGCAGATGTAACTTCACTGTCACAAATACAATAAGTTAGAATCTACAATCTGTGCAGTTATAACTTTAACGTTAATCTCGTGGAGTTTGTTTTATCTCCAAGGTAACGGATATAAAAGCAAAAGGGCAAAAAGTTCAGCAAAAGTTCAGGGCTTAATGTTATTAGGAAGTAGTATGTCCCGATTGCGAGCATACTGCATGCAACACAATGTAATAGTACCAAAACAACCGGACCGAGACCTTCTTGAAGAGGTGGTCTCATGTTCTGACCTGGATCTGAACCAACTGCAGTCACATGACACATTGTTTGGGTTAAACATAACTGCAGTCACATGACACATTGTTTGGGTTAAACATGAGCATGTTACAGTCCTGCAGGATTATTAATGTGCACCTCCTCCTGTACTGCCTTAATATGCACATTCAGCACATCCAATGCATCAAAACATTGTTTTCTAGTTGGAGCCGCGCCTCGTTTTCAAACTGTATGGTTTGACTAAAATGAACAATGACAGCAATATAGTCCACGATGAGCAGCGCTAAAATCAACCTGCGTAGTTGTCCCTCCATTGTGACATTAGAAAGTGTCACATTTATCTTGCAAGTGTACTCTTCTAAAGAGTTTGCTTTACTTCCTGGATTTTTCCCGCATGGAAATTCTGACCAATCAAGAGCAGCTTTCTCACACAAGGCATTTTATCTGGTCCGCTTGTAAATGCTGCTGTGAGAACACGAACCAACTCTAGGCAATTATGCAACTTTGTAACAAAATGAGTCCCTGATTCAGACCAAAGCAAGACAACTCTAGGTCTGAAAGCACCCTAAAAGGTATGGGGCTTAGTAAAGGGTCAGTTCTGGGAGTGTTTGATTTGGTTCACTTTCTTACCCATAGTTTGGTTCATGAATAATAAATACTAAAGTAATATGGACTGACAAGCAACACAATGATTGGACAATTTTGTGACTGCCATCCTACATTATTAACATTGCATCGATCCATGTGGGAAGTGAGCTCCTGAAAAAAAATTATGAGTAACATTAATAACACTGATAAATTAAGCATTTATTACCTGTGCTGAGGCACAATGACCTTTAATTGGAAACCTGTAGTACAAAAGATATTTCTGTTGCTTGACTACTTGCTGTAAACAAACAGATGTACATACACTAGTGTAACAGTGATGGGGCCTCTTTGGACTTGTGAGCTCAGGTGCAGCCACAGCCTTCACATTGTCTGCCTTTTATTTTTGCTTCAAAAAATAGACAAAACATAAATAAATAAATGAACCATGTTGATGTTTGCGTGAACAGGTTTGTTATTGTCCAGCTGTGAGTCAGCGCTGGACTAATCACCACAGCATGATTAGAACAGACAGATATCACCAGTTGTTTGACTGCACCTCAGTCACAGTCCAGTGAATCTGAATTAAAAATACAATTACCATCTGCGTCATGTATTGGCTGCACTGATGCGGCAGACATTTACAGCCTCCCCTCTATCTGGTCTAGGCATTTTGTGTTGGTGAATATAGTGTTCTCATATGCAGTTTATCTGCCTGACATTACAGCTGACCAGTACTGGCTGTGCTTTTACAAATGTCAATGCAGCCTGCGCTCTGTCACTGTGACAGTTTGTGTTCCAGTGAGGCAGCTCATGGCTGATCATCCCTACTGCTACAGGCTGAGGTGTTTGTGGTGCTAGGAGCATGGTAGGGAAAGGTCACCTTTTTACATCAGGAATCCCAAATGATTGGGTTTAATTTCAGATATGTACAACAGACAATTGGTTCATGTTTCTGTATCAGAGTTCAGCAAGGCCTGCTGCACACTTCATATCCTAAGAGCATCATACAAAGAGCAAGGGCTGATGGGTTGTTGCTACAGTCAGGAGCAGTCTCACTATGTTCAGCTTATAGTACTTTTTTTACCTTGTGACTGAATCTTTGCGGTTTGAAATTTCCTTCTGACATATTGGAGCAGTATTTGCTGTTGGCCGGGAGTTAAAACAATAATAATTATCTCTATAATTTTCCTCAAAAGAGATAATAAATGTTTGATAATTCCTCCATATAACTAACCCATCCATACACCTGAATAGGGAGTGGTAATGTAGCCTACTTTAAATGCCATTTGCCACCCGCCATTAACCAGAAAAAGTAGAAGAAGACGATGAGACTGGCCACTAATGCTTACATTATTTTAAAATGTCACAACATTCAACATCTTCATTAAGTTATTTTTAGTATGATTGTTTTTGACCACACATAACAGCACAGCACTACCACACGAAAAAATTCCCTGCATAATGTGAGCCACAGCAGTTATTGTCAACTCATGTTATGCAAATGGTGACTTAGCAAGTTAAGGGGACTGGCTGTTTCATCAGAATCACATGACAATACCTGACTGAAGGTAACGTGCATGCTCTTTCGTAAATTTCCTTGTCTGTAAACAGGACTTCTGAGTCACGTCGGATGGTGAAGCAACCTGTTTTGAAGAGGAGGCACCTCTGCAGAAAGTGAATGTCAGATGAGCAGTCATATTTGGTAGGGTCAGGAGTGGACATAAAATGTAGTTTTTTTTCCGGGTACTCTGGCTTCCTCCCACAGTCCAAAGACATGCAGGTTAATTGGTGACTCTAAATTGGCCAGGATGCACCTGCCTCTCGCCCAGTGTCAGCTGGGATGGGCTCCAGCCCCCTCACAACCCCCAGGATAAGGGGTTACAGAAAATGAATGAAATGCAGGATGTAACTATGGGATGCTAAAAAATTTGCGTGAACCAACCACTGGACCCGCAAACCACTGAATGGCCACTTGAGGCTGGCTCCAGAAGTCAGTCAGTCCCCGTAGACCCCCATGTTAGAATGCCGACTGTACAGCAGAAATAAGCATGTTCACAGCCTGGTACAAATAAACAAGTTTGGTTCTACAGCTAATTTCTTCCTTTATGACAGCTGTACGGAGGGTGAATTTTTATATAACTCACCTGTTTACATTTTATTTAGCTTAAAGTTTAACATGATTAAGTTGCTCCTCCACAGCTCCACTTTCTCGTCCAAATATGGTCACTTCTGGCTTCAAACAACCAAGTTGGTGACAGCCGTAATGCCAAACTCTCCACAATCCAATGGGTGACGTTACAGTAGTTCATTAGTTTTACAGTCTGTGTTTCTTACCTAAGAACAAATCCCAAATAAGAAAAACATTAGTTAAGATCAGAGACTTTGTGAAAACTGTGTGAGTGGGTTTTAAGAAGTAAGCTCTTCTTAAGGTTGGTGAATGAGGCCCATTGTTGGTGTTTCTTTCCTCAGCAGATCAATGTGAAATTCTGGTACAAGATTTGGTCCAAGCAGAAACAGTCCCACTCACACGTCACACACACACTCACACATCCAGTGAACCATCCAACCTTCAACACGTCATCCAGGTAAACACCACATATTAACTTTTCTTTTTGTTATTTTACACAAGTACAACTGAACAAATGACACAACATTTAGAAATGCGCGGGCGGCAGGATGACAGAGTGTGTAAAGATCATTTTTTTTATCTCCCTCCCTCTCCCCTCTCTGTGGACTCGTTGGTCACCCCTAATGATGCTGTACATATTTCATGCCACCAGTTGCCTGCCTCCCTTTAATATTGCAGTCGCCAGGGAGAAAGAGCTGACTGATATGGAGTCTAGAAATAGTCGTCCTGTCTCCATGGGTTTCTCCCCACCAGCCCTTTTCATCTGCACAATATGAAGCTGCCGGCAATTGATCGACACACTGCTGCTCGAGTGTGTATGTGTGTGTGTATAATTCTCACACACCAAAAATCACTCATGTGCAGCGGTCTTTACCTGTAAACACCATTACATCTGGTGTGGTGGCAGTGAAAACACAGTTTAATTTGGCTCCTCTGTAACGTTCTCCCAGCAGACAGCGGACACTCCAGGCAGCAGTCCATGAGCTCTCATTTACATGTCACTGCTTTCGTCTTCCCTGATGCTTTTCATACATTTTATGGTCTTTTCTTTCTTTGGGCTCACGCCTTCCGTCCTTCCCACCTGTATGAGCGTGACGCACGTGTGTGTGTGTTCGCACTGTGCCTGTGCGTTGGTATACGTACGCCTTTGCGTCATTCCTCTCTGCTTGAGCATCTGCACCTTATCCTTTTATACTGATTTCTCCTCCTGTCTCCATGCTTCATTATATTTTAGGTTTTTGTACTTTATCTTTGTTCTTTCCTTCCTCATCCCTCACGAGCTGTGAGAAATACTAGTCTTCATTCATTCATTCATCTTCTAACCGCTTCATCCTCTTGAGGGTCGCGGGGGGGCTGGAGCCTATCCCAGCTGACATCGGGCGAGAGGCAGGGTACACCCTGGACAGGTCGCCAGACTATCGCAGGGCTGACACATAGAGACAAACAACCATTCACACTCACATTCACACCTACGGACAATTTAGAGTCACCAATTAACCTAGTCCCCAATCTGCATGTTTTTGGACTGTGGGAGGAAGCCGGAGTGCCCGGAGAGAACCCACGCTGACACGGGGAGAACATGCAAACTCCGCATAGAAGGGCTCCCACACCCGGGATCGAACCGGGAACCCTCTTGCTGTGAGGCGACAGTGCTAACCACCACACCACCCTGCCGCCCAATACTAGTCTTTAATTTGAATAATTTATTCACTTTTTATTAAATGTTATGCTGTTCCCCTTCCTGTCGTTTTTCATTCTCCCGTCTCCCTTTATCTTTATTCTTTTCTTCTGTTTTTTAAAAGTGGAAACTAAATCTGGTCTGAGGTGTGTAAAAATTCTCAGAGGCTTGTAAATGTCATTTACTGGAGCTTTACAGCTCTTCAAACTAACTGCCAAACTGTCTGATTCCTGCTGTAGGAATTGTAGGTATTGTAGTGTTTACGAGTATGACAGGAGACGCTGAGATTATACAAGGTGCTAGAAATGGTCTTTTCAATGTGATATAAGACAATGAATGACTTTTCTATGTGTGAATGTTGGTGGGTACCCAGCATGAGAGCATAGTTTGCTAACCTATGGGTTTGTCTTTGACCTTTTTAATTAAACACATGAAGTTGAAAAGTTAATAGGTAAAATAAAGAAAGGAAGTAGAAATCCAGTGGAAGATAGAAGGACCAAAGAAGGGTGGAGAGATGTCACCACTATCATCACTCCTGTAAAATGTTCTTAACTGATCTCTTAATATCAAAACACTGAGTAGCCTAATGTAACAAGTCTACAGCCACAAGGCGAAATGCTGCTTTAAGCTAAATGCTAACATCAGCATGCTAAACAATGGCATTGCTAACATGCTGGATACTTCTTCTGGAAACTACAAATGTCCAACACATTCTCATCCCCAGTCACCACATGTCACTGCTCTGTCAGTGGGCTTTCATGTCTACATATCACGCACTAGGTATCCTCCTGTGTCTGCTGTCGATGTTCCGGGACGCCACTTCCAACATCGGCACTTCAACAAAGGCACATGGTTGGGTTTAGCAAAAAAGTTCATGGTTCGGCTCTACATTTATATGGGAAGCAATCGCTGGGCTCCCAGGTGATAGTCCTAGGTTTTTGTCAGGTCTCAGACACCGAAATCACTGATAAAGCGGCAGTATTCAACGACTTCCGAATGAGGACAGGCTGGAATGTCTGTACCAATATTTGTGCCAAAGTCTGGACTAACATCACCACCCCTCGAGCCATGATGCTAAAGACTAAATAGATCTGCACATTTTTCCTTTCCTTTTTTTGTGGTGGCTTAGAAAAGGACATCAGATTGCATGTTGGACATGTGGAATAGGTCATTTTTGTGTCAAGTAAGTTTAAAAATAGTCTGACACCATGACACTGAAAACCCAATCTAATAGTTTATGCAAACATGAGACCGTAATCCTATATTTAGCCTGTATTGCCTTCCTCCAGGAAATCTAGGAAATAATTCACTCTTTTGCATTTGTCATATTTCTCTCTACATACACACATACACTGGCAGACACATACACACTCAGAGCAGGTCTCACAGACAGGATTAGTGTGTGTGAATGGGCTGGGGTTAGTGGTCTGAGTGGTGCGGTCAGAGGCTTGTGATAGCAGAGGGATGAGGAGCGCTAATCCTTTAGTAGCCCCAGGACATTACCTGTCACATGGCATCACACACACACATTTATACCAGGCAAACTTGACTGAGAGAGGGGTGGAGATAAAAGTATGAGGTGGCTCAAATGTCAAAAGAAAGACACACCGGGTCACTGATGCCCAAACAAATAGTTTTAGGCTTTGGTTTCAGTGAGATACCACATCTAATAATTTGTTTTGTACATAACTTAATATATGTAAATGAAGATTTGAGAGAAAGAACAATAATCACAGCCTGAAATACTGGAAAAATAATTAGAAACCTTTTGGTGCATTTCCCATTAAACCTTAAACCAAAGTCAAACCACTGCAGAATTTAAATCATGTTGCATCATGTTGTATTTTTAAATCTATGCATATTTTATTCTTCCCTTCAGGTGAGGTATGAAAAGCTTTTCTCTCCTCTTTGTATCTAAATGTGCAAATAACCGTAAACTTAAATCCTTCATTTTTACAGTGACACATATCACATGCCATTCTTCCTCATGCCTTTTTTTTTACTGCTACATCTTAATAGGTTTTTGTACCTTCGATATCTGGCAATGCCGTCTAATCCCTTTGCTGCTGATGGTGTCAAAGTTTATCCATATCTCACATATTCCCTTTGGGGCAAAGCCAAACTGTCGTCACGGTGCTAATATCCTCATCACTTTATCTGTGGCCTATTTACAGAGATAATATGATAATGTAGAAAAAGCTTATGAAGTCCTCAGTGTTGTAGAAAATGCTGCAACATGCATACAAACCTCAAATCAAGCCAAATATAGTTGATGTAAAGCCTGTGATAGGCTTCAGCCTCCATGACCCTGCCAAATAGGGCTTAGCAAATTATGAATATACTGATATAGTGATATGAGACTGGATATTGTTTTAGATGTTGGATAACGTAATATCGCAAAGGTTGTCTTTTTCGGCTTTTAAAGACTGTATTGCAATAAAGTGATGTCATTTTCTGACCTTAGCAAACTGTTCTAGCTGTTCAATTATTTGCCTTTACAAAAATCTCAATGAGTTACACGGACACGAATAACCCATTTATGAGGCATATCTGGGTTATGATCATATTCGGGATATAGTGCTTACATGAGCACAGAGAAATTGGGTTATTTATATTCCCCAAATACATCCCAGTTTCGTTCAGAGTCGTCCAGCTAGCGTATTTCGGTTTTCTATTAACGGAATATGGTGCGAGCAAACATTTGTATGTTGGGCCTGTTGGGCTGGTGGGTTTACCCAAGTTGGCCCCAGATAAGATGCCCATATTGGGCCCATACCCACTTGATACCTAGGCAGCTCTAGCATAACCATGTGGGGCCCACTTGGGTAAAGCCAACGATGTGAGCACTTGGCCTGGGACCAATATGGAACCCATGGAGGGCCTGTCTTTCAACCCATTTACTACCCACATGGGCCCCACATACAAATGCTGGCTTGACCCAATCAAAACCCAATCATAAATGGGTTATTCATGTCCATGTAAACACACTCATTGTGTAAATGTATTGTGAAAGCACCAATAGTCAACCCTACAATATCATTGCAGTATCGATATCGAAGTATTTGATCAAAAATAGTAAGATATTAGATTTTCTTCATATTGCTAAGCCCTACTGCAAAGGATAAACAGGTGTACGTGATTGATATATGGATGGAAATGGTGAGGAATCAGGGCTCAGACTTGACCAGTTATGTTCTGGCTTAAAATCAAGGCTCTGAAGCTCATTGTGGCGGTGAATGCTGAATCGTCACAAAGAGTGGATTGGCTGGTAGAGGTGATGTACATCTGTGCTAATTCTTGAAGTTCAACTTCAGTGGACTTTGACACACAAACGTACACCATTGACCAGTAGAAAGCAAACTTGACAGTGCTGACCTTTGAAGAAACAGAGAGAATCCAAAATGGAGGAAGCCATTGTCGCCTTTAGCCATTAGCTGTGTTGCAAAATTAATCTGAGTATCAACTGCTTCACCAAAGAGGCTGGTTTGCAGACATTCATAAGACTCAATGGTACAAATACATCTTTTGAATAAACTGTGTGAGGCTATTGTCTCATCAGAGACTGACAGTCATTAGCTCAGAGAGCTTTGTTCCCCTCTTATGTAATTCTCTTGGATGAACTGATGCACAATCCAGAGCAAAATGCCAGAGGGAGTAAACAACCGAGTGCAGATAAAATAGACAGAAACTTCAGAAGCTACTGTAACGTAGTACTGGCATGCTCTCAGCAGGCTAGCATGTTAGCAGTTAGCTCGCCAGCTAGAGCAGTTCATAAACTTGTCCTGCGAGATGTTACTATTGCCATTTTTATGCAGAGATTGCACGATAGGGCTGCTATGAAGATCCTTCATTAAGCTTTTTCATACAGAACCAAACAATGGCAGCATCATGCCACCCCGTTGTGTGATTTTTAGCATTGTAGAGGCAAAAGGGTGTGATGTCTAACACAACAATGTCGGCCTCTAGTGTGACATATAACATATGCATCGGCAATGATTTATCATCCCTGTTGTGCAGCAGCTAATCTTGCCCTCTGCTTGGAGGGTAAGGGGCTCCTGGACCTGATTGTCTCCCCAGTTTGCGGCCATTTATTCTCCTGTTCTTTGAGTTAGCTGCTAACTGCTGCTAGCTGCTTTTCAAATCTCCTGGTGGTCATCGAAATGCCACACCCATCCCGTCCTGCCAGCTCTCCCTTTTGCACAGATGTGGATTTGACGTTGTTACTACCTCCTCTGACGGCTTCCGCAATTGTACCTGAAATAACAGCACAAATTCCACCTTGAACAGGCAGTGTAAAAAGGGTTTATGTCCCCAAGCTACCAGAAACATATTTGGCAACACTCGCTTTCTCACAGACTCTTCACAGGCCTCATTACAAGAATAATGTTTGGACTGAAACTGTACCTGGTAACTTTATCACAAAGCCCCTCTGTTTCTGGGACTTGCACTTTGTAACACTTTGGGAAGAAAAATAGCGCTCTTTCACCCATATTCGTAACATCAACAGTACTTGAGATTTGATAGTTTTGCCCATAGAGTCTGTGAATGTTTCCAGTAGATGATGTGTCAAATAAAATAAAACATGTAGTTGATATAAAGTATGTCCAAGTGTTTTTGTGTTTCCATCTTTGGCCCTGAGTTTCTGCACTGAAGGATGAAGTGAGAGATGGATGGAGGGTTGATGAGAGGAAAGAAGCGAGGGCTACAGTCTAACAGAGTGGAGGTTGATGTCTCTGTCCTGCCTCGCTAAGCCTCTCCTAATCCCACCAGGATTATGGATGTTTAGAGATGTTTCAGACATGAACAAGCAATGTCAGAGTCGGGCCGTGACCTCTGACCGGTGTCATTCAGTTGTGTTTGGGCCTGCACCGAGAGCAGCGCGCTATTCTGACCCAGTGGTTTCTCTCTCGCATGCTGTGTATTTACAGTATGTGTCTGAGTCTGATCATATGTGTGTTTGTATTATTATATCCCTGTGTGTATTTTTAAATTGTGTGTGTGTGTGTGTGGCAGTCCCAGGGTTTGTGAGTGACCTTTTATAACTGCATCCCATCATTAGACCCCCTGCTGAATATACACATAACATTGGGGACCTGTCAGCACCTAAGAAATCACCACTACAATAAAAGGATGAAGCCTAAAGCACTCACATGCTTTAAATATAGACACAGCTAGAATTAAAATCTTTAAGTTTTTGAAAAGTTTCCAAACGGATGAAGCTCCCATTAACAACAACCAGAGGTTACAGACATGAACTTGTCGGCTCAAGTTAGAAAGCCGATTCCAAAAGCATGTTAATCCACATGTATAGAAGAGGCTGCTGTGTGTAACTCGATCAGATCCACTATGACTGTCATATCCAGAGCTCGACTCTGACAGGGGACCCGGATGGGCTATAAATACATCCAGGAGGGAAAATCCTGGAGAGCCGAGAGACAGGAGGAGGGAAAAGAGGTGAAACAAGGAAAAGGAAAAGGAAGAATTAGCAGGGAAAAAACATGACAACAGCAAACATTTTGTCCCCTGAAATGCTGTAGACCTCCTCTGAGCCCGTCTTGAAATATGTACGCCAGATTTCATCTAAAAATTTCTAAGTGGTGACTGACACTGCATGCTGCACGTCCTGCATGCTGCACATGTGCATTTGTCCCTGCCAATAAAAACATGAATGTAGCACTAAAGCACCATTTACACTATGAGTTGATGCATAAAAGGCACAGAAGATGGGTACACTGTGGTCATAAAGTGATGCACACGGTCAGCAACAATACTCAGGTAGGCTGTGGTGTTTAAACCATGCTCAGTTGGTACTAAGAAAATCTTCCCCACACCATTACACCACCACCACCAGCCTGAACCGTTGATACAAGGCAGGATGGATCCATGCTTTCATGTTGTTTACACCAAATTCTGACCCTACCATCTGAATGTGGCAGCAGAAATCCAGTATCAGAAATCACAGCTTCCCTCAGAGGGCCTTACAACATATGACACCTTCTGTCTTTGGACCCTCACAGCAGATTAGGAAAAACTCCCCCTTTAATGTGGAAAAATGGAGGAAACCTCAGAGAGAATCACACTCCCAGGATGGACAGATGTGCAATAGATGTAGCATGAAAAGGAGAGAAAGCCTTAGTGTATCAGAGGAAGTCCACCGGCAGCCACGGTGGATATCAGCCTAACCAGGGCGAGCCTGAGCCAGCCCTAACCATAAGTTTTATCAAAGAGGAACGTCTTAAGTCGACTCTTAAATGTGGAGACAGTGTCTTTTGGAGACTCTGGGAACCACACGTTACCCTGCATTTGCAGAGCGCAGTGATTTGGTGGGATAATAGGGTAGATGTGAGGGAGCCTGACCATTTAGAGCTCTGTAAGTGAGGAGAAGGATTTAAAATTCAACTCTGGATTTTACAGGGAGCCAGAGCAGAGAAGCTAAAACAGGAGAAATATGAGTTACTGATGGGAAATTCTGATCTGAATTTGAGAGAAATAAGTCTTTTGTGTGCGTAGAGAAAGTCTGGGATCTTTTATTTAAACTTGTGGAGAATGGGAGCAAAAACAAAAGTGTTGCATTTATATTTTTGTTCAGTAATAACTGCTGTAATACTGAATGGGTTAGCTGGAGGTGGGAGAGCTCTTTCATTTAACAAAGCTGCTGTCAGAGAGAACGACACATTACAAGTTATAATACAAATTGATTTACTGACTACTGTATTATTTCTGTGTGTGAACGTGTCTGTACATGCACTTTTGCCTCTCTGTGCCTTGAGCCTGTGCATTCAAGGTCTGTACATGCTCGTGTTTATATCATCTGTCATCACATGGGCATTCAGTTTGTCTTGTGTGTTTGTGAGTGTGTCAATGTGTGTGTGTGTGTTGAGGGATGATGCCTCAGAGCAGCTGCTGCCATGAATCCTTTGCCATGAGTCAGGCAGTAGTGTGTTGTTCATAGAGGACGCATCTACCGGCTCACAGAGGGGAAATGACACCCGACAAATTACTGCTCACCATCAGGGCTGGGAAGAATTAAGTGTATTAGTTTGTGCCAAAGTTTATTAGCAGTGCCTCATGGTAATGTTTGCGCTGTATCTGTATCATTGTGTTGTCCAGCCACGTCTTTAATAATACAGTAGCTAAGGGAGGAAATTATTAAACATAAGGCTGAGGAAGTACTTTAAGACTCAACACTGGGATGTTTCGTTTTTAGTTTGCACTACATCACACAGAACAATGGATTTCAGTAGATTTTTGGCCGCTCACATGTAAATACACCCATACTCAGTGAGGATGGAGTGTGACACTCTGAGTCATAAAACTGCTGCTGTGCCTTTCTTTAGTTAAGTATAAATAGTTTTGTCACATGACTCGTTTTGTGCACTGTTGTAAAAGGCTCCAGGCCAAATGGTTTGTGCAGGACAAAATATTTGGTGAAACACCTCTCTGTGTAGTTTCCTATCTTCTATATACCTGTTTGTTTCAGGTATTTAAGTCTATAGGAAAGTTGGTCTCTAGCTGGTTGCCTCAGGCGCTGTACACACTGGCGCTGCTGGAGCTGTTGTTCTCCCATGCAGGGAGCAAAACCTTGCTACAGTCCTGCCCTCAGCATATCACACCACAGAGGTTTCACACTGCGTCACACTGCTTTGGTGAACGTCTCGAAAGAAGTGAGGACCAAGAAGTCTCTTTTTAATATTCATTTGGAAAAAAGGTGTGATTGGATTCTCCTCAGCATGAATTTAACATCTTGTAAATTATTTGATGGTGTGTCTGCATTGCCCCGAGTGCTCAACATCGTAGTCTGGGTTAAATCTACTCAGGGTTGCAGCTCAGATACTTAGCCATGGGCGGATTATGAGGCAATGGGCCCCTGGGCACTGACATGCAAAGGCCCCCTCCCCACCTAATGTTGTGTGTGGTCATTTTGCACGTTGTGGTCATTTTGTGTCTCTGAAAAAATGTTGTGTCTTTTGGGTAATTTAGTGTCTTCTGGTGGTTGTTTTGCCCCTTTTTTGTGGTCTTTTGTGTCTCATTGTGTTATTGTTAGCGTTGCCCCCGACTAAGAATTTTCCTAGTCTACCAGTAGTCATCATTCAGGTCCATTAGTCGACTAGTTGCCTGCATGTTTATGACATAAATGTAATTATTAAATGATATATTTTGGTGGTTTGAGTTGAAGGTGTGAGAAAGAATAGTATCAGTAACATTGTTAACACTGTGCTACATTACAGAGAAATACAAAACCGTACTAATGAACCTTCATTAATATAGGCCTATATTTTATCTACAAGTGCACGTCACACACTGAGCGAGCCGCCTGTTAATGACGCTGTGGGCTAATGAGCATGTAGCTACTTCCATGTTTCAGGTGATACGTCATGTTTGTAGTCGACCAATGAAGATGAGTTTACATATCACCTTGGGTTCGTCCTTCACCTTCTCAAAATGATCCCACACTTTGGATTTCCTGCCCGACATGTTATTAACTAGCCTGTGGAATAACCGCAGGTACCAGCCCTGGAAATTAACCTGACTCCTGTCTGACTGCTGAACGTGGACACTTCCTGTGTCGGTCCTTTCAAAATAAGGTTTTGATTTATTTTGACAAGGTGCAGCTTCTAGTAGAGTTTCTCTTTTTTTTTTTTTTTTTTTTTTTTGCGACTAAGAGACCAATGCTAATGTTTGGTCGACTGTCAGGGGGCAGCCGTAGTTATTTTGAGTCTCTTCTGGGTACTTTGAGTGTCATATTGCAGGTGAAGGCCAGGGTGCCCCCTGACACTTTGGGCCCCTGGCTCTTTGCATGGTCGGCCTATGCAGAAATCTATCCATGTACTTTGCATGTGTAAACAGACAGTAAAACTAATGAAATTGCAGCTGTGACACATAATAAGGGAGAAAGTGAGCAGAAATCACTGTATTGTTTGAATGCCTCCATCCTCTCTGTGTACTGAGATCAGAAAGCGCAGCTAGATGTTAACGGCTGTGATCCTGGGATGCTAATTAGTCACCACTCTTCTAAACACATGATATCCTTCAATAACAAAGTGATTTACACAGTATCAGTATCTTTCTTAATGACACACTGAGGTCAAAGCTTAGGAACAAATTACAGACACTTAAAGACACAGGATAAACGTTAGAACAGACACTGTGTTTCTCTGTTGAGTAGCGCACCACCAGTCACACTCCGATAATGCACAATATAGCTATCAGAGGAAAAATGATTTCTTTCTAAGCGGCACCCTGTACGGGCACTCCTCTATGGCAAAACAGCATGTTCACATTTTTGGATTAACACAAAACTGGCTGAGTAATCTTTATCATTCTGCTCACTCCAGGGATTTCCTCGACTGGCACTATTTTGATAAGCTGTGGCACTGCAGAGCAGGAAGAACAGACGTTTCATGTGTTGGAGTACCAGCGGCAGAATCTGGCTCACAGAGAACATGATATTTGCAGCCTCATAAAATGAGTCACACTTTCATTTTGGTCCGTGACTCATATCGCTGCATTGACTTGTTCGAAATGACGGAATCCACGTAGCCTCCACGGCCATAATAATAATTCATTACTGATCTAATATCCTAGACCCGTTGTACGAGAGAGTGTGGAGGGAAGGCAGTCGAAAACATCCTCGTCATAGCCAGTGCATCACACTGATTGAGTTTGGATGTTCAGATGCCACAGCAGCCATGTAACATACCTAATGTCCTAGAAAATACCAGTGGTCTTTCAACCCACAGGCTTGAGCAGTATCTATGTTCCCACCCCTTCATTCCTTCCTGAATTTCGCCAGGATATATGGTAAATAATGGTATTTGTGTGCAGCACCTTGTCCGGCAAATTCTTTAACTTCTGGAAGCGCTCTTAGCTTTTTCAGTCTAATAACTAATATAAGTACACAAAATGCCAATACAGGTATATTAATACAACCATATACTTTCTGAATGCAAATTTTCTTTCACCGACTGACTTAATTGCTTTGTTAGCCCATTGTAAAATAGCCTACACTTCATTCAAACCCGACAGAAACAAAATAAAACTCACTCTTGTTATTCATCGAGTTAGATTATCAACTTCTCCAACAATCAGCAGCTCTGGTTTGGTTGAAATAAACCCTTAATTCTCCTCGTTAGATGTGAAAATATGCTGGTTTCCCTGCTGCATCTCTCTGCCATTGCTGCCTGGCTGTTTACAGTCCTGTAACGTTATCCCCAACACTCACAGTCGCCATCTTTCTCAGCTCTGCTGCCTGTTCTACCTGTAGGCAGATGTAGAGACTGACCTCTGGTGGTGCGAGATGTGTACTACACACAATACATCCTGATTATGTAGTGTCACCATATGAGTTTAATAGAAAGGGGATCATATGTATTTCTGACAGTAGGCTATTGAAAATTATGCTATTGAAGTTTATCCATCTGGACTTCATCTGGCTCCCTTCAACCTACTTTATAGCCATGCTAGCAGCATGGCCTCAGGGATATCAGTGCCAAGCTTTCTATCGTCCACAGCTTTAGTCCAGACTAAAATATCTCTACAACTACTGGATTGATTTTGAGTAAAATGTCTCAATAACTATTGATTAGATCATCAGGTTTACATTTTAATTTGTCTAATACTTTGGTTTATGATCAGATACCTGCCAAATAGTGCTTATTAATGAATGTTAGCATGCTTACACTCTAAACTAAGATGATGAACTTTACAAAGATTGTACCTGCTAAACATCAACATGCTGCCATTGTCACTGAGTATGCTGGCATGCTTATGCTAGCATTTGTGCCTGAGTACAGTCCTACAGGGCTGGCTGCAGACTCATGTTTCTTTCTCTGTCATGTTGACGTGAAATCTGAACTTGATGTGGGTGCTGAAAGGTAAAAAATTAAATCTAAATCTGGCCGGCTGTAGTCGCCTGGTTTTGATGATATGTGATGGATGATGCATTGTGCTACCTAACAGCCAAACAGGTTCCAGCAGCATTCACAGGGAACATTATATGCTACGTTCTGTAAGTGAGTAATGAAGACAAAGAACCACTTTAACATTTTTTTCTGCAAACACACTGTCGCGTAAAATGGCATTTTGCATCACATAATGTCATCACAAGTTAATCCTGTTGAATAAAAAAACCCAGTGACTCTTTAGTCCACCTGAATCAATTACCAAAAACTTTCTGTAACATACAGTACAAGACACAAAGGTCAGAACAGTGGGTAACAGAGTGTGAGGAAGGCACTTTTGTCAGCTCAGTTGCATGTAAATAATTGACTGCAGCGCATTTTGCAGACACGACCGTGCTTCCTCCTTCTGCCCTTCCCTGGCACACTCCCTCGTTCCCCTCACTGCTGGCATTAAAGTTTAATGAGCCCAATCTGCAGAAATTGTCCAAACAAACAGCCTTGTTGACATGACAAAGCTTTGCATTTAGCGCTCCACTTGCCAGAAGGGTTATCTCAAGTTCAGTAGAGACCACGGCTAAAAATGAAGTCAGTGAAAGACTGTAAATAGAACCAAGACAAACCTCAAACCTCGGCGCTGTGCCCTGGATACAGGTTGTTTGGAAACACATCTACAGCAATTTAACTGCAGCAGAGTTACCTCAGAGTGGTCGAGTTGGCTGTGTTTTACAAAAAGCCACAGTCACACCCTGATTGCAAGTGGCTGCTGTTTTCAGGCGTTTGAAACAAACAAACTGTATGTATGTTTAATTTGAGCTGTTTTCCAAATTCATGTTGAAATAGTTTCCTGCAGTTCATCTCCATCCTTCTATTTATTCTCTCAACCACTCATCCTGTTTTCGTTTTACCTGTAGCGCTATTTATCAGTCTAGATCGTTTCAGTGTGAGTTACCGAGTGTTGGAGATATCAGCCGTAGAGATGTCTGCCTTCCCTCGAATATAATGGAACTAGATGGCACTCAGATTACATTTGAAAAACTCATCATCAATGTCTCTTTCCAGAAATCACGACCCGGTTCCTCAAGATAATCCACAGACCTTGTTGTGAGCAGTTTCATGTAGGAACTATTTTCTCTCTGCCAAACTACATCCGCTAACTGTATCACAACGCATAGGAAGTGTGCATCTACTCATAGATGAGAGGCTCATGCTTGTGACAGCGCAAATTGTAAACATTAAAAGTATTCTCCTTGGCTGAGCTGTAAAAGTGGAGTGTGCATTAGCAACGTATCTGCATGGTGAAACAGCTGGCGGGTGTAGTTCTGCAGAAAGAAACAGCCGACAACCGACTATATCACCATGCAGAAGGAAGTGTGCATCTACTCATGCATGTGAGTCTTGTGCTCATAGCAGTGCGAGACGTAAACATTACTGGCGTCCTCCTCAGCTGAGCTTTAACATTACTTAGTTCAGTGATGCTAGGTGAGCTAGCAGTAGACGGACACTTCCTTCTGCATGGTGATATGGTTGGTGGGTGGAAAGAAAAGAGTTCCAACATGAATCTGCTCACGACAAGGTCTCTCGAATATTTTGAGTAAGCTGGTCATGATTTCTAGAAAGAGACATTGCTGTTGAGTATTTCAAATGTTTGTTTTTTGTTTTTTTTGGCAAGCTTGTGATTTATTGGTCCATCTACGTCCCAACCCTCACCTATGGTCGTGAGATCTGGGTAGTGACTGAAAGAATGAGATCGCAGATACAAGCGGCTGAAATGAGTTTCCTCCGTGGGGTGGCTGGGCTCAGCCTTAGAGATAGGGTAAGGAGCTCGGACATCTGGAGGGAGCTCGGCGTAGAGCCGCTGCTCCTTTGTGTCGAAAGGGGTGAGTTGAGGTGGTTCTGGCATCTGATCAGGATGCCTTCTGGGCACCTCCCGTTAAGGTCCGAACATACTCGGGCGTACTATAAGCGGAGCGGACTCCGCGAGGAATGTCTGCAGTCATTCGGGCTTCCATAGTCGAGCGCATTTCCGCATTGTAGTTTCCTGTAAAAATGTCCGTGAAACACACTACATTACCCACAATTCTTGAGCGTCGATGTGAAAAATACATGCCGAGCAGTCACTGGTGCGCAGAGCGGAGTCCGCGCGGTCGTAAAATCTGAGCTTTGCGTGAACAGGGCTTGCGGACATCCGCTTTTGGTCCAGGCGGACCTCCGCGGAGTCCGCTCCGCGTACATTCCGCCGGAGTATGTTCGGGCCTTTAGAGGTGTTCCAGGCACGTCCCACTGGTAGGAGGCCCCGGGGCAGACCCAGAACACACTGGAGGGATTGCATATCTCATCTGGCCTGGGAACACCTTGGGGTCCTCCAGGAGGAGCTGGACAGCGTTGCTGGGGAGAGGGATGTCTGGGGTGCTTTGCTTGGCCTGCTGCTCCTGCGATCCAGCCCTGGATAAGCGGGTGAAAATCGATGAATTTCTATAGTTTTTGCTACTCATTCACCCATTAATGCACACACCATCAGGAGCAATTTGGAGTTCCGTGTCTTGCCCAAAGACAATTTGGACATGTGGTGGTTTGAACCACTAACACTAGACGAGCCACTCTAACTCCTGAACCGCAGCCGTAGTAGTACTATTAAAAGCAGTAGATGCTTGATTTACAGTTGTAGTTACAGTAGATACTACAGTATAGTATTAGCACTAGATGTAAAATAGTACATTACTGATCCCCCGGTGGAAAATCCCTCTCCAGTTGAAACCCCCTACAAGAGGTATAACACACACAGCAAGTGTAAGTCAGACAGTCACACACAGACTGAACAGAAGAGACCAGCAGCATGATGAAACATACAGCAAGCAGCACTAAGTGTAATTATATGCAATATTAACCAGCGCTGACGCTTGCTGTTTAACTAAACGCACTGATTTAGAGCCTGTGTGTCGACTCTCCAGCCTGTTCCAGTATGTCAACCCCCCCGCCCCACCACCACCTTCCCTGCTCTTTTTAATTTTCCCATGGCAACCATTAACAAAGACTTATGATGTTTACATCACATTACAAGTGCCTTAAAAGTGCTTCACTGTGTGCTAACAAGTATTTTGACATGACTACAAACATGCTTTGTGGCTTTTCTGGGGGCATGTAGTCACACTTTAAATCCATTTACTTGAAGCTTTTACGCAGCACAGTGAGCCCTCGTTAGCATAACTGAGCTCTTCTTTTGTTTATTTACTGCTTGGCGGTATTATGGTCTGTAATCCCAAAGAAAACAGTGGGTAAAATAGATAAACAAGAGGTGATAGAGACGTTTACCGCCTCATAGACAAGTAGACCTAGTCTGCCAAGCCTCTACTTCGCTCTGAACACCTGCATTGAGAAAAGGGAGCACAGTGACCGGATTCTAACCTGGCAACCTAAAAGCTCCTTCGTGTCATATTTCTCCCAAGTGCAATGCTCCCCCTTCACCCTCTCTAGCCATTAAGGCGAGTAAATAGGGCCACGACCCAAGCTAGCGAGCCCGTTAATGGGTGCGTCTGTGGGGGCACGGCTTTGCCGGCTGCTCCCCCGAGCGGGGCCTCTCTTCCAGGGGCTCTTAAACGCAGAGAGCTGGGGGCCGTGAGCTCCATAGATGTCCATGCATCCTGCCGGTGATGGCTCTACCATAAACGGTGGTGAAGTGGGAATACGTTCCAGATGCTGCAGGGGAAACGAGCACACACGCACACCGAGGCACACAAACCCATGAACGTTCAGCCATACAGAAAAAAAAAGACGCCACACACACACTTATACATGCTGAAGTCTACCAGTGTGGGCCCCGGGGAAGAGGAGCTTTAAGTCTGCATGGAGACGAAAGTTCAAGGGTCAAAGACCATATGAGGTTGTCCGGTCATTACTCATGTACAGACAGCATTGTGTGTGTGTGCGTGTGCGTGTGTGTGTGTGCGTGTGTGGACGTGGGAATGTAGGGCAGTTAAAAAGGGAAGGTGTATCCTTTACACCACCACACCCTGTCTCTTACACTGAGTGGGAAGAGACTGATACTCCACAGCCGCAGTGATACTGTACCTCCAAAGCAGCTGTTGAGATGCTACTTAAGAGGCAAGTTAGCCTGGAGACGGTTATACAAGCAGGTGATTACTGCAGTTTCATAACAGGAAGCTCACATGAAAGCAGCCGACAGAGGTGCCTTTAATATAGTTTGATATTTGAGATAAAAAGACCCCTATGTGATCTTCAGACCTCACGAGTGTTTACCATTTCCTGTCTAAATGGAGACACACATAAACAGGCACTTCTTTTTCTACCTCTCCTCCTTTTCTTTCACACAGATGTCATCGTACGATGACTTACAGTGATCACCGAGGAATTCACAGCTGACCTGGATTCACACCACAGCCACCAGACACTGTTTGTCATCCTATGTTTATTAACCTTTACTATCTATAGCCCTCACTACCATCATCCGTCTGTCTTCTTGGACCCAAACTGCCTCTCTAGTTATTCATGCATGTGGCATTCAGTTGCATCTCATGCCTCAGCGGGGTCAAAATTAAACTGGAACGAGCAGCGGTAATGGCACATCCACAACATTTACATTTATAGCCACTGCAGATGCAAAACAAGAGGTAAATTAAGAGTGCTGTGGCCAAAAGTGTAACCTGAGAGAACTAAACACATGTATATCACCTTACGAAATCTGTGCTGCAGCAGGAAACCAAAGCACAGAGGGAAAATAGGGTTCCTATACACTGCAATGTACTTCCAACATCTCTCATTATTTTCATCAGTGGGCCTGATATGTTACAGTGCAGGTGCTGAGAAATGTGCAGGCTGGAGTTTTTTTCATCTCAGTAGATACCCTGCAGCTTTATGCACACATACATGCACATAATTCAAGAAGAAGTATTATAACAGCCTGCAGCACCCACATTATACAAAGACTCATACTGCACAATAAAACATGTTCAATGAAGAATTGCATAGCCCTAAACTTTTATCACAATAAAATATATGCCAAATCCAACCTAAGCCTGATGCCAATATTGAAAAATGAGACCTAAATTTGAAGATGTGGTACCATCTGACTCAGTTCAGGTTTCAGGTTAGCACCATCACATTTTTAGGGGCACAGTTAAAGTTTTAAAATGTTACAGTTACAGTTTTAAAATGTTCATGTGTACATGTTCTAGCTGTGCGGGCATACACTTGTGTGCCTGAGAGTTCTTCCAGACAAGGCAAGATCAGAAAGCTAAATTTGACATATTTTCAATCAGCAGTGTGCCAAAGTGGAAAAGAGTGGAGCTACTAGCTGTTACCATATTGTCAGTGGTTAAAAGTAACTAAAATTTATTCAAGTACTGTACTTAAACACAGTTCTGAATTACTTCTCAAGTATGTCTGTTTAAAAAAATCCCATGCTGATTTTAAATCGGCTTTGTATCATAACAGTGTGGGTAGTATGTGTCAGTGAACGACTGTATTTTAAACTCCCTCCATTTCAGCAGCGCCCAGATCTTCCTGTTTATTTGCCAGCAAAATCCACCGGATGATGCCTTTTGTGTCATCTGGTGAATTTTTGCAGCCCCCTGGGCTGTTACACAAACTACAAATTGTCCTTCCTCATTTTTGTATGCCCACTGCCACCACTCTTTCTGTCCCTTTCTCTCTCAAACTTAGACCAAACTGAGATCAAACCGTAAAACAAGGCAGTGCTGATCAAATAAAAAACAGTATTTTGTTACTGTGTTGCCTATTTGTCACCTAAAATGTCTTCAGAAACATATTTTAGTGTACTGTTTAGCTGTATTATGAGGCTGTGTGAACAGCGAGTTGCTGTAGTATGAAAACACAGACAAAGGCTGAGAATGTTTAAGCTTATTGTTTAACTGTTAAATAAGATTGTTTGTTACTAGCCGATTACCAGATTGTTTTCAGACAGGCAACTCGCATAACATCACCCACCAGCAGGAGCATTTATTGGTCCAATGTGGCGCAGTGAATCCTGGTAGTTTTCTACTTCTTGGGCAAAAGCGAATGCCACAGCCCTTTTTTGTGTTTTCTCCAGTCATCTAGCACCAATTTTAAAATTTGTGTCTGTCTACTGCATAGTCAGTCTAGTTTTGTGAAAAGACCATCTTTCCAGCAGTGAAATACTTAATTTAATGCTACGTCTGATACGTCTACTTCACTGAATTTATCATCTACCAAAGGGAAATTTCTCCTCTAAACTTCTTCAATAACTGTTCAAATTCACCAATATTTCCCATGAAAAAGGACTGAGAAAAGCTCCTCCAAAGTCTGACTTTTAAAAGATACATATCCATTATTTTTGGTAATTGCAGGATTTAATTAAACTTCTGCCACACTGTTTGCAAAACTGCAGCAGGCTCTCACGGAGGAGATTTGAAATGTGCACACAGATATCTGCCCTAAGAACTACAACTTATTAATGAATATCACGCTCTGCAATCACTTATATAACTCATTTAATATAATAGTTGGACATCAACATTTAGTTCCCAGGTGGCTAAATGACTTGGCCCAGCACTGGCCTGAACTTGGCATGCCGTAAGAAATAAGTCAGGCTGCATTAGGTTGCCCGACTCGGCTGAGACTTGGGATGAATGACGCCCCAGAATCGGGCCTAATAAACTGGCCCAATTCCAGCTGACACTGGCAACAATGCTGGGGCGTTATCAAACATGACCCACATTCGGCATGCTGGAAGAAATAAGTCGGCCGTGTATGATTGCCGAACTCACCTGAGACTTCGCATGAATGATGCCCCAGAATCGGGCCACATAAACTCGCCTAATTCTGGCTACTGTTACTGCTATTGCTGGGCCGTTATCGAAAATGACCCGGCCCAGCATCGGCCCAAACTCGGCATGCTGGAAGAATTAAGTTGGGCTGAATCTAGTTGCCGAACTCATCTGAGAATTAGGATGAATGACGCCCCAGAATCTGGCAAATTAAACAGCTCAATTCTGGCTACTGACACTGCCATCACTGGGCCATGATCAAAAATGACCTGGCCCAGCATCGGCCCAAACTCGGCATGCTGGAGGAAATAAGTCGGCTGTGTTCAGTTGCCGGACTCAGCTGAGACTTGGGATGAATGACCCCTCAGAATCGATTCCAGCTGTTGACACTGCCATCACTGGGTTGCATTTCTGTCATTTGCATCTCTGTGTTGTTGTTTATTGTTTTTTCTGTTTACTGTTTTTCTAAATCTAAATCGAGGGTTACAGATTTTCCAGACTGTGAAGCCCTCTGAGACAAATTTTTGATTTGTGATTTGGGCTTTATATGACTCTCTACTTTCCACTGCAGGACTGTAAAATACACTTGCACTCTGTTACTCGGCCGCAGTCTCCACTCCGTATCAGTGTGTGTGTGTGTTTGTGTGTCTTTGAAGGCAAGTGTAAATTGTGTGTAACCCAGACACCGCAGTGTTGACCACAGCCTGTGATGTTGTCCAGACCACGGGCAGCTCGCAGACACCACTACTGTGTGTGTGCGTGTGTGTATGTGTGTTCCAGCAAGAGATGAAACACAGCTACAGTAGTAAGCCAGACACGAGACTCACTAATATTCCATTACGTAGCGCTTTTTCCGCAACAAGGCTGCAGGCTGCTCACAGTCACATCATACAGCCATGATTAAACATTTACTCTGTAGATTAGTTGCCTCCAGGGAGACGCTGATTACATTTACTTACATTTTAGGAATTTGGCTGACAATCTTTTCTAGAAAGTCTTTTAATGACTCTAACAAGACAACACGCTCAGATTTATAGATTTACATTTCAGACATGGAGAACTGAAGTCCTGATTCAGAGCAGGAGTTCACACAAGGCAGACACTGGAGAGTGTGTATGCATTTGATTTGTTTGGAAAATCACAACAACATCTGACCTCAAGAGGCACCAAATATAAATCTCAGTTCTTTTCCTGAATCTTGAAACTTAAGGGTTAATGGATGACAGGAGACTGACGGTGACACCTAATGGCTTCATGGTTGGAAACCTAAACATAACAACATTAACCAAAACTCCATCCAATAAAGCTGGTGTTCAGTTTTAGGCCTGTGTCATAAAACCAGATTGGTTGAGTCAGGCTACCCATCAGCCTCATAGATGTGGGTAACAAAGAGCCCACTAAGCCTACTAGTAGCTTTAGAAGGCTGCTATCAGCCCACTAAATGCTCGTTATGTGGGTGCAGTTTTGTTAGGTTTAGGCCCGAATACTACGTGGTTAGGTTTGGAAAAAAGATCATATGGTTTGGGTTAAAATAAGTAGGTTTATTCCATGACACACCATGACATGACAAACTCACTTACTTCATTTGTTAAAATCAAGTCCAGTGTAGTTTTTTAATCTACAAAACTTGTTTGGAGTATTGGAGGATAACAGCTAGCCGGAATAACAGCCACACGTGAAGTGCATGGAACCCACATTTTGAAAATGTAATAAAACACAGCTAATGCATTTCAAAAACGTCAGAACGGCTCGTCCATTGTAATCCAAGTGCCTTGAAGCCTGTGTTTACATGGCAACTTGCGTGAGACTCGAGAACTAGCACCACCACTAGCCATCAGCTAAACACAGCACTCCTGCAGGGCAGGCTAACTGACCACGGTGAGAAATGATGCCATAAAAGTGGAGTAAATTCCGTCTTTTCAAGTCAATTTTGCATGCTGCGACTTCAGGGCACTTGGATTACGACGGACAAGCTGTTCTGACGTTTTTGAAATGCATTAGTGGAGTTTTATTACATTTTCAAAACGTGGGTTCCGTGCACTTCAAATGTAGCTGTTATTCCGGCTAGCTGTTATCCTCCGATACCCTGAAGGAGTTTTGTGGATTAAAAAACTACACTGGACTTCTTGTCGGCATGAGGGTCAGTAAGTACTGTCTGTAATTTCATTCTAAAGTGGCCATTTCCTTTAATGTAAAGTTACCAACTCAACATAACATTGAATAGGCAGGTATAAGACAAGTAAAGTTACGTGGTTAGGTTTAGGAAAAAGAAACATGGTGACGAGGTATCTGAAAATAAATCAAAGCTCGTTTGGTTTCACATGGTCCTGAACAGGTCTTCTCAGGTAAAGTCCTGTGTCTGTTTGACCATTTACCACCTTAACCTGCCTCCTTACACTGGCCTTCACTCCTTATATGCTACTACTTCCTACTCTGCATTGGTCATGTGATCACAGTCTTCCTGATTAAATTACTGGATCAGGATTAGGTTTGTTATATATGAATTGTGGTGGATGATTTTTTGTAGGTATACTTAAGAACAGCACATGAGAACAGCTTGATTGAAATATGTCACCTTTGGTTTTTGAAAGGACATGAACCCCCAATCTCCTGGGTGAAACTCTATTGATTATTTGACCTCACTGATTTCTTCCCTGCACGAACATACTCGCTTTTTACACTAACGTTACGTCACCAGACTCCGTCCAGATCTCCTTTGCTAATTTCATAATTACTTAAGCCGCTGCAGGTCGCCACCTACTAATAGCCGCAGCATGCTCCTTCTAACCCACACATATGAGGTTGATAACAGCCATTCAATTGAGTGATAACAGTTTAAGCAAGTGGTCAGGCTAACTTTGAATTATTTGGCTTTAGTAAACTTGACATTGTCAGTTCTAAATAACGTCTGGTTTCCCTGGGTTAGCTAATTTGTCTATGAACACCTTTACATGAAAGAGATGGAATACAAAATTACAGCTATGCCGGGTTCACACTACATGACATTTTTGTCTGTTCCGACAGTTGTCAGATGTCAGATAAGGCGATTGTGGGGTCATAAAATCGTGCCGTGACTTGGCCGACAGACATGACAGACTGCGTGTTGCTCCACGATCATTCATCGCCGGTCGTCTTTCATGACGTACGTGTTGTCATTGGATTATTCTTGTCCCATTTTAATTATTATTTCTATTATTTCAGTCACTGTGTCTGTTCATGTGCCAGCTGAAATGCTATTGTAGTAACGTAAAAAGCCATTCTTTGCTCACCTGATGCTAAAGGCAGTACTCAGAGGGAACTCTGTGTGGTAACATCCCTAGAGGAAATATCTAAACGGCTGGGGTGTTGTTGTCATACAGTTGCTATGGCAGCAGAACACTCTGTGTTTCTATTGGTCAAAGGGACGTGAGCAACAAAAAGAAAATCAAACATGCTAGACTTTCTGTTGGAATGTTGTGAGGCATCCAAGACATGGTGTGGGTTGTCCTCTACTATGACACACTACACAAGATGAAACGATGGATTATCTTGTACGACACTCATGGTCGTTCAAGATTTGAGCCGACACCTTACAACACTGCGTCTGGCTATAATCGGGCCGATGTCATATGGACCCAGCATTAGATCACAGAAAGCACCAATAGATTAAGAACAAATTATTTGATGAGATGCAAAACCAGGAAATGAGGATGTAGCAGAAGTATAAATCATTGAAAGTGATATTTACACAAGTTGAGTATAAAGACACATTTGTGCTCGTATGATGAGCAAACTCTTACAGTAAAAAAATATTGTATGAGGCTGTGTATCGTCTGAATACTGTAAATAAGAAGGCTAGATTGTTTGATCATTGCTTGATAAAGTCTGTCTGGCTAAACTGTATTTCTCTACCTGTTTGCCTTCAGGTGCCATTATCTGTGCAAAACAGCTTTAGAGAGTGAAACAATTTAATATGCTTAAATGTCATTTGTTTTGTTATGTTTTTATGCATAAAAGCATAACAAAAGGTGCCCCGGGGCATTATGAGCCTCAGTTAGTGGATGGTGAGAGCGGTCACGGTCAATGTACTAATTATTCCATTTTACCCAAAACTGTCGTGTTGAAAAAAACACTTTCATTTAGTCTGAAAGCTGTAATCAAATTCGAAAAACAAAACAATTGTGCGTCAGTCAGTACGAATAAAAGCTTCCCTGTGGCTCTGAAATTCATTACCCGAGGACTGATGCGAGGACTAACAGTGAGTGACAGTTAAGCTACAGTGTTACATATTTTAATGGGTTGCTTATGGTTGTAATTGGTGGTGTGAGGCAGACCTGCAGTTTGAGAAATAAACCAGCACCAGGGAGTTTGTTTTCTGTCGTACAATCATGTGGAAACTTATTAAACCAATTTAAAACATGGAGGCAGCGGTTGCACAGAGGTCAGAACAGTAGGGGCCGGCAGTTAAATTCCTAAAACTGACGTAGAATATCTATTAGGAGAAGTGAAGTAGCTTCACTTTAAAGATGCCCCTGAGCAAGGCAGTGGACCTGTGAGTGTGAGCGTGGAGGACAGAAATATGACTGCTGCTTTGTCATACTAATTCCTTCCCCTCTCTGTTTTCTTTCCCTCTCTGTTGCTGTTTGTTCTCCATGTGGCTTCCCTGCTGCGCCATGAGTAGGTGAGTACCTTTCACACACATGCATGCACGTACACACAACACACCAGTCCAAAATGTGATACACACACGCACAAGATTATATAATTAGTGTATTTACCAAGATGAGTTATAAGTTGTTGGATTTCAGAGTGACTTTCCTTACGCCTTCAAGAGCGTGCGAGTAAGAGTGTGTGTGCGTCTGGGAGTGCAGCCACCCTAATGGATGGAAAATCTCTTTACACACTTCAACACAAGATCAAACCATCCCTTGCTCGCACTCGCATACACAAACACACACGAAGAGTCAATCTGAACACGTGCATAGACGCACATCCCGCATGGACACACACAGCATGTTGCGCTTGCTCTTCTCTCTTCTCTGTAACTTCAGTCTGCTTTTACTCTGATTTTCACCATCAGTTCAACACACACACACACACACACACACACGCACTCTTTTCTCCCCGTCTCTTGCTTCTTTTGGCAATCTCAAAGAACACTGTCACAGTCCAAGTCCTGCTATTAATAAATTTATTTCAGCCAAAGTGCCTCATTTTAAAAATTCACTGATGGCTTTGTTTTCCTCTCAGAGACTCTGACGAGGAGCTCGTGTCGTGGAAGATTAGCTTTCAAATTAGAGATCATGAAAAAAGTGCCTAATTAAGATGAGCTAATGTGGTGTTTGTTTAACTAAAACCAATTTAGAAGCCCTTTTATGCAGAGTTAATGTCTGATCTTCTCAGTGATCTTCTGTTCAGATTTCATCTTTCAGATCGCTGATATTCAAGTTCATGTGCTTCTTTACAAAAACAATATGATTTACACCTTTGTTCAAAAGTTTGAAGAAGCCTGGCACAAAAAAGAAGGCAACTTTTTATTTATTTATTGTCTTTGATGCTTTGAGGTAGTAGATATTCCTCTTTACAAATAGTTATTTTGTTTGAAGGGTTTGCTTTGTACATGCAGAACAAAACGCTGTGCAATGGTTTAACCAGACAAACAGCTGAAAGGGTAGAAGGAGCCAAAGATCCCTCTGAGCAACAGTTCAATGAGAACAGAAGAAATCACCAATCACTGGTAAAAAAAAGCTGGAAGCTCAGCATATAAATGTGTGCAGACTTTAATAGGAACAGGTTTTTGTTCTAGTGTCAGGTGCATAATAATGCCTGTAACAAGTTGGAGTAAGTTTTAGCAAAGCTATATGTAAAACTTCAGAAGGTTAGTCGAGGGTTAGCACTGTTGGAATATCAGCTGAACGTAGTATATGGACTAACAAATAACCACTGAGTCGACTGCAGAAGACTCAAACTAAAACAGGTTCCCAAAATATTTAACGCCTAATGGCACCGTTGTGGTTCAATAAAATCTTTAGGTCACTTATGTTTTCCTGGACTGGAAAATAAATTCAAAATCAAAGTTATTTTGGGGGAAAAATAGTTTCAACGGTATTTTTCTCTTCTGTAATTCTTACCTTGCACTGCGTCTGGATTCTTGTGATATCATAAGGTAACACAAAAATCCATCTTGTCAGGTTTCAAGCACAGGTCTGCATTGGGTTGGGTACCTGCGGGTGACCCACAGAAAATTTGCAGGTCATGTGTAGGTGGCATGGCAGGTGTGGTATCGCACGTCATGGTGCTCTTAAAAATTTAGACCTGTTCAAGAGTCTGACTTTAGTAACGTATTTGTGTCTGCACCATTAGTGGTTCGGACTAGTCAGCATTCCTTGAGAATCTACTTGTGTGTGTGTGATGAGACACAGAGAGGTGACTGTTTGTCCATGAAGAGGTTAGCATAGATGCTGCAGTAGCATCAGCTATGTGGGAACTGGAGAGAATTTCTCTTCTTCCCCACTGCCCATTATACTGTAGACGGTGATAGACAGATGGTTCATCCAGTCACCTGCCAAGTAATTTTTGTAAGTGCCCTTTTCCGAACATTTTCCAATGATGCATTCTGAGATGGTCCTGTGTAACAAACCATCTGTCAAGCAACGCTGCATGCAACCTCTTTTCGACAGGCATGGGCTGGATTGGTTTGGTTAGGTTTGGATAGGTTTGGTTTGGTTTGGGCCGTCAGCCCAGCACAGCAGGGATTTGTATTTCCATTACAACAGGGCTACCTTCTTGAAGGTGTGTCTTAAACTAATGATGGCTTGTCTTGAGTGATGACGATTAAAAGCGGCGGGCTGATCCACGGCTATAGTCCCCTGTTATTTTTGCTGCATGTGTTTTTCCACAGCAGGGCAGGTAAAAGAAGTTTACCTGTTGGAGGTGAGCTGTTTGCAGAGGTGCAGTAAGAGCCTGTTGTCTGCAGCTCTTCATCAACATCTCACTGTGGCTGTTTCTGCTTTCACTTTCCTCCCTGCTGCATTATCAGACTTGCCTTTATTGAGGTAAAGCTGCTAACAAAGTTCCGCAGATACAGTAAAACATATTTCATTTCCTATAGATTCTTCACAATAAAAGTCCTGCAGTAATTTGTTATATAAAAGCTTTTATTGTGAAGCAGCAAAATAAGGAAATGTTGAGTTTTCGAGCAGCAACTTCACACAACTTCTAATAAGTCTGATAGCGAACATGAAACAGTAAAATAAAGCAGATATGTAAAGTAAAAACAGGACGCAGGAGAGAAACTAAACTCCAAACCACAGAGATTCAGTTAGAAGCTACAGACGTACTGAGAGCTGAACACACAGAGACTTTTAAAAACACCTGTCTCTCTGGTCTCCTGCAGACAGAGGTGAGGAGAGTCTTGCAACACACAGCTTGTTTGAGCGGGAGAAACGGGGATGGTTGGCGGGGTTGGCTGCAGTCGGCAAGATGTCACTGCTACCCACTTGAGGGTGGGTGACCTGGCTTTTGGTACTTGCACAGCTCGGCGTGGCATGGCGCGTCAAAACTGATAATGGAAATGCAAATCGACGCACATGGCATGACTTGGCGCCGCCAATTGACTTAATAAGTTTGAATCATTCAATTCATCTTCTTTTGGGGCCAAAACTAAATGTAAATGATACATTTGTTGTCTGAATTATATGTTTTTATCTCTTAAAATACCAATTATTTAAGGAAAGAAGAAAAAATGCGGTGATTCTAAACTCAAAAATCAACACTCCAAAATAAAATTACCTGGCTTTTCCCCAAATCAAGTTTTGCTAAAAAACAAAAAAATGCTACAAAAAAAATGGCTGTTAAAATGTCTGCTAGCATCAGCATGTACTTCTCAGCACAGACTTAATTTCCACGTTGGCAAAACTTTTACAGAGCGGTCATATTGTGGAGACAGGCCTCCTGTATGCAAGAAGATTTGGCTTTAATGGAACTCAATGGATACCTGGAAGATGGAAAATCAATTGAAAAACTCTGAAGACTTCACTATCACATTAGAAAGCTATTCTTCTATTTTAGTCAATAAATAGGTGATTAAATTGAATATGTTTTGGTGCCCTCCATTATAGAGCCCACTGCATCACCTGTAAGATAATATCAATCAGATAATGAGGGAATGGAAACAAAACAGTGTTCATCTGATGACTGCACACAACAGTGTAACTCACACTCACACAAGTGCACATGAGGGCAACACATACTTCCTTATTGTCCCACTACAAACGCACACACACACACACACACACACACACACACACACACACACACACACACACCTGTGTGCACAGTAAAATAGTATTAGCAGTCAGTATTTAAATATCAGTCTTTTAGTTTATTTTTATTTTTATTATTTTTACTTTTAGTTTAAAGCACAGAGAAAAGCAGCTGCACTTGCTATCACAACAGACAGCCCAGGAAATAGCTAGCAGTCCTGCGCACACACACACACACACACACACACACACACAAACACACACTGCTGGCTGTAGTCTTGTCAATGTGCAACAGCTGGGCACAGCTTAAGTCATAGACGCAAGTGTAAAGGCATGTGGCCACAAGGCTCTGCAGTGCTGCTGTGTGCTCGAGTGTGTTTGTGCAGACCAACAACAACAGTGTCGTTATTGCACATATATATTGTTTGTTTGTTTTTGTTTACCTTACAATAACCGATAGCAAAACGTCCTATAAGAGTATAAATGTCAGAATCATCACCTCACAGTCGTAGTGTAACCTCAGAGCTTTGAAGTTGTGACTTTGAGTCAGAAATACGGTTGAAAGTTAATTATTTATTTCATTTATCATCGATTGGCCTGTCAGTACTTCTGTGTGTCTGTATTTATGTACTTTATGTATTTATTTCAGTCTATAAAATCACAAAAAAAAAATTATGTATAGGCAAAAACACTCCTGTTTTGTATCTTAAATACAAAGATAGATGACAGCTCCTTTATGGTGGCTCAACTGACTAAACTGAAGGCGATCACCATTCATCAAAGTATCAACGGCCTCACTTCTTCCCCTTGTTTTCCACTGGTCTTGTTTCCATAAATGTATAATGATAGCTAGATATAAAACTCCAAAGGATTTTTTCGCTGCAATTTAGCGAGCGGATGCTGGGAAAAATTGGACTGAAGGCTGAGCGGCATTCCTGGGGCCTTGTTGTTTCTAGTAGATATAAAACTATAGACGAAAATGAAGCCAAACTCTGTGCGACCCTGTCTGTCTGTCTGTCGGCCTTTTCGGGACCCTGGTTTGGTCTGTTTTCTTTTCAGTGTTGGTGGTTGTAAATCCAGAAGAAACTGTTGGCGATGAAACCATTACAAAGACAGAAATAAAGAAAAGAAGAGTGACAGGAAAAGAGAGACATACTGTAAGTCGCGTGAAGAGAAAGCACCACCAGATAGAAGTTAAAAGCTTGGTAAATGGAGTCAGAGTGAAAGTAAAGACGAAAGAAATCAGCAGAAGAAGGAACTGATGGAAAAAGACACATGCTGAAGACATTGCAGCGCACGGTGGTTAGTGTTAATCAGGGCGGGGAAGAGCCTCGCAGGCTTCTCTTGATGGGAATTGGCGTGTAATCAGCTGGAATAATGTTTGGACTGCGACAGAGCCCTGTGGGGCGGGGTGGGAGGTATGTGTATGTGTGTGTGGCAAGAGACGGGGCGCTCGACACCAGCCAAGGCAAAGCAGCACACTCAGCAGCCCGCCCAAAAAGGGTTTCATCGAGGCCTCACTGCTTCTGTTCCTCCTGCATTTACACTTAAGTTTCAGTTCATCACGAGCAGCCGGTAGTGACGGAGCAAAGGTCAGAGCCACAGCCGCACTGGTAACGTCGCTCTGATCGAGGGGAAGAAACCAATATTGTCGGGCTGTCACTCCCCACAGGATTCAACATCAAGCACTGATCCCAGGCTTCCTGGCAGGAAACACCTGAGTCCATACAGGCTTTGTGTCCCAGCAGGTAGTGAGATCATCCAGCTGTCTCATGTGCACAGACACACCTGTTAAACTGTAACTGGGTGTCCGTTATGACTGTTTTACACACTTTAAAATGAATTGAGTCAGATATAAGAGAGACAGTGTCAAAATGCTTTATATAAAATAAGCAGAAACTACTTTAGTATATTGTTTTAATAATTAGAGTCATGGAAACACATGATGGACAGTAACAAAGTACATTTATTTAAGTACAGTACTTAAGAACAGTTTTTGAGTATCTGTACTTTACTTGAGGTTTTCTTTTCTTACTGGAAACGTATTACTTTGAATCCACGACATCTGAAAGACAAATATTGAACTTTTGACTCCACTACATTTCAATGAGAGCCTGGTCTCACTCTAAAGTCATCGAAATCCGGCACTTGGACAGTGACTTGTGTCAGAAACCAACAAAAAAAGACGTCCTTTAATATCAGCATGTTGGTGTCAGGGGGAAACGCAACCCGACGGGACAAGGATGAAAGTTAAGGCGACGAAAGTCCGAGTGGGGTGGGTGGGTGCAGTGGTGGATGGGTCCAACAAACATTGACTTTAACCCGAGAGAGCGATGTTAGTGTCCTGAAGTTTCTTAAGCCAAACCCTGTTCTTTGTTCCTAAACCTGACCACGCGTTTGTTGTTGAAGGAAAAAAAACATCAAATTGCTGGGTTGTACTGATGTAGTGCGTTTATTTTGAAAGAGAAGTTGTAGAATTTCACAATCTCATTTTCCAGACCTAAAAATGTCATAGAATTACTAAAATGCAATGCATGTTTTGGAAAAGTCATACAAAGTCACTGTTGTTTGTAATTAATTGTAACAGTAGGCTAATCTTCTGTGGATAAGCTTTCAAGTAATGTAGCATTACGGCAGATTAATTTTCTGGAGCTGATGACATAACCTGGCCCTTATATGCATCAGTGTGTCAGTTTTAAACTGTGGTCACCTCCCGACACTCTAAAAGCCCTCTCTTTGATTTTAGGGAACTGGCACCAAAATCTGGCGTTTGCTGCAACATTGATGTTTTTATTGGAACTCGATTTTAGCTGCAAGAAATATTTCAGCTTGACAGTAATTTGTGTATGATTGGCTGTATATCCTCCGGAGTATGAGGACTCAAACCAACTGATCATGATACAGTTTAATCATTTTAAGTAATTCTAGGTGCATCAGATTGAAAGCAAAGACGATGTGAAGCGTTCACACACACACACAGCTGGCCGCACCACACAGGAAGACGGGATCCAAACAGATGCTGGCTGCTATGCAGTGCTTCCACATGCGTTACACACATGCATGCACCAAACGCAGACAGATCGTGCACATCTCATCGATACACGGCTTCAATCATAAACAAATATGTTACACACATTAAACACAAAGAGACACACACATTAGATTGCCCACAATTTCCCCTCCAATCAGACTTCAAACAGCAGTTTGAGGGCCGCGGCGTTTGATCTGGTTAAATGGGTGTCACTGGGGCACACGTTTCTCCCATCTCCCTCCATCAGCAAACAGCCATTTGTCCCTATCGCTGATTATCCGTCTTATCTGGAGGCCATCAGCTTGGCTGATTAGGGCATTCCCAGAATTCCATCTTTTCCTCGCTGCTGGAATGTCGGCATTTCTGCTGCTTGTTAAAAAGTTGGCTCTGACTGCACCCTTGCCTGTTATTCTTTTGTTTTCAAGGATACTTTACAGTATTGTTTTAATTTTATTTAACCTTTTTCAGTAATAATATTCACAGTTATCTACACAGGTTTACATGGAGCTTATATGATCAAATACATTGTGATTTATGTGTGAAAACATCATTAAGAATATTCAGAATTTAGACTCGTGTTTGTCATTTTCATTCCTTCTCCATCCAAGTTGTTGAAGTTACAGAAATATTGTCTGTGTCTGCACACACACTCTCTGCACACACTCTCCCTAATGGCCCGCTCCCTAACAGTGTGTGTCCAGCTAAGTGGTGAGATATGATTGTATTTTACCTCTTTAGTGCTAACGGCAATGATCCTGTCCAGAGCAGAGTCATGCAGTCAGCACGACCTGCCAGCCTGTAATTCACCGGCTGGCCAATAGTGACATAGATATATGGAGCCCAGAGAGAGAGCAGCGTGCACACTCAGGAAACAGAGTGCTATATTTTCCTCCAATTACACATCATTCGTCTTTTGTCTGCCACTCATGCCGCTAACGGTCTGCAAGGCAGTGTTTCCTCCATCACTTCTTCCACTTCATTTTCCTAGTGTGGACTGATCTCTGCCAGTCAGACGCAGAGCAGGGAGTCAAATTTAATTCAGAGAAATGTTCTGTTTTTAATACTTTTAAAGGTTATGGTTCGCTATTGTTTGATTCAGACTGAGTGGCTTCTTCTCTGGTTGTTTTTGCACGGCTGGTTTCAGTTTGAGTTCAGGTAGAAATGTTTTTATCAAAGTAATAATTTAGAAAAACATGATCCCAGGCACATTATTCATAACCAACCACACTGAACTTTATAAATGCTTCTCCTCTTTAAGTTTTCCACAGGCAAAATGAAAAAAGACTCAGCAGCTAAAATGTAGTCCATCATTTTGTATTGATAAAACAATAATTTAGAACCTGGTCCTGGTGAAAGCTGCTCTGCATGATGTTTATCTCAGGCAATACACCTAGTTTCCTCTATGGTTTTTGGATTATGCTCATATTTGGTTCTGTTATCGACTAAGAATTTTCCTAGTCGACCAGTAGTCATCATTTAGAGCCATTAGTCAACTGGTCGCCCGCATGTTTATGACACTGAGCGAGCCGCCTGTTAATGACGCTGTGGGCTAATGGGCATGTAGCTACTTCCATGTTTCAGATGATACGTCATGTTTGTAGTCGACCAATGAAGATGAGTTTACATATCACCTTGGGTTCGTCCTTCACCTTCTCAAAATGATCCCACACTTTGGATTTCCTGCCCGACATGTTATTAACTAGCCTGTGGAATAACCGCAGGTACCAGCCCTGGAAATTAACCTGACTCCTGTCTGACTGCTGAGCGTGGACACTTCCTGTGTTTTACCTTTCAAAGTAAATTCCCACATGGTCCATTGATATAGGTTTTGACTTATTTTGACAAGGCGCAGCTTCTAACGGAGTTTCAGGTTTGTCTGTTTATTTATGTATTTATTTTCTGAGATTATGCAACCAACAAAATCTTGCCAATTTATGACCTTTCTGGTGGACTATTAGGGGGCAGGCCTAGTTTTCATAAATTGCATCCATGTGTCATGAGGTGTAGGGCCATAAATGCTGTGTATTAAAGCTTTCAGCAATGTACCAAATGATTCGTTAAATTGTTTGTGTGTGTGTTACCGCTCTGCTGCTGCCTTTATTTGAATTGTATTGGAAAACTGCTGCTGAATCCATGACAAAAGCAGGATCAATGGTGGATGCAGAACTTCCTCCACTGTAGGGAAGTGTTGATTTCACTTTTCATGTCTTAAATAAAGAAGAAATTATTTATAAAACTTAAATTGTGTGTTATTTTGATACTTCAAGTCACTAAAAATACGATTTCACAGGCAGTAGCAGGGGTCAGGGGCGATGACGTCAAACCGTGTGTTCAGCTCTCCTCCCAAAGGGGGCAAAAGTAATTGTAAAGTGTATATTGTTTCAGTGGCCCTCAAACATACACTGTATTGGTCTCTTGGTGTCTTTTGGTTTGTTCAGGAGAAAGAGAGAAAGGGGAGTGAGACAATAACAGGAGGTGCAGCTGATTTCTTTCTAGCCTGCAGGCTGACTGCGCCCCATTTCTACCAGACTGGAAATGAGGAAAATCCTCTTCTTCCTCTTTGTCTCTCTTTTTTTTTTTGCCTGACTTTTATTCTTTCATGCTATCTTCTTTCATACTACTATTTTTCATTTTCACCCTCTCCCTCCTTAATCGAGTCTCATCTTCTCCTCGGGACGTTCTGAAGCATCATAACTCATCACTGACAGTCATCTGTAAAATGTGCACATTTTGTGACAATCACTCTCCTTTGGCATGAAAAAATGTTCACGCTTAAGATTTGGAATTGATGGTGGAGTCTGCAATTCTGGAGAAAGATTGCTGATATTTGAGCTCAGCACCGAAACAATTACACCCCTCCCATCAGTGCTCCTTCAGGGGCTCCATTTTACCATCCCTCTCGCCTTTTCTTTTTATACATTCATCGCCTTTCCCCTGTCCTGTGCACAGGCTCAGCACGGCAGTGTGGTTTGTTTCCCATTTACAGAGCCAGGGCTGAGTATGAGCACTGGATTTTTATTGCAGCACACACAGAATGGACAGCGAGCAGAGCATGAGGAAGAATTTGACAAAAAAAAGGGTATTGGATGAGTGGCACGGTGGTGCAGTGGTTAACATTGTTGCCTCACAGCAAGAGGGTTCCTGGTTCAAACCCAGGGTGGGGGAGCCCCTCTGTGCAGATTCTACATGTTCTCCCTGTGTCAGACTGTGGCGGCCTTCCACAACAGGAGGGGCTGTTGATGACTTGTGGGAGGAGCTGTTGATGACGCCGCACATGCGAGCCACTGGCAGTGGATAAACAGGAAACAGCTGATAGCAGGAATTAGCAAGCAGCTAGTAGCAAGAGGGAAACGCAAACCTGATAGACACTGTAAAGATGAGCAACTGGGGAGACAAGGAATTGCGCGCCCTCCTTGCCCTCGCAAAGATTGATTGGGCTTTCCTGCAAATTTGCACAACTCCTGTTTAAAAAGGGCTTTAGTTCCTGTCTGTAGTAGTCTGGCGCCCTGTCCACGGTGTACCCCGCCTCTCGCCCAATGACAGCTGGGATAGGCTCCAGCCCCCCCCACGACCCCAACAGGATAAGAGGTTAGGGAAAATTAATGAATGTATGGATTAGACTGCACCTTTGACATTCACTGAAGCCTCTTGGATGTGAGGTGAAAGGTCTTACGATTCAGCACTTAAGATTACTATGACCTGGATGACTGAATCTAAATCTTCACTGACATGGTGATAACATAGTTAGGAAGATTACATACCATTTCTGCAGCAGCAGGTAGTTAACTTTATTAGCAGAAAATAAAAGCAAAATGACATCACTGCACAGGTCGCACTGATCGACTAACCAGTGAAATGCAGTGCAAAACGTGAACAGTACAGTGACATTTCAAAGCCATCAGTCCATCCTATGATTCACTTAGTTCTCTTCTTATAGATGGAGCTTCAAAGAGGCTTTTTAATTGTATATGTGACGGCTGATCAGCAGCCTGGACCACAGAGGAAAGGAAAATAATTTATAATCAAAGAAGCAGATTATAATTTTAACCTTTAAAAATGAAACCATCTTTCGATATCACAGAACTTGTAACCTAATCAGTCAGAGGGCAGGAGGCAGCAGAGCAGATGGAGCTGTGTGGGACGATGCATGTGTCGTCGCACTTGATAGCTGCCTGGACTGAGTGTACAATAACAGCAAATTTATGCGCACACACTCAACACTCGAAATGCCATAAGCGGTGCATATATATATATATATATATATATATATATATATATATATATATAGTGGAGGCTCACACACATACACTGCCGTGAGCTGCGCTGACTCAGCCTCTCTCCAGTTAAGTTGCCCTGTCTGTGTGCTGAGGGAACCAGTCAGCCATCTGTTGGCCTAATGAGCTGACTCTACTCCACCAAAGCACGGCTTCACCCCTCTAAATCCCTCATCCGCAGCTCCACAGTATGTGCGAACATCTCGTCTTCAGCGAGCACAGTTTTTGACATGTTTTGTTTGCTCTTCATGTTCGGAAAATTGGTCGTGTCGTACGGTCCAATTACCCAGCTGTCACCCTGTCGTCGTCCTATGAACTAAACACATCTTAAAGTCGGTTAGCTTATTCCAACCTACCACCTCAACGCCGTCCACTTAATGAAGTGTTGTTTTTTAATTAATGGAAGAGGCACAATGTCTTAAGATGCAAATAAATGGTCTATGCATTAAAAGTGACAGAGTGAGGCTGAGGAAAAAAGGAGCCTCAGATTAATGTCACCAACTCAAGGGATTAACCGACTGAATTGTTTGTAGTTCGTGTGTGGACCAATTAAAATGTAGACTGTAGGGTGCCTTGGTCTAACAACCAAGAACTGCAACATCCTAGCTTTGAATCAGGCTCCTATCTCACTGCCCTCAATCCCTTTAGGAGCATAACAAGCTCCAAAAACTCCTTGAAAAAGAAATGTAGCTGATGCAGACTCTATCAAGGACTCAATCTTGAGGACTGGCCCTTAAACCACAACAAAACACCTCTCTACTGCATCCCTATTGCAATCAGGGGAGGCTCATTCTGAGTGAAAGAAAATTGATTTAAATGTGCACAAATGTATGAAAAAATGTGAACAGTCTTTTGTGATACGACCCCATTGGGGGCTGGTGAAGCCATTGTAGAATAGGGAACCCCCTGTATGGAGTCTAGATGCTGCTGGTGGTGATGAGATGAAGAGAGTGCTTGTGATGAGCTCGGCGCAGGCTTTGGATATGATGACTGGAGGGGAATAAGACAGAGGAGGGTGCAACAATACTGCCTTAAAAGACAGCTGACAGCAGCAGAGGGGAGAACAGATTTAAAGTTTGACAGCAGCAACATGATTGGCTGGCAGAAGTTGTGGCAAATTTTGTGGGGTCTAACAAGAGAGACAAACACTTTGTAATCAGCTGATTGGAATTGAGAGAGAGAGATTTGTGATTGAATGAATTATAAAGAGAGTCTTCCTGATTGAACTTACGCTGAGCTTCACTTGCTTAAGAGTAATCCATTGATTTGCCTTTTTTACTTGCATACTTTTACATGCATTCTTTTCCTTGTCAAATTCTGGTGTATACATTACCCACAATGCAACTCAATCATCAACAGTCAATTGGAGATTTGGGTATGTCATGCTAGTAGCAGCTCAAGCAGAGATTCGGAGCAGACAAATATAGTGTAGATGACCTGGCTAGGCCTGTCACGATAACAAATTTTGCTGGGCGATTAATTGCGTCAGAAATTATTGCGATAATATTGTGTAATATTGTGCTTTTAAGACCATTTTTATAACTGTTGTAATTTTGCTGTTTTTATGAATGCAAAAAGAGAATTTAAATATCCCAAATAACACGTAAAAATATCGAAATAAATAAATGAATACAAAAAATAGACTCTCAGTCTCTCACTCTCAGGTGTGCACTTAAGTTGGNGGCCTGTCACGATAACAAATTTTGCTGGGCGATTAATTGCGTCAGAAATTATTGCGATAATATTGTGTAATATTGTGCTTTTAAGACCATTTTTATAATTGTTGTAATTTTGCTGTTTTTATGAATGCAAAAACAAAATTTAAATATCCCAAATAACACGTAAAAATATCGAAATAAATAAATGAATACAAAAAATAGACTGTCAGTCTCTCACTCTCAGGTGTGCACTTAAGTTGGTTGTATTCACTCTTTTTGTTGAGATGGTTTTTAGAACAAACCCGGCACGCCGGCTCGTCCAAATTACTGGGCTCCCCTCTGTCATTTGGTTTAAATCCAAAACACTCCCACACAGGGGCCGTGGCATTTGGTTTAAGAACAAGTTCCCTGTCTTTCTCTTACGCTCAACTCTCTGTTTTTCTCCGCCTCGTCTCCCCCTCACGAAGATCGCACTGTGTGTGTGTGTAGCCCATAGCCCCGCCTCCCCCACAGAGACAAATACACTTGATGACAAGAGCTTTCCCTCCGTTCGTTATGCTAATGAACCAACTCACCTGGCTGCCAGACGATGCACAACAGTGAACGCTCTTGTCGTCCAGTCTCTTTGGTGGAGAGAGACGAGGAAAACAAACACGCATGAATATGGCAATTAATCAGTTAATTAGTTAGTTATGTATTGCCGTTTCTTGTATTTTTGTACTTATTTTGCATGCCTAGTTTTTTAAGTTTTAAGTTTTTAAGTTTAAATTTTGAAATCTTTAATCTGTCTCTTTCCCCTTGACTGCTGTAACACTGGAATTTCTCAACTATGGGATCAATAAAGGTGTATCTTATCTTAATCCCTTTTAATTTACCGCGCAATTAACCGATTTTTCACATATCGCAACAGGCCTAGACCTGGCATAACCTCTTATTGTGCGAATATATGATATACGTGACCTGACATAAACTTATTATCCTGATGTAACTTCAGTTAAATGATCTGACATGATTCTGGCCAAATTTGGTTATGTGAGGAGAAGCAATGGTTCCCGGAGCTGGTTGTCTCAATAACAGGAAAACAGCAGCTTAAGTGACAGGAAACACCTTTTAATGTGTAATGGAGAGCTGTAGGTGTGTCAACTGATACTGCTTGTTGTCAGACACTATAGATTGTCATGATGTATGAATTCTTTGGCTACCTCGCCGCGAGTAAACCCTCAAATGTCTGATCCTGTGTTTTGAGTCTCTGTATTCTATAACATAATTGGCGACGAGGTTGGGATGGGTTGTGGAAACGACATGCAGCATGCTGTATCTCTTCGCTCTGTGTGAGGAGCATGTTGTGGCAACATAAAAAAAGAGGCAGGACATTTTTTGATCTTTAATTCTTAATGTGACCTCACCAGAGTTTTAGGAGATGCAGTGGCTGATGTCAAGAATCCTCCATCTGGTGACCTCACTTCCTTTTTACTCCACAACCCCACTTTTTTTTTCTTTTTCATTTTCAAGCTTGTAGTCTTCAGCTCCAGTGATGCTGACTCAGGTGACATCACTTGAGGCAATTTATCCGATCTCACTCAGCTCCCTGTTGAGCCACGACAGGCTTTACACAACTTTCCTCACATAGATTCAGTGCTACTCTCCATGACCTGTAGACAGACTTTGATGTATACAATTGATGGAGTGGCTGTCTGGACATTTTCACAAAGAGCAGATGATTGCAAAATGTAGCATGCGAGTGATGCAACACTGTCTGCAACTTAAAAAACACTGTGGTAAAGAGTAAAATCACTGAAGCCACACAGGGATCCTAGAAATACATCAGTATGTAGGTGTAATCATTATGACACATGCTGGATGGATATATTAAAAGAACTGCAAAAATGTAGGAGATGTCGTCTTCAATTAAATTTTGCTAAATGTGACTCATCTTTAAATGTCAGATCTTCTCGATCTAAAATAGAAGCCCCATTTTCTGCACTTATTCACTGTATATTTTAGAGTCCATCCAATATCAAGTCTAATAGATTTATTATACATGTTTCACTGCTGAAATGCAAGTCTGCCATATGTTCTACTAAATCTCTTCCCACTGGACAAAAACCCACTAACACGCACTAACATCTGGCTGGGAGAGGACAAAATTAGCATTCATTCGCAGAACAAATGACTCTACATTAGTCGTGTGTATTTATCAGCTCCACAACCACCTATTCCAGCTGTCTGTGTCCAAGCAGCGCTCAAACGTGCCCTATTAGTTGACACCCAGTTTAAAAGAGAGACTAAATACGTAACAGATAAAATAAAGAAGTAAGCACTCTAACCTTTCCACTGGCCTCCATGCTGCTTTCTACTTTTTACCAACCTGTTTTCACACTGACATTGAACATGATGTGGCAGAAAAAAATATATATACACAATACGTTTGGTGGAAAAAGGGTAGTAGAGATGCTTCATAAGGCAAAATCATGCTTTCAAATGGTCAAGGGCAAACATTTAACACAAATATAAAGGTCCAATGTGTAGGATTTTAGGGGATGTATTGGCAGAAATGCAATATAATATACTGTAAGTACGTTTCTTTAGTGAATAATCACCTGGAAATAAAATCGTTATGTTTACGTTACCTTAGAATGAGATGTTTATATCTACATGGGGAGCTGGTCTTTGCACATAGAGTCCACCAAGTTGCAACACCTTGTTTCTATAGGAGCACAGAATGGACAAACTAGCTCTAGATAGGACCATTCATGTTTTTGTGTTTTTGCGTCAGCCACCGTAGGATAATTTGGCTCCCAGTAAAAACATTAGGGAAATATTGGCACATTGACATGGCCTTTCGAAGGAACAGTGTCATGAATCACAACTTAACACTTTATCAATATAAACAGTGTTGCCTAGATCTATATCTTGCTTGAAAATATATTGATATACACAGTCGTTATATCGCCCAGCCCTAGAAAAAGGTAAGCACACATTTGCAGGTGCTAGGCCATCTGTGACAAGCTGAACAGTATCAGAGAAACACTGATTTTTAACATAAAACTGCTTTATCCCATGTTATTTATAAATCACTGGGTCCATTTGTTTTGGGGAGTGAAAGACGTCTGCAGATAATTTGGTTCCCGCTAAAAACCTCCTGACCAATGAAAACTGAAGGAACTCTAACCGGGAGTTCATCTGGTTGCATCTGCACTCCTCACTGCTAGATGTCACTAAATCCTGCACGCTGCTCCTTGAAACTAAACAGACCTTTATTTGCTTGTAATCTGCACACTGCTCCTTTAAACTAAACAGACCTTTATTTGCTTGTAATCTGCACACTGCACACAAGATAAACTAAACCAAGTGCACCCAAGTTGAAATATTAAACTGTCTGGAAACTACAGTCACACTCCCTCCTTAAAGAAGAAAGCAAGCAAACATGCTTTCCAAATAAGCTTACAAAAAGCCCAGCCTGCCAAAATACAGACAAAAAGCAAGAATAGATTCCTGACAAAACATATTTTTGTCTTGGCTTAACCGAGCTCAATTAAAGCTGCGCAGGCATTGAACTCGCTCAATCATAGCTCTCTTTGGATCGTACCGGCGAGCTCTGAGTAATGAGCCTTCACGTCCGTGCTCCTAGCTCATTGTTAAGTGGCATTAATCAACGCTGCCCACTAAGCCCAGTGGATTTCCTAAGACACAAAAGGTGTAATGCCCTCTGTCGTAATGCACACAATATTGCTGGCTAAGCTAAGTGGAAAAATGGCACTGTTTAGACCACAGCGAGGAGACGGAGGAGAGTGTATCTGTTAGATTTACGCTGCCAGCGCAGAGTTTATTGTAAAACAGATAACTTTGGGTCTTTAACTGTGCTGCAACTGCAGAGTTGTGCTTCTAATTCCTTTGGCTCAGACGTTTGATTTGGATGAGACTGTGTTTATGTGTGCTGTGATTTCTCAGAAATCAAATGATAAAAAGCGTTTGATATGAAGTTCAAGGGAAGAGAGACACAGAAGCTGAACCCCCTCCCCTCCACGCTCTGTCAGAACACTCATCATCATCCTTTGGTGATTATGGTATCTGATGTTCTCTTTTTGGCTTGTTTTAAGATTCATATAGGACAACAAAAACATACATTTTGAATTTAACATATAGTTTTGTTGTCTCTCTGTCTCTCCAGCTGCCTGTCTTTGACTCTCACTCATTCTCCACCTGTCTCTCTGACATCTGCTGAGCAGCACTCTGAACAGGAGTCTTGGAGTGGCATTAGTGCTGAGATGGGTGCTGATAGGAATCTGATGTATGGGGTGTGTGCGTTTGTGTGTGTGTGCCTGTAAGCCGTGTTTTTATGAACCCTGTTAGCTGTTGGCGCTCTTCTACAGTCTGTCAGTCTGCGTCTAGTTAGCGAGAACACACACGCACACACACTAAAAGCTTTCCGACTCTTCTCGCACCCGTCACCCATCCTCGGTGCATCCCACATCATGGAAAATTGGCTCCTGTCCGGCTCTCTTTCTCTCTGTACCCCTCTCCCAAACTTTACTATCTCTCTCTGTCTGTCTTCGCTGCGATCACATGGCTCACATGAAGAGATGAGAAAACAAACAGCTGCCTCTTAAGCTGGTACTGAGTGCTGGTGAGGAGTCACGCTCAGATGTGTCATCAGAGTTTGAGTCCAAGGCATGGTACAGTAAGATTTAAACACAATTAGTATGTAGGCTATATCTATATTAGGGTTGCAAATTGTATTCCCTTTTACTCAATTAATCATTGGTAACATTACTGATCAGTTAATAAATTATGCAGTATTTAAAGGGATAGTGCACCCAAAAATGAAAATGCAGCCATTATCTACTCACCCATATGCCGATGGAGGCTCTGGTGAAGTTTTAGAGTCCTCACATCCCTTGCGGAGAGCGGCGGGGGGAGCAGCTAGCACACCTAATGGCAGACGGCGCCCCCCGATCACCCTGAGCGCGCACACGTGAGCACAGAGCATAGAGAAGCAGTCAGAGCTACAGGCTACAGTGAGGCTAAAAACAGAGTTCAAATGACGTTTTTCGAAACAACTTTTTATGTCGGGGCTTCAGTACACTTGGATCACTACGGATGAGCAGTATGGAGATACTTTGTGGTTTCAATTTTGTGTTCTTGGACGTTAGTCTGGGGCGCCGTCAGCCATTAGGTGTGCTAGCTGCTCCCCCCGCCGATCTCCGCAAGGGATGTGAGGACTCTAAAACTTCACCAGAGCCTCCCTCGGCATATGGGTGAGTAGATAATGGCTGAATTTTCATTTTTGGGTGCATTATCCCTTTAAAAAGAACATAAACAATTGGCTTATCCCGAACAATACCAAATGTGTTTTTTCTCACTCGGAGCTCACAGCAGCTAATGCATATTCTCCAACAGCATTGCCTATGAAACATTTAAAGATGTAGAGGCCTTGACATATGAAACACATTGAATATAACTGAATAATGCTTTGTCTCCTTTATTTTCCAATGTCGCCTCTGCGCTCTGCTGTCTGACCCCAAGATGGCTGCTTTGTCATAAGATAGTTATATTGCACCCTTTGTTTGCTAGTGCCAGTCATTGAAACATGGTTTCAGAATATCTTGCTCCTCTGAAAGCTGAAGGTTAGACGCTAGAATTGTTTATACTTCAGAATCAGATCTTTATTTGATCGATTAAATTTCAAATGCGAAACCAAGTTCTTAACAACCTATTTAATTGTTCGTCAGTTAAGTGTTGATTGTGGGGTTGGATAGGTAAGTAGAAAGGTAGGTAGGTAGTTGATGGATGGATGGATGGATGGATGGATAGGTAGGAAGAAAGGAAGGTAGATAGATAGATAGATAGATAGATAGATAGATAGCCAAGCACTGCCTTAAGAATAATACACAAAACATCTCCTATTGTGTTCTATGTAAACTGACATACTGCTGCATCAGGATACGCACTGTCCTATTTCAAAGTGAAGATATGCACCAATGCTCTAGAGATGTTCTTGTTGCCTTCTTGCCATCGCTATTACCGTACCTCACTACTTCTACTGTCTGTATAGCTCCACTGTATGCTACAGGCATCAAATGATGCACCAAGATTGAGTTTGCGGTTTGTTTGACTTGGTCTCTAAAAACATTAGATTTTCTTGGAGTAGAGAGCACGTGTATAACAGGGAAAAGAAAATGTATGTACGAAATGCACTGTTGCTCTGCTGCTTGTGTTGTCATTTCTTATTTCTGTAGAGTTACAGCTGAATGTGTGAACTCAGCCAGAAGTATTGAATCAATACACTTGCTGTCAGGTAAAAGGTTATATACTGTAAGCTTGAGGGCAACAGGTCAGCATAATATAAAGAGCCATGTACCTGCAGCCCATCCGTGACCAAAGGTGCACTTCTCTGACGCTTCCTCGAGCAGGACATTGAATTCCCTCCACCCCCTGCTGACCTGGCTCCTTGAACGTTTAGAGGTGAATTCAAGAACTATTATAAATGACTGTTATTATAGTTCAACTTTGCTTTTGCTGGAGACAAACCTTTGAGCAGTGTGCAAAGAGAACTGGCCCGTGCAGCGCTACGTCCTTGGCCCCGGCTCTGTTTGGTCAAGTAGTTGCTTAGAAATAAAACCGTATGTTTTATCGCTGCCATCATCAGGTAAGATACTGCACTCGACTGGATAAACACAAGGATTAACTAATAGACCGTTGGCAAGGAGTCGGCCTGGCTTCATCCCTGTTTCTCACTCCTTCCCTCTCTCCCTCCCCGTCTCTCTCGTCTTGCCTTTCTCTCCTCTGTCCTTGTCTTCACTTTATCTACCAGTGTGTGCTTCATTCCAACGTCCCCCCATCATATATATTTGAATACTGTGCATATTGATAAGGATAAAAACATGATCAATAGAGTAAGATCCAAAGAGAGACTAAAAAGAAAGTAGAGACCGGCTGTGCTCACTCTGTTCTCTCAGCTTGTCATCTCCTCCTTAATCTCTCCTTTCTTCTTTCTCTCCTCTCGTGTTATTTCTGATGTACCGATCCACCAGGGCTTTCCTAGAAGGAGAAACGTTATTTACGGCTGAACTCAATCTTTATCTTCCCATCGCAGCCTCTGCTAGCCCCGCTGCTTTCCTCCAGGAGAACCTGCTGATGTCCTCCTGTAGCGTTCAGTCATTTGTGAATCACAGGATTTAGCATTCTGTCTTTTTGCCGCTGTGTACATCTCTGCTGCTCGTCTTTTCTTTGCACGACCATCCCATCTCCTTTTGTATCCTCTGCTGTTTCTGTTGTCCTGTTACCTTGACACACCGCGAGGCATTTACTCCCACTCTTATCCAGAGGCCTCGCCGACTCTCTTGGTTTCTCTTTTTCTCTTTCAGTCTTTCGCTCTCTGTTTCCGTTCCCTCCCTCCGTCTTGATTGAAAGGGTATGCACGGTTGGCACAGAAAGAAAGAAGGAAATAGATAATGATACCAGACGGTATTGTGCGGAAAACCCTGACCTTGCATGTACCCAATCCGTCACACACACACATACAACACACACTTTCTCTTCTTCCCATTCTCGGATGCTTATTTCATGTAAACACAGAAAGGAAACATGTGTGCCCTTTTATAGTGTTCCTCCATTTTTATCATAAACATACTTGTTCATATTTACGTGCTACACACATAGACCAATTTATGAGCTTCAGAAGCGTCCTTGCAGAAGTGTAGATTTACAGTCACACATTCTGCTGATAGTTTGATGCTTTTAAATCCTCTCCCACTTAGATGTGTCTTCTGAGGGGCAATTTATCATCCACATGAAAATGTAGAGTCAGATATTCCTCTCTCTGAAGTTGTGTGTGTGTATGGTGTGTGCTCTGGGGCTGCGTGTGTATTCATGCATTTATAAATACAGTTTTTTCCCTTTTTCTTATTTATTATTATTATTTATTATTTATTATCCTATTTTTTTATTTTTTAAAGAAAAAAAATAAAAAATTAAAAATTTGTGGAACATTTCTCACCAAGTTGCGTTTTGCCTTTCTTCCCATGTTTTTTTTTAGAAATTACACCAGTTTGCTCAGGGTTCAAAGCTTTAAATACTCAGTACGACAGGAGTCTGAAAGCAGCGCAAGAAAAGGGATGTCGCTCCAGGTTTCAAAGGGTTAATAGACAGGTATAGCATGGATCAACCTTCACATAACTCTATTTATTTCTTACAATTTAATTGAAATCATCCATGCATATTGCCCACCCCACAAACTCTGGCCTTGTTCAGACCGCCCACCTAAATCAATTTTTTGGCATATCCACATTGTATCTAGACTGGTTTTAGAAAAACACCAAAAAGATAAATGAAACAATTTGCAAATTGAAAAACACAATTTAGAGTCACCAGTTAACCTGCATGTCTTTGGACTGTGGGAGGAAGCTGGAGTACCTGGAGGAAACCCACGCTGACACAGGGAGAACATGCAAACTCTGCAAACTCTGGTCAAAGTTTAATAAGGAGCACCATTTAAAAATCTGTGAATTGGAAACACATTTTTCAGTGTGCCATGTAACTGCTGCTGGTTTCTAGTTGTGTGCATCTCCTCCTGCACTCCAAGATATCACGCTTGTAATGAAATTGCCTTCGAAGCCTGTGCTGCAAATCTCCAAGGACCCGATAACGCACACTCACCTCCTGTGCTCAGGCTTTTCGTCCGTCTTCGTCAGCTTGTAGAGAAGTAGCGCAGGATTTTGGCTGTATTTGGTTTTCTCTGTGGGTCCTCAGGTCATTCATCAGCATAAAGTCAGAGGCAGTTTGTCAGCTGCCATATGCACCAAAGTGGCCGCTCTCTCACAACTGGAACTTGTCTGGAGGCCGCCGAGGACGTCAAGCACCAACTTTACCAGATGTTGGTTTGACATCTTGACGACAGAGCGGGGCAACACTCAGCTGAGATATTTAATAAGAGGAATTAACTGACATTTAGAGTGGAACGTTCAAAGCGCGTCACATCCGCGCTGCCACTGTAGAATAATATGACAGCTGTTTAAAGGTACTAAACATCATGAAACAGCTGCCAAGCATCAAGACCAGTGTGCGGCCTTAACTCCTGGGTGCTGTATTCTAGTTTTTACAACTTGATGCACATAGGAGGCAAGGCAGCTTTACTTGTATAGCATATTTCATACACAAGGGCAGTTCACAGTGCATTACAGAGCAATAAGATATAAAACATCATAAAGGATACAGAAAAGAGGAAGGAGATTAAAAAGATATAAAAGGTAAAATGAATTACTAAATGATCACCACTAAGAATAGCAAACGTGCAGACAAGAGGTGCAAAGATAAGAGATTATTTAAAATGATTTCAAATTGAGTGTAAAAATAAGGTTGCAGTCATCACAGGGTGGACTGGAGTAGGCAGTGTAAAAAAGTTTTTAGCTTAAAAGAGGTCAGAGTCAGGGCTGTCTAACATCTTTCAGGTTTGTGCTGCATGATAACAAAACGCTGCTTTACCATGTTTTGTTCTGACTCTTGGGGTGGTCAGTAGGTCGGCCCCAGAGGATATTAGAACCGGAGTATGGTGACCTCAAGCGAGGGAGTGAGGGTAGAATGGAGCGTGAGATGGATCAGCGGTTTGGTGCGGCTTCTGCAGTGATGCAGGCTCTGTACCGGATTATTGTGGTGAAGAGGGAGCTGAGCCAGAAGGCGAAGCTTATGATTTACTGGTCCATCTACGTCCCAACCCTCAGCTATGGTCATGAGCTCTGGGTAGTGACCGAAAGAATGAGATCGCAGATACAAGCAGCTGAAATGAGTAGAGCCGCTGCTCCTCCGTGTTGAAAAGGGACAGTTGAGGTGGTTCGGGCAACTGATCAGGATGCCTCCTGGGTGCCTCTCGCTGGAGGTGTTTCGGGCATGTCCCACTGGTAGGAGGCCCAGGGCAGACCCAGAACACGCTGGAGGGATTACATATCTCATCTGGCCTGGGAACACCTTGGGGTCCCCAAAGAGGAGCTGGAAAGTGTTGCTGGGGAGAGGGACGTCTGGGGTGCTTTGCTTAGCCTGCTGCCCTCGTGACCCGGCCCCAGATAAGCGGAGTAATGTGGTCATATTTCCTAGTTTTTGTCAGGACAGTAGCAGCAGCATTCTGAATAAGCTGCAGTTGACGAACAGCTTGTTTTAAAAGTCAGACAGTCAGACAGACCATTGCAGTGATCTAATCTACTGGATATACAGGTGTAGGTAAGCCTTTCAAGGCCTTGCTTTGACATTATTCCTCTGACTCTAGTTGTGTTTTTTAAATGGTAGTAGGCAGATAGCGTTATGGATTTGATGTCCATTTTACAGAGTAAAATCCCCCAAATCACTTTGTAAAATTAACTGAAAATGCTTGAGATACCGATCCATCACAAACATTTCATCAAAATTTACAATAAAAGTTAAGTGAATAGTTTAATATTTTTGAAAAATAGGAATATTTGTCTTCTTGTTAAAAGTTAGATGAGAAAATCAACCACCCCTGTGTCTTAACAGATGATATGTGATGATTAAGACTTGATTGTTTGAAGTGCTGCAGCTCTGAAGGGACTCTTCTTCACCCACTCTGGAAACTCTTGGATAAAGGTTCATGAACGCATAAAAACCATTACCCGCACTAGCTTTGAGTTCTGCCTGAGGCTGTATGTTCTCAGTGACCCACACATGACATCTCACTGTGGAGCCAGGGGCTTTATTCAGACCAGTATAATGGTGGGAAAGCAAATTATAATGAGACACTGGAGGACACAAGGTGAGGTTCACAGAGCTGGCGAAAATTGCATCATATGAACAAATCTCTCTGAGTTGTAAAGACAGGGTGGAGAAATACGTGGTGAAGTGGAGAAGTTACTTGGAGTACATTGCTGGTGTGGACGTATCTTGAAGTGCATCATATGCCATGTGCGTGAGCTCTCTACCAGCTGCTTGTAGATCAGAGAGGACTGTGGTGCATATTTATGTAGGAATATCGTGTTTTTGTTTTTTAGAATTACTTACTGTACTGTTTTTTTTAATGCTTTTTTTATATTATCACTTTATAAAGTTACTGTGGATTTTTCCCCCTGTAGTGTATGTACATATATTTGATTTGTTAACACTTGGTGACACTGTTTGTGTTCAATAAAATATTCATGGAAAAGAAGAAGAAAAAAGATTTTACAGAAAAACTGTGGTGCTTTAACTTCTCAAACATGGCCACACAGACATCTGTATTACAGCGATTCACCTCTGAGTGACTGATCAAGAGGCTTGTCTACCTGGGGACTGATCAATGTAACATCATGAGTTGAAATACAGGAAGAGGTGGCACACAGATAGAAATCACACAGTGTGCATGAGTGCGCAGTGATATTGATAACATGTTTAATGCATCTAAGATGTGACATGTAAAAATGTGCCAATCTTATTAACTCAGATTAAAAATGTGGGTCAGAGTGCACATGTTAATTATTTCTCATCATCATGTGTGAACATGATTAATAGATAATCTCCGTCAGTGGGTGGTTTTTGTATCTGGTTCCCTCAAAAAGGAAAAATGCAGCTATGGGAGACGTCATTATGAACGTGACGTAGGAATCACAGCAGAATAATAAGTTGTACATGTAGCTTCTGTGTGTAAATTGCAGGAGCTATTCAATTTCATATGATGGGCTCATTTTGCCCAAGGCTGCAATCACAGTCACTGTGCACAGAAGTAACGCTTTAGTTTTTCATTCAGGCACACGGTATTCAATTTGGTTCTTTCACTCTGTTATTTGTTCACTCAAGGCCTCAAAATTCGGAGAGAGGAGGAACATGAGGGTTTTTATTTTTTATTTCAGGCCTTGAACAAAAACTTTTTTCAGATGTGATTTTTTTGTTTAATTTTATAATTGCTGGCACAGTGTGATTGATTTCATGTGCACTGACATTGAACTGAGCTTTTTATTTTACCATATTAAGGTCTGTTATTTGTGTGAAAATGAAAACTCTGACTCAGGTGGTAACTAACAGACCAGTTTATTCCATCTCACTAAATTGTTCAATGTCAACAAGGGCTGTACAATATATTAAAAACATACCTTCACTGGGCGATAAAGATATCACAAAAGACTGCTTGAACTGTGATAAATAGTGTATTTACGCGTGCCATTTATTCACAAGCTGCGTGTCAATATATTTGCTCAACTAGATGGAGATCTATTGTCCTAGATGCCCAGATGTAGATGCGAAGGAGTGATCATGAACAACCAATCCCTGTTACAACAGCGGCGTCTAGTGACTTTAGGCCTGCTAGTTTGGAAAATATTTCTCATGTCACAGAAACTGCTAAATGTGAAACGTGCCTGTGGATATTCTCATTCATCCAGGTCATAGTTATCTCATTGCCTTGAGATAAATGTGAAACACGTGTTATGGATGTCATTCTCATACTGTTCGTGATGTGTTTTTGTTCTGGTGCTCTGCACTAGCCTCGATGATTCACTCTGAATTTTGTCTGGATTCTGGTTCCGGTCTAGAGAGCGGATGCCGAATTCACCAAATTCACCAAAGTAAAAGTGTTCACCAAAGTAAAACTTTAAATTCTGGCGCACCATCGATTTGGGGTGATGAGGGGTGTAAGAAAATTGATTAACTTAATGGCTTTGGGCTTTTCTTGTAAATTATATTCTTTAAATTAAAGTTTCACCGCATTTTTATTAGCTTGGTGCTTTTATTTTGACGGAAAGGCGCATCCATCGAATTCCGGATCCTGTCTCACTCGCCCTGGTTCCGGTTCCTTACCAAAACAGCCACTAACGGCCCCAGACTACTCTGCACAGTTCTGACACCTGTCCACCCGCCCACCTGCTCTCCGAGCCCGGTCTCACTCTGCGAAAAAAAAGCGTCCTTTAATGTCGGCATGATATGCAGCCGGTTGCCGTTATAGTTTAGCTGCACCCGGTGGTCTTGGAGGGAAATGCAGCCGGACAAAGATGAAAGTTAAGGCAGCGGATGTCCAAGTGGGGAGGGTCGGAGGGGTGGTGGATGGGTCCAACAAACTGACTTTCACCCGGGAGACCAGTGTTTGCGTCCCGTAAGATTTTAAAGCCAAATCCTGTTCTTTTTTCCTAAACCTAACCACGTGTTTTGTTGTTGAAGGAAAGAAGACAATGCATGTAACAGGCAGAACTTCAACAACCAACGCACCCACCATACCTTACATGTCATATTTGGACGTGGAAAGTCCATGACCAAACGTTGATATGTGACAAGGTTGGAGTGAAGATGTGTTGGCTCTCATCCTCAGCTCTCTGAACTCTGTGCGCCACTGCTTCCTGGTAAAGTCAGTGGGGAGCACAAACGTCCCGAAATTGTGAATATATAGGATATTACTACAGACGTTCCTGTTATCTTACATCCAAATGTCTTGCTGTGACATTGTGATAATGTGATTGTGTTACTGATCAATACTGTATTGACTCATGTCCATGATGACCCAATGAAAGATTACTGTCCAGGTAACGCACTGGTGTCATTTTTTGTCTCACTAATTTCAATCTGCAAAGTAACTAACGCTAATAAATAAATGTAGTTGAGTAAAAAGTGCAATATTTGTCTCCAAAATGTGGTGGAGTAGAAGTGTAAAGTTGCATATGATGGAAATACTCAAGTACAAGTATATCAAAATGTACTTAGCTACACTCCTCACTCCTGTCAACACATGAACGTCAACACCACAACTGGATGGTGTTTGTAGATCTGCTCTCCAGGCTGTCTGTCTGTCTGTCTGTCTGTGTGACAGTAAAGAGCTATTAAAGAAGGAGCCAGTATCAGATGCAGATGTGGGATGGGTGTTAGGAACCATCAGTCCTCCTCTGCTGTAACTCAGCCACAGCTACACACACTCGTCACACACACACACACACACACACATGAGCGTACGCCTTTTTTATATTCCTCGTAGATCACGTGGAAAATAATTGGTGCCATCAATCACACCGGAGAGTCAGGCGAGAGGAGAGACAAAGTGATGGTGAGGGTGTCCAGAGAGTCAGAGAGAGAAGTGAACCCAAGCAGAGACTGAGAGATGGGAGACGGAGAAGGGAGGCGAGGAAGAGGAAGGTAGACGTAGAGACAAAGAGCATGAAAGATTAAAGAGAAAGCAAGACAGAGAGGGATGTGGAGAGGAGAGGGGAATAAGGCTGGAACATATTCTGTACACAGAAAACAAACACTCACAGATCTGCAGAGATCAGAAGACCGTAAATATCATAGGGACAGATGGCATCGCTCAGAGAGAACAGCAGGCCGGGGCTGCCAGCCAGTGCATATGTTGCCTGGAAGCTTCCTTATGAATTTTAATTTGTATTTGCTCATTAACCAAGTTACCATATGACTTACATGGGACTAAGAGGTTTCCTTCCGGGCAGCAGAGGAGGGGTATTTTGGGTCAGGCTGGCAGTGAGGAGGGATCTCACTGGACTTAAAATGAGGAATGATGTAATCTGTGTTTACATCGAGATTAGAAAATGTCTTGTGGAGAATTCTTCTTTGACTGTAGCGTTATCACAGCTCCAACTTCCACTCTGGTCCTGATAGGAGCTGCAATGTAACTGACTACAGGCTGAATCACAGATCTACCAATAATAGTGAGTAATTTGAACTGGGACAGGTCAGCGCAGTCTCAAATGTGTTTTGGAAAAGAGAGGGAGGGGGCAGCTATGGAGGATGCTCCGTCTCCCCAGGTTGGTGAGGTAGGAGGGGGCCTGGTTATGAAGGGCTTTATGAATGAGGAGAAGGACTTTGGATTGGATGTGGAGATTCTGAAGGACAGGGGTGATGTGATGGGTGAGCAGACGGGCAGCAGAGTTCTGGATGCATTGGAGTTTATTCAGGACTTTGGATGATGTACCATAAAGAATGTTGTGACAGTTGTCAATTCTGGATGTGATGAAGACATGGATGAAAGTGTCAGCAGCAGTGGGGGAGAATGATGGGCGAGGCTGAGCTATGTTTTTTAGGTGGAGGAAGGCAGTACTGGAGATTTGATTGAAATGTTTTTTGAAAGACAGGTTGCGTTTCAGTACATCGAACTGGCCTCACACCTGCAGGCCCAACACGTTCTTATCCAAAGATGTCACATATCTCTGCTTTGTCAGTGGACGTCATGTTTTCATATTACTCGCTAGGTATCCTCCCACGTCTGCTGTTGACGTTCCAGGACACTGCTACCAATGCTGGGATGTCCACAAAAGCACGTGGTTAGGTTTAGATGCCATCCAGCGGCATATCATACTGCTGTGACAGGTGCTATCCAGCCAACCAGCGGTGTATCTTAACACCACGAAAAGTTACATCCAGCTGCGGCGTATCATACTGCTGCAGAGGGTGTCTTTTGGCATGAGGTGTCTGACACTGAAATCATTGACAAAGCCGAGGTATTCAACGACTTTGGAATGATTTTACTGACTGCATGTAGCCACACCAGCTCAGGACCTCCACATCCAGCGTCTTCACCTGCAAGATCAATAAAGAACAGCCACCCGAACAGTTGGTCGACAACATTCCATCGTAACCAACATGTGTGGTTGTGAGGCCGGTTGGATGTGCTGCCAAATTTAGGGAACAACACTGGAGACGACTTACGGTAGTGAACTGAACATTAAGTTTATGAGCAACAGCTCTGGTGGACACTTGTGCAGTCAGTGTATATTTTTCTTAATTTTAGTTAACTGACCCTTTAATAACCGCAGTCCTACGTCTGTAAGGTGCAAGAGAAAGGATGGCACTGTGCAGTACAAAAGCATCACAACAGTGGTGACGTCACTCCAATAATGCTGCCAAAAATAACTTTCAGATTTCTGCTGTTGAGAGATTTTTCCTCCCTGTTCAGCTCTAAGTGAATAATTGGACCACAAATCAAACAAATACCACAATCATAGCCTGCAGCGCTGTGTCAACTGCTTATTCAGCCAGTGTTACTATGAGAGGGATTAGTTTGTGTTCAGTCCATTCATACAGTATGTGAATCAGCTGAATCGCCACGGTAACAGTAATTTAATAAAGCCTGGTGAAGCTTTAAACAGTCTTAGCCTGGTCCCAATAATGTTTGGTATGGTTTAAATCCTGCTTAATGTAGCCTGGCAGAGGAGAAATAATCACGTCATTTTAGAGCTTGCAGGTTCAGTGTGTGTGTGTGTGTGTGTGTGTGTGGCTGCAGATGTGTGCATTACCTGAGCTACTGAGCCAAAACTCGTTATTTAGTGATTCGATTTATTATGCACAGCTGATTTGTGTGTGTGTGTGTGTGTGTGTGTGTGGGCATTTTGTCTCCACAGGTTCATCTTGGTGTTCGGATGTCTGGTTCTCTCAGTATTTTCTACAATCCCTGCTCACCAGGAATTCTCTGCACACTGCCTGCTCATCCTGGTAGGATGCACATGCACACACGGGAGCACACACACACACACACACACACACACACACACACACACACACACACACACACACAGAGTAAGTGTGTTCAATCAGGATGTGTCTCCCAGGGAGGACTTACTTATTCTGCGCTGATGAATTTTGAAAGTTCCACATGATTATGTTAATAGTATTGTGTGTGTGTGTGTGTGTGTGTGTGTGTGTGTGTGTGAGTGAGTGATGCTCATGTCTGAATTAGAAATGCTGATTGTGCATCCTCAGCACTGTAATGAATTGTAATAGGTTCCTCGCTACTCAAGATCAAAACCAAGCTGTTACAACTCAATTGAAGTGAACAATCTGCGCCTCAGATGTGATTAAACAGAAAATCATGGGGACAGCGGGGCGGAGGGAAGGAGGGAGGATGTAGCACAAATAAACTAGAAGCAACAACACATCCATCTTAAGTAGAAACACTGTTTATGTACAGAGCAGTGCGCAGACGTCACAGGGTCACTTTACTGAAGCCACATAAATATGAATCACCTGTTGTAGCAGCCTTGGAGACAGTTTTGTTTTCATTTGCCCGGGTTATGAGATCCATCTCTGAATTTCTGCTTCCACTCCAATAACATGGAGTAAAAGGATTCAGTGTGCTACGCTTTCTCGCTACCGGCTGTAGCCTGTTTCCTAAATTGTTGAACTATTCCTTTTAAGGAAATGATTTCGCAGTTTATTCCAACAAATATAAAACAAGGTTAGCCCTTCTTACTGCAGACATCTTTAACTGTCATAGCAGGAAAAGCTCAGGTGTAACTAATAACAGTGAGGATGGCTCTGTTCCACTGAAGTGTCGCAGCGAGTCAAACAAGTGAGCCAGCATGCGTAATAAGAGGACCCTGGAACTGGCACACCTAAATGGAATACAGCCAGTATTAATGTTATTAATTACGCCTATTCTTTCCCGCCAGGATATGACAACATGTTGACCATGTCCAAAAATGATAGCACAAGTAATTTATTAAACATTTACCTTATATCGACCTTTGAAATAGTAAGACAGGAAATTTTATTTATGAATTGCCCTTTTCAAACAAGAGCTACAAGGTGCTGAGCAATAAAAACTTGAAAGAAAAATAACAAAGCTGAGAAACAGAAGATAAGAGGTCTTAAAACTACACAGAGAAAAACAGTATAAATGCATTAAAACTGCACAGAAGGCAAATACACATTACAAAACAAAGTGCTTACAAAACAAATTAGTTTTTAATAGCTTCTTAGAAATATCCACTGACTCTGCGTTTTTACAGGTAAGGGAAGATGGTTTCAAGGACTGAGAGCTACAGCTGCAAATGTGCGGTCAGCCTTAGAGGTGAAGTTAGATTTTAGGACTTGATCAGAAGACCTGAGGGATTATGGTGATCCCACAATAGCCAGGAGACACAATAATTCAGAAATGTAAAGCAGATCCCGCTGGTATAGGTGATTAAAAGACTATTGTTATTAAAAGAATGCAGCAGATTGATCTGAGAGTGTTTTCTGTAGGCGACAGCTACGACTGCCTTTACTGCTTGTGCCTCTGCATCTGTAGCATTTAAAGGTTTAAGCATGTGGGTGTGTGCGTGTGTGTGTGTGTGTGTTCTGCAGGAGTTTGTGATGATTGTAGTGTTTGGTCTGGAGTACATCATCAGGATATGGAGTGCTGGCTGCTGCTGTCGCTACCGAGGCTGGCAGGGACGCCTCCGCTTTGCCAGGAAACCGTTCTGTGTCATAGGTAGGTCTGTGTGTGTGGGTGTCACAGTGTGTCACTGGCTGTCTAAGCAATAGAAGGTATATGCTGTGTCTCAGTTTGCATTCTTCTGTACTTATCCTTGCCATTTAAGGTGCATAAGTGCATTTACACTGACAGGTGTTGCAAAATGCAGCGCACTGTGGTGTAGTCTTGGTCCCCATCATGCCAATGTAGCATAAAGGGAAGGCACCACCAAAAAAAATGGTAGCTGCAGTAGCTGTAGTTGCTCCGATAAACAAGCAAACAAGTCTGCGGATATTTTGGCAAATTCGCAAATTGCCATTTATTCTTTAAAACCTGAGCAAATTAGCTTGGTTTCTTCCACAAACATGGGAAGTGGGCAATGAGCAATGAAAAAAGAAATGACCCAAAAAATTAGCAAGAAATTAGTAAATTCAGAAAATTAAAAACAAGAAAATTAGTTTAAAAAAAAAGAGGAAAAAGCAAACAAATAAGGAAATACCTGGAAAAAAAGAGCTAAAGATTTATAATAATTCTGTAGCATGATTTTAAATATTTAATAATGAATAAATAAATGAATAAATACAGTTTTTTCCTAGCTATTTTCTTTCTTTATTTAATTTAATTTAATTTAATTTTGTTTATTTTTCATTGTACTTATATGTGTGTATGTAAGAATTTTGATGTGTGCATGTGTGTATATATATATTTCTTTTTTCTTTTATTATCCTACTTATTACTCTTATTTTTTCTTTAACCTAACTTATTAATTTATTTAACTAAACTTCCATTCTGTTGTCTTGTTTTGAAAAATACTGAACAACATTTTCATAATTTATAGCTATTATATTTTAATGCAGAGACGTTGTTCAATGTTCCTGTCCTGTTTAAAAAAGGGGGGATTCACACTTGTAATTATGTATTGTTATCTGTCTATTCCTAATAAAAAGGATTAAATAAAAAAAAAAAAATCTCTAAATCTATTAATTTTTTGCAACTTGTGGAACATTTCTTACCAAGTTGCTTGTTGCCTTTTTTCCCCATGTTTTTTGGAGAAATCACACCAATTTGCTCAGGGTTCAAATGTTTAAATACTTGGGAAAGGCGTCTGAAACCAGCACAAGAAAAGTCATGTTGCTCCAGGTTTCAAAGGGTTAAAAAGAAGAAGAAGCAGCCAAATGTTGCAATCGCCATATAAATGAATGATAACTAAATAAATGCACAGCCATGTTTGATTTGAGACAGCACTACCCTGTCAAAATTCACACACCATGCAAGTAAGTATGCAGTGGACACAGTGTACTACATGGAAGTATCCCAATTAAGACACAGCAATGGTGTGTTTCTATTTAACTGTTTACCTGTAGTTTAACAGTCAAACATTTATTGTATTAGTTCATTCTTATCTTAGTCGTCCCTGCTGATATCATGTCACTCTTCAAAACACTTTAAGTTTTAGATTGACAGTCAAGTTTTTAAAATGTCCTCTTGAGATGTTACTGACATCAGAGGAGAATAAAACATCCCTTCAGAGGACAGTGGTTCTCCATCCTTCAGCAGGGAGGAAGTCACTGTGCTGAGAAATATCAGAGAAGATGAAGTGAGGTGTTTTAGTGATGGACTGACAGAAGAAGACTAATAGAGACAAACAGCTTGTAGTGAATCAATAGTTGTTTTAAAGGTGATGGATGGACGGGTGGATGGATCCAGAAAGTAGGTGAGTCAACCACAGTTCCTGTTACTAATATTGTGGAACCTGTGACCTTTAATTTTCTCTTGTACTCCCCAGACATCATTGTACTCATCGCCTCGGTTGCCGTGGTTTCAGCCGGTAGCCAGGGTAACATCTTTGCCACCTCTGCGCTGCGTAGCCTCCGTTTCCTGCAGATCCTGCGCATGGTGCGCATGGACCGCAGGGGAGGGACCTGGAAGCTGCTGGGATCTGTAGTGTATGCACATAGCAAGGTAGGGCGGTTTGAAATGTTTGTTTATTTTCTTTTAATCTATTTATTTTAGTTATGTACTTGTAGCACTTTTAAAAAACAAACTGCCAGTTTAGAGACAAATATTTGGGGGTCTCATTTAGGGATGCACCGAAATGAAAATTTGTGGCCGAAGCCGAATAATATAAACGCTTGGCCGAATAGCGAGTACCGAATACCGAATGCCGTTTTTTAGTTTTTGCAGATGAACCCCCTCCAGATTAGTGTTGTCACGGTACCAAAATTGGGACCCACGGTACGAGTAGTATCATGATACCACAGCAAAAATGAGGCAGATGTGCCTTTTGTCATTTATGAAAAGATAAATCACTTTTCTATAATACATCAATGATATTTCAATGGAATAAATTACTTATTGACTTATTCATACTTCAAAAACAGCATCAATAAGTGATTAACATAGGGGGGATCAAAATAAAATAAATAAATGAAATAAAAATCAACCAGCCACCCTCCTCCCCTGACAAGTAAAGAACAGTCCCTTCATAAGTAAAGAACAGCCCCTGAAGTGCGGTGAGGTTTGTGGACCGTTACCTGCCACAGAGAGAGAAATGTGAACGGCTCGCTTCTCCTCTGATACGCCACATACTGTGTGCCGCCATGGCTCGGCTGTTCAGGTGCTTCTGGACAGTCATGACAACAAGTTATTCACCTGGAGCTTCTGGGACTTCTCCGTCACCGGTAAGCCGTTATCATGCACCGCCGTATTTGACAGGAATACGTATTCCTGTCCTTTCGGGCCTCATTTTGATCGTACGCAATGTTTAGAGAAGAGACCTCTGGTGATTTAAACTGGTAAAAACCCTGAATAAAGCAGTTTCATGTTACAAATCAGTGTTAGTTTGAGATGTTTGGTATTTTACTGTAGACACGTGCCTCTAACCTGGCACCTGCTAATGTATGCTCACCTTTTTTCTCAGATAGCTTAAGATCCAGACGTTCAGGAGGTTTTTACTTGGAGCCGAATAATCTGCAGGGGTCTCCTTGTCTCCAAAACAATCGAACCTGGCGATTTAAATCAGTAAAAACACTGAATAAAGTAGTTTCATTTGAAAATCAGTGTTTTTCTGATGCTGTTTGGCATGTCACGGAGGGTTCTACTAACTACGGTGGCCGACACAAAAACACAAAAATGTGAATGGTCCTATACAAAGCCAGTGTTTGTTTTTCCCCTTCTGGGCTACTGTAGAAACATGGCGGTGCAACATAGCAGACTTCGTAGGCGAGGACCTGCTCTCTATGTAGATAGAAACGACCCATTTTAAGGTAACAAAAACACAATGATTCTTATTTGTGGGTGATTATACACTGCAGAAAACATACCTATTATATTGTATTCCATATGTGCCAATATATCCCCTTAAATCCTACACTGGACCTTTAAGATAAAGAAATAATTTGGTGAGTATATAAGCAAGTATGGATAGACTTAAATAACTTTTTTTTGTTAACAGCATAAACATGGTATTTGATATTATCTCTTAACAATGCTATACTTTAACATTACTATCATTCAACAATACTATATCATTTCAGTCAGTTGTCGCGTTTGTTTCAAGTCTCTGTTGCCACAGGTACATAAGATTCTCTCCCTTTTGTTTGTTCAACATACGACGGTGTTATTTGCTCTGTGCCTGCTGCATCTGCTGCTTGTATGTTATATCATGTCCATTTGTGTGTTTTCATGATATTGTACTGCAAACTGTTATTATCTACGGTCCAGTGTGTAGGATTATGGGGGACACATTGGCAGAAATGGATTATAATAACAGTTGTGTTTTCATAACCTTAGAATGAGCTGTCAACAGACAAACCAAGCACTGGCTTTAGATAGGACCATTAGTGTGTTTGTGTCGGCCACTGTAGCTCTCCTACGCACTTGGCACATACAGTACGTTTCATAAGCTGGAATGCATCTGCATCCATCCATTTTCATCCACTTATCTGGGGCCAGGTCGCGTGGGCAGCAGGCTGAGCAAAGCACCCCAGACATCCCTCTTCCCAGCAACACTTTCCAGCTCCTCCTGGGGGACCCCAAGGCGTTCCCGGGCCAAATGACATATGTAATTCCTCCAGTGTGTTCTGGGTCTGCCCCGGGGCCTCCTACCAGTGAGACGTGCCTGAAACACCTCCAGCGGGAGGCGCCCATGAGGCATCCTGATCAGATGCTCAAACCACGTCAACTGACCCATTTCAAGGCGAAGGAGCAGCGGCTCTACTCCGAGCTCCCTCCGGATGTCTGAACTCCTCACCCTATCTCTAAGGCTGAGTCCAGACACCCCACGGAGGAAACTCATTTTGGCCGCTTGTATCCGCAGTCTCATTCTGTCAGTCACTACCCAGAGCTCATGACCATAGGTGAGGGTTGGGACGTAGATGGATCAGTAAATCGAAAGCTTTGCCTTCCAGCTCAGCTCCCTCTTCACCACAACGGACCGGCGCAGCACCTACATCACTGCAGAAGCCGTACCAAACCGCCGATCCATCTCACGCTCCATTCTACCCTCACTCGTGAACAAGACCCCAAGATATTTGAGCTTCCTCGCCTGAGGCGGTAACTCTCCCCCAACCCATAGAGGGCAATCCACCGAAGAAAGCGACTCAATGTTTAACTTGATCCTTAAACCTAGCACCATTTAGCCTTCACAAGTGCATCATTATCAGGTGTACAGGGTCATCCAGTGGGACCCTCTAGCGGGCCGATTCTGACCACTGGGCCTTAAGTTTGACACCCCTGCACTAAAGCTTTAAATCTTGTCACAAACCGAGTTTAAAGATCATCCAGGCGAGGAACAGTGGATGATTCGCAACAATTATATCATAGCAACTAGAGTACTGCAAAGTGGAAGAAAAAACTAATTCCTCCTATAAAAAGAAACTGGTGAAAAAGGTGTCAATTCATTTTGGAGCCAGCGTATCCAAAACATGACATTTATCTCTTAACCTGTGTGAAGTGCTGTATAAAGCTTTATATTTAATGATTTTTGGTGTGTGTGTCTTTTAGGAGCTGGTAACTGCGTGGTACATCGGGTTCCTGGTGCTAATCTTCTCCTCCTTCTTGGTCTATCTGGTGGAGAAAGAATTCAATAAGGAGTTTGCCACCTACGCCGACGCTCTGTGGTGGGGCACGGTGAGCACGCACATATTAATACACACAGATCCACCTCTTAACGGCTTTTAAATGCCCTTTGAATAAAAGTAGTAGTGCTAGTAGTAACTGCTTTGACAGTGTTTGGAGAGCAGAAACAACCATGACTCTTCAAATTGACTGTTGAAATCATAAAATGTGTTTTGAGTAAGTGTTTCCATCCAACTCAGTACAATCACTTCCTTTAATTCCAGGTAGAATCAAAGGCAACATTGGAGTTATGCTGTTTCACTCTGACAACAGTGATATATTTCCATTTACAGTTCCTTTGTGACCTTAATGACACCCGCAACACAAAAACCAACAGGAAGGGCCTTTAGAGTCACACTTGGCTGTCTGTACCGCACTGTTTCCTCCTACATCCAAAACCCATTATACCTTGAAAACACGCACAAACAAGAAGCGGCCCAATCAATAAATTCAATCTTCTGCTGCTGCCAGGTGAGACTGACCCGTTAGGCTTGTGGGACTGACACTCAGACACACTGTGCTCCTATGTTCTGTGGTCCTGGAGCATCTTCTTTCTTGTAGACACTAAAAACTGTTATATCATTTTGGTGAGAAGGCAAAGTTTAGCCACATACACTTTGAGGATGTATGAGTCAACACAAGAGCTGAGAAAGAGGAAAGTAAGAGCCGTCACCACAGTGGGCACCAGCGACGTAAATGTGCAGTATCCACAGTTTTCTGTGAAGCTGGTTTATATTGGTGCTTCTTTTCTTTTGAAACACAGACTTTAGACATGTGTTTAAATGGTACACAGTACACCATTCAACACACTCTGCTGTTCTATTCATGATCTCCGAAAGTATCTTAAAGGCACAGTTCACCCTAAAATCCAACATACATATTTTGTCTCTTACCTGTAGTGCTATTTATCAGTCAAAGAGTTGGAGATATCGGCTGTAGAGATGTCTGCCCTCTCTCTAACATAATGACACTAGATGGCTCTATGGATTGTGGTGCTCAAAGCCAATGTCAACAGCAATGTCTCTTTCCAGAAATCATGACCCAGTTACACAAGATAATCCACAGACCTTGTTGTGAGCAGTTTCATGCAGGAACTATTTTCCTTCTACTGAACTACACCCGCTACCCATTTCACTGCACAGAAGGAAGCTTGCATCTATAGCCCTGTTTCCATCAAACACTTTCAGTATGGTACCTTTGGAACCAAAGTGGTACCTAGACCCTAGGTCCACTGGTACCTTTGGAACCAAAGTGGTACCTAGACCCTAGGTCCACTTAGCGTTTCCACCGCAAACAGTATTCTTAAATGTGGGCGGGGTTGTTGTCACTCACTGCTCCGTCCAGCACTCACTGTATTTCCTCCTTTATCAGTCTGCACCTTGTTTATCGTCCACAGAACGAGGCTGCACGCTGACATTTTCAGAACAAAATAAAACAGGCTGCAGTGAGAGTCTCTCTCCATGGGATATTAAAAATAGCAGGTTTGTACATTTAGTCCTTCTCAGGCAAGCTCAGGGGTTTAGTGGTGCTGGAGCCCACAGGAACACTCCACGATGCTTTTTTTTCTCCAGTGAGTATTGGGATATATGCCGGCAGTCGGCCCACTGAATGAAGTTATTTTTTCTCAGACTCCAGCTGCTGTGAGAGGCAGCAAAACATCCTTTCATTTTATAGTTACAGTTTACTAATAAAACTCTCCACAGTATGAACAGTGGTTACATGAGCCTTGACACAACTCAGCCCTGAGCAGAGTGACCGTCCTCTACTGACCAATCAGACTGCAGTGTTCACAGCTCCACCTTTTAGTACCAAATCTGTGTGCTAGGTACCCCAACAGAGGGGGGACCAAACATGGGGACGGTACAGAACGGTTCGATTGGTAAAGGAGTACTGAACTGACCTGTGCGGTACTGCTCGGTGGAAACAGGGCTTATGGCTAGCTCACCTAGCACCACTGAGCTAGCTAATGTTATAGCTGTGCTGAGGAGAACACCATTGATGTACTGTGATGAGCACAAGCCTCTCATCTATGAGTAGATGCACTCTTCCTTCTGAATGGTGACTCGTTTGGCAGGTGTAGCTCAGTAGAAAGAAAATAGTTCCTACATGAAACGGCTCACGGCAAGGTCTGTGGATTATCTTGAGTAATGGGGTCATGGTTTCTGGAAAGAGACATTGCTGTTGAGTTCTTCAAATGTATTTTTTACCACTTGAGCACCACAAGCCATCTACAGTAGTTCCATTATACTGGAGAGAATGCAGACATCTCTATGGTCGATATCTCACACTCTGCAACACTTGGCAACTCTACCAAAAAAGAAATCTAGACTGATAAATAGCACTACAGGTAAGAGGCAAAATATGAATTTTTGATTTAGGGATGAACTGTCCTCTTAATGCTGTTGAGACTTGGGTTTGAAAAATCAACAAATGTTGCACTGTAGCATAAAAGCTAATTGATTCATCGCGGCGATGGCACTCACAAGGTCTCTAAGCTTTTTATCCAGTTGTGTGGTTGACTCATAGTGTTGGGAAGTAATCAAGGTTAATAAACACATTAGATAATGCATTGTGACTTAATTGGATGTTTTAGTAAAAAATAAGAAACACTAGACTCTGTAATATCAGCTCTCCTCTTTTATTACTTTGCATTTTTCCCCCTTGACCTCTGAAGTCAAGTAATTAGTGGAAAAAAACCAATACAATATATAATACAAATTTGCTAAATGTAGTATGTCCATGGACGTCTGCAAGAAACAGCTTGTGTGTTAGATTTGCTCACAAATCCATTGAAGATTTCATAGAAGAAGAAAATAGCACACCTCTCCATCACTCTTTTATCACCATTTTGTGCACTGTGTTTCATGTCACCATTTCATTTGACTGTCTGAATGCAGAGCGCCCTATTTCATTGATGCAAAAATTATAGTCATGGACGACTGCAGGCGTCAGTGATGACGCTGAATGATGATTCACAGGAATCAGAAATTGCAGTTTACTGCCCACTATATTGTATTAAATGTATATATGGAGCATTGAAGGAGTGAGGCAAGGACAGATTTCTGACAAAGCCATGGTTACGTGAGCACTGACCTCTGATCCTTCAGATCACCCTGACAACTATTGGCTACGGCGACAAGACTCCGCAGACGTGGACAGGACGGTTATTATCGGCCGGTTTTGCTCTGCTGGGGATCTCCTTCTTCGCTCTGCCAGCTGTGAGTCAAATACAAACACACAATACAACACCACTGATTACATTTATTTCCTCAAAGCTCCAGAAAGCTAATGCTAACAGGAGCAGGGACCATGTTATATCATTGCGGAAATTTCTACAAGTTTAAAACTCTGTGTGTGTTTGTGTGTGTGTGTGTGTGTGTGTGTTCAGGGCATCCTCGGGTCAGGTTTTGCCCTGAAGGTGCAGGAGCAGCATCGACAGAAGCACTTTGAAAAGAGGAGGAACCCAGCTGCGAGCCTCATCCAGGTAGACACACACACAGCAAACACATGAGTCTCTGTTGCAGCAGCTGAGGACCAGTGTGAATGCAATACAAAGCATGTTTTTACATGAATGTGTGTGTGTCCTGTCTCATAGCCTCTCACTGTGTCTCTGTGTCTGAATAGAGGCATGAGTGTGTGTGTGTGTGTCCACTCTTTAAACTCTGGTGAGTGTGCTAGAAATATATTGAAGTGTGTGTACGGGTAGTTTCACCGTCTCTCATCCTATCAGAGTAAAGGTGTTTCATTAAGAGTGTACTTAATACAAGTGTGTGAGAGTGTGTGTGTGTGTGTGTGTTTTGCCCATCTCTGGGCTGTCGGGGTGTGCAGCCGATGATGACTAAGGGTGTGTGAGGCACGCCACCGTCTCTCAGGTCCAACAGCAACACACACTGCTGGGATTTATGAGCCGTTTCCATGGCGATCAGTCCCTGGGTAGACGCTCCTCCAAGCCGTCAGTCATTATAATAGACATGACCAGCTGTATTACTTTCTAATGAACAATAAATATCTGCTGTGGAGTGTGTGTGCGGTTGTACGTGTGTGTTTCTCTGTGTTTGCACGTGTGTTTTAGAGTGTTTGTTTCTGTGTGTGTGTGTGTGTGTGTTCTGTCCTCCTCTGTATGAGCTACCTTGACCTACTTTTAGGAGTTTATCCATCAAATAGAGCGCCTGCTATGGTGTTATCTTTTGTCCTTAAGGAAAATCCAAATTTGTACAGTCTGAGCCTCATTGTTTTATCTCAGGTCATCATTTCTATCAATTATGATAATATAAAAAATGTTATTGTCAAAAACGCAGGGATATAGTATGTTGTGTAGCAGCTGTCAGACACAGCTTTAGCAAAATATTCTTGGGGCCAGCAACATGAGTAATCAAGTCCAAAACACTGCAATTAACCCAGTTTTCGAAACTGCATATTTGGAAGTTCAACTTTATTTTGTCCCTGGAGGGCAATCTGTTGTACAGCAAGCAAAAACACATAAAAAGGCAAGAGTGGACACACAAGAATGTACGTACATAACAATCAGGGGGAGGTGGGGGGGAGCCAAATACATGAATTATTAGCAGCAACTGAAATGAACAAGGGTAAGAAAAGGAAAGCATAAATAAACCTGAAAATCTAAACTGTTACCCAAACCGTCTGTTGTTGAGGATTACACCCAAGTCCTAATGAAGGGTGAATGTAGGTTGAATATGGACTCAATATTAGGGATAGACCGATATGGATTTTTTAGGGCCGATGCCGATACCGATTTTTTTCCATCACCCTTAGCCGATGACCGATTATGGACTGCCGATTTTCTTGAGCCGATATTTCGGGCCGATACTGCTTTTGCTCCCTCAATTTACATCAAAAAAATTACACAATGATAACAAATATTACAGGTCTCAAGTTTAAAATAAGAAACATTTATTGAACAGTAAAAAATACTAAAACAAGATGGAAAGTTGAGGTAGAACAGGTAGAATATTATTATTATTATTATACATTCAAATAAAAAAAAGAGTTCAGTGCTCTTAAATCTTCCAGTAATGTCTTTATAAAATAAACAAATATTTAAGCTGAAGCATAAATAAAACAACAACTACTGTACACAGTAGGATTCGCTGCATGTGCGCTGCAGGGTCTTCCGGCAACACAGAGCTGCCCGTGGATGCCTGTCTGTAAATCATGCCAGGGAAAAATAAATCCGCGAACCCACGCGTGTATCGGCCGATGCCCATACAAGTAAAAAACTCAAATATCGGCCCGATATATCGGCCGGCCGATGTATCGGTCTATCCTTACTCAATATCCCATAATGCATTGTGTCAATTGTTTAAGCAAAGACCTATCACATGATGAAAGTCACTACAGAGTGTAAATAATGGAAGTCATCAACTTCACTACTTGTTTGAATACCATAGGTGTGGGCTCGAGTCACATGACTTGGACTTGAATCAGACTCAAGTCACAAATTTGATGAATTAAGATTCTACTTGACCATATCAAAAAACACTTGCAACTGGGCTTGGACTTACATGACTTCACTTGGACTTGAGCACTTTTGACTTGAAAATACTTGATATCTTCCCCCAAGCCCATCTGGAAAGAGAAAGTTTTAAACATTTTTCCAATATGAGATGAGTTAAATACTACAAGACAGGACAAACACAAAAACTTCATTCTGTTCTGGTACTGGTTATAAGTGCTACATGCTATAAACATACAGTGTCAATACTACTTCTCCAACAAACTTGTTTTAACACAAAAAGCCAACACATTTTTAGAAGCATTCACAATTTTTGTAAAATCAATATACGTAACCGGTGGACTCCAGTGTTGTCTGCGCTGTGTTTACTATATAAAGAGGCCCAGACTGTGGATATCTTTGGAGGCAATCTACGTTTATACCTGACAACTCTGACCGCAAGAGGTGAAAACAAAATCCTCTGTCAACTACAACAATATACATGTAATTCAAGCCCCTATTCAAATGAAGTGAATGAACAAAACACATTTTGTGTAATTATAATACTTACTAATATAAACGTACATTCGCCTTTGTTACGCATATTACTTCTGTATAATTGATCCTGTTATATATATATTATTAATCTGCTGATAAATTGCCATTCCATTTAGTGAGGAGCACATTTTGACTTGCTAAGGACTCAAAACTCAAAGTTTAGGACTTGGGATTTGAATTACGACTTGTCAGTCTTGACATGGGACTTGAGTACAAAGATTTGAGACTTATTTGTGACTTGCAAAACAATGACTTGGTCCCACCAATGGTATGTTGTCATTTACGGGATGCTACAGTAGATGGAGATTACAGGGCTGTGCGTACAATTTTACCGTAATTTCCTAGTTATACATCATGTGTTTCAGTGAAGCATCAAACTGACCCTACAACACTTACCTTAGTAATCATAGACAGTGTAGAAGAAGTGGATGTAGCCACCGGGATGTCACCCATCGGTTTGTGGACTACTGTTTAAAGCCTTGAGTTTTTCATTATGGCCATCGCCATTCTGAAGTTTCGGAGGCAGAAGTGGCCATATTTGGAAGAGAGGGTTGAAATGGGGAGATTACGCATTGTTACGCCTTTATCCTGATCGATTGGTGGCGACTTGGCATTGTCTATTTCACCCTAAACGGGACCATAATTTACAAAATGACCACCATGATGTATTGAAGAGGCCTTAAAACTAACAATTTAGACCATAAACTCAATAGAAAAATGCTTACTAGGGTTATAAATCAAGTGAGCAGTAGGGTCAGTTTCTCATACACTTCAATATAATTGCACTTTTCTTGCAACCAGTGGAGTCGCCCCCTCCTGGCCATTAAATAGAATGCGGGTTTGAGGTGCTTTCTGCATTGACATCACTCTTTAAACCCAGTGGCCAGTGGTGTAGAAGACGTGGGTAAAGTGGGCATTTGTTAAAACCCCTCTGATTGTCTCACTGTGTGTTGCTGCAGATCTCAGTTTGAAATCAGTGAGATATTTTCTTACATATTCATGTGAATAATGAATGAAATCTAAACATGGTTTTCCCTGTTAGAAACACCCATCATTTGCTACGCTTGACAAAGACCAGTTGGAGCCCAATTGATCCTAAATAACCCACTAAGGGAGCAATTAATCCTGCGTGTGTTGATCTTGTTTCTGTTTTATTGGCTTTGTATCAAGCACCTGGTCACTGTCTGTTGTCTGCCAAGCTTATAACATTTTCCTCAGCAGGTAAAAGGAAACTTGGAAGCGCCTTTGATGTGTTAAATATGTTGATGACATTCTGCCCGTCACTTCACTCCCCCATCTCACGCAGCTCTCTCTGCTTTGAACCACTGTGTGTTGTGTGTGTGTGTCTCTCAGTGTGCAGGGCAGGATATTACCACTGTCTTCAGCCTCGGCAGCTGGTCAATTCAAAATTTCACCTGCTATAAATATTTACCTACCAACTGTATTTTTAGAGCAAAATTGAATCTCCAAATGACTTCAAAGTAGTCTCTGGAGTAGCGTAAGTACCAACAGCTAAAATTGACCAACATTTGGCAAGTGGCCGGTGTTAATTTCCCACCCTGTCTGTGTTAAGTGTTTATATAAAGACTTTCCAGTCATGTCACAAATCTTGTAACCACACCTGGTGCCATTGGAGAGGTTCAGTTGGCTGCACATTAATAATGATTCAAAACAAAAAGGAAACAACCTGTTAAAATAAATGTAGTGGATGTAGGTCATTTCTGAAGAATCGGGTACATTTGTTTCCACATGAGGGTCAACATGACATGCAGCCCGAAATTTATGACCTGCAGACTGTACTCAGTGACAAACGTGTGAACACTTCCTTATATGCAGACACCCATAAACAGAATGGTGTGTGTCCATGTTTTAAATTACATTTACGTAACTTTAGCTGGAGTCAAAACCTCTAACTGCAGTTGCATCTTGACTAATAGCAAAAGTCTGGTGAGCACAACATGTCCGTAGATGTCCTGTTTGCTCAATCTAACCCATCCGTCACAGCCATGATTTAACTTTCAAACAGGCATGGAACATTAGACTTAACCCAAGTGCCAGAAAAATGTTTCAGCACTGTGATTAAAGTACATTTAGGTTTAGGCACAAAACCACTTTGATATAGTTGGGTAAAGATCATGTATTCGTTTAAAATTCCGAATTTTAGGGGCACAATTTAGGCAAGACAAGCAGCGATGTCTTAGTAAAAAACAGCTGCTTTTCATGCCACGATGCCCGCCAATAGGTTGCTACAAAACACCCACGTCTGGAGCGTAAAAACCCAGTGGAAACACACCAATGTACCCTATGAAACACCCACATTTGGAGCCTATAAAGCTGTTGGAAACACGCCGATGGGTTGTTACGAAACACCGACATTTGGGACCTAAGACACAGATGAAATCACACGAACAACTCGGCACAAAACACCCACATTTGTAGCCTATAAGGCCGATCAAAATGCAGCAATGACTTGCTTAAACACAACCGGTTTGAGTGTCTGTAGGTCTTGAACAGTGGTCTGTACTTTGGCAGCTGCCTCAACCAGGTGGTGCGTCATCCACCGTCTTTTCCACCTTCTGATGACAAAGTCAGCTCACAACACTTTAGAATAGAAGTAAGAAATTTCGCAATTTTAGCCTATTTGGAGTTTGCAAACACGTATAATGCCAACACCTTTTTCTGGCGACTGGGCTGGTGACTGGCTCTGACTGGTGTTAAATGTTACCTAAGGGTGCTTTCAGACCTAGAATTGTCTTGCTTTGGTCCGAATCAGGGACTAATTTTGTTATAAAGTTGCATAATTGTCTAGAGTTGGTTCGAGGCGCGGCTTCAACTAGAAAACAATGTTTTGATGCATTGGTTGTGAATGAACCGCACTTAGGGGGCAAACGAACTTGAGTTCGATTGAACGAAACCAAACGGGGCAGGTGTGAAAGCACCCTGAGATGGATGGAGACTGGACCTCCAATATGGCTGCCAGCTAGTTACATCCTCTGAAACGCTCTGTGTATGCTACATGTTCTTTTTTCCTCACTGTGTTTGAGCCATTGTGTCATCTGTGTCATGTCTATGTGTTTGTGTGTGTGTGTGTACGTCTGAATGTGTGTCTTGTCCATCTTTGCTCCCTCCCCACACTCAGGCGGCTTGGCGTCTGTACTCCACCGACGGTGCTCGTCCCTACCTCAGAGCCACCTGGCACCACTACCAAAGCGCCCTTCCCCCCCTCAGGCATGTATCCCCACCACCACCAGCACCACCACCAGCGGCACCACCATCACCGCCTCTCACCTCCCTCCAACAACCCCCAAACAAAATGCATCAACACTACCCCAAAAAACTAATCGGCTTTTTCTTTTTTTCCCTCCTCACCTTCCTTTTCTCACTTCCTACCCAACTTATATGTTCCCTCCCTCGCCCCGTTTTTCCTCCCACACTTTATCCTTTTAATTTTTTCATTTATCATTATTTTATTTATCCTGTCAACTCTGCACGTAGTGTGTCTGGCGTAGTTATGCTGCTGATGAGAACTCGGTTTCCATTGCTACCTGGAAGCCTCATTTGAAGGCGTTGCATACCTGCAGCCCCGCCAAGTAGGTAACAACTTACAGACTTACAAACATGGCCGCTGCTGCTCAGCCCCTTCTCCTCATCTCTTCTCCATCATCTCCATCTGCTTCTCTCCATCAGTGTAGCTTTGACTCTTTTTCCACTGTGTGACTCAGCAGATATTCTGTCATCAGTGTACCTGTAGAAACCTATTTTTCTCCAGTCTGGGATGGTTTGCTTTGTGCGCATGATCTTTAACACCCTGTACACATTCAGACAGTTAAAGGCCTTTCTTAGTGGCACACTGGAAGTTCTATAAATGTTTATTGTTGAAAATGCCACACGTCAGTAAAGTTCTTACAAACAGATGTGCAGACCAAGGCCAATTCGACAGTAGTGTTTTTTCAATTCACTTTTGGCAGTTTAAGTTTAGTAGTTCAGTAACAATTGTGTTGCCCAACCCATTTGTCAGAAAAAAAATGTTGGCATTGTACGTTTCTACAAACCCCGGGTACATTGCATCTTTATGTTCGTTAACATGTGGTTAGGTTTAGGCACAAAAACCACTGAGTTATGGTTCGGAAAAGATCATGTTTTGGCCTAAAATATCCACTATCACAAGAGGAAATGCAGCGATCGCTCGGTAGAAAACAACCGCTTTTTGTAGTAGTATCCTTGGTGGAAAAACAGTGACGGGTCAGGAAAAAACACCCATGTATAAAACCCAAAAAGCTGCTGGAAAAACAACAACAGGTTGTTGAAACACAGTTGTTTTTGTTATTTGTTGGCGCTGAACAGTAGTCTGCAGCTTGGCAGGCACCTCACCACGGTGTCACGCCATCCACCAACTACTAAACCTCCAGATGATGCGATACGATATATGATATGTTACAGTATATGATACAATACGATGTGATATGATAAGATAGCCGAAATGATACAATATATGATATGATGTGATATGATATGATAGACAAAATTATATGATATACGATACAATATACGATATGATATGATACAATAGGCGATATGATACGATATACGATATGATACATTATACGATATGATATGATGTGATATGATACGATAGATGATATAATACAATATACAATATGATACATTATACGATACAATACGATGTGATATGATACAATAGGCGATATGATACGATATACGATATGGATATGATACAATAGGCGATATGATACGATATACGATATGATATGATGTGATATGATACGATAGACAAAATTATACGATATACAATACAATATACGATACAATATGATGTGATGTGATATGATACAATAGATGATATAATACAATATACAATATGATACATTATACGATATGATACGATGTGATATGATACAATAGACGATATGATACGATATGATACAATATACAATATAATATGATGTGATATGATACGATAGACAAAATTATACAATATACGATACGATACAATATACGATACAATACGATTTGATGTGATATGATACAATAGACGATATAATACAATATACAATATGATACATTATACGATATGATACAATATACGATATAATATTATGTGATATGATAAAATAGACAAAATTATACGATATACAATACAATATACGATACGATACAATATACAATACAATACGATGTGATATGATACAATAGACGATATGATACAATGTACGATATATTATGGTGTGGTACGATTAGATACACGATACAATATACGATATACAATATACAACATGATATGGTACGGTACGATACGATACGATCAAATATGTTACAATATACGATATACTATGATATGGCACAATATACAAAAAGATATACGATATGATATGATCTCAATACAATTTGATACGATGTGATGCGATGTGATATATTCAATATGATACGATATATAATACAATACAGTGTACTTCTGGTGACTGGGCTGGCGTTACTCTACATTTTTGGAGAGTGAACAATTAGGCAAATTACCATTCCTGCTTTCACACACACCACATATACCTTTTTGATATTCGTGTCTATCTTTAAGCTAGCGCTCAGCCGTACTGTGCATGGCCATAGCTTGCATGTGCTTGTAAATAATTAACCCCATTGAATTAAAGTTTCTTTCTTTTTGTTTCCTTTTTGGCTTGATGCCTCCCATATCCAATAGTGGAAAAATCTGTATTGTGCTATTTTTAATCTGCTGGAATACTGATTTCTTTCCCTTTGTCTCCTCCTTTTTATCCCACTAACCCCTGAAGGAAAGAGCAGGGCGAGACTACTTACAGGTTTGTACGACTCTCAGCTCACTCCTCCAAAGACAAAAACACAAACACTCAACATGTGATGTAATAATATTTCAATAATATGCCTAATGTGTTTTTTCATTGCTGTGATATCTGCTGTAATCTGGTTTGTGGGCTTGTTTCGTCTGTTTTTTTGGTTCATTCATCAGATTTCCAGATTGGGTCCCTCAGGTCTCTTCGCCAATAAATGATGAACTGATTGCTTAGTGACATTTACCCGGTAATAGTGAATGGTTAGTGGATTAATTGAAGATTGTGTCCGCCATCAAAGGGTTGTGACATAGTGATTTGGTGCTTGGTTTATTGATTTATTGATTCAGTGAATGACTGAACCCTTATTTTACCCTTTAGAACAAATTCACCCTTACTGGAGAAAATCCAGGCAGTTATTTTGACTTATGCTGATGTTGTTGTGTTTTTAACCAGTATGACCTGGACCTGCAGTACTATGGTATAGAATATAAAGGGACTAGCATATGCATAGTGGAAAGTCAAGACATAGCTTGGACCTTTTTAAAGTGGGGTTGTATAAGGTTGTCTGTTGGCAGGCCCCCAGTTTGGAGAAGCAGACAGGAGTACAGACACAGACGCTCAGCAATGAACTGCTGTGGACTTAGGCAGCAGCAAAACATATTTTAACCACCTAAAAAATTCAACATCGCTTTAACTGTATGATATATTTAGAATATAGTGATGGGGATTGTGATTCCAGAGGATCTTAAGGATCTATGTACAATAAATTATAATAATAAAATGGTTGAGATGGACAAACTTTTACAACCATGGGGAGAGAAAACTCTAACACTTTTTGGAAAGATCTCTCAGGTAAATTCTCTTGTCGTGTCACAATTAACTTATCTTTTTATGTCACTTCATATTTTGAATATTTTTAATGCTTTACCGTCAGACAGAGATTTCTGATTCGGAAATGAAGCTGTTATATCCTCCTGAAACCCTGTGTCCTCATACGTGGACATCACATTTTGGGTTTACTTTACCTTATACTTCATTCTACTTAAAGGGAAATTTCGGTTTATTTCAACCTGTCTCCTATCGTCCTAAATTTGTTTCAAGTGACTAGTGACATAAAAGTAATAGTTAGCATGTTAGCCGTTAGCCTAGATACAGCCGGGGCGCATAGTAGCGCCAGACCTGTTAAAACGTAAGTGAACGGGCAACCTTCAAGTGCAAAGTTAGTCCACTAAACAAGCTTTTTTTCCACAAAGACCACCTCATATCGTTAGGATAAATGTCAGAGAACATGTAGAAAACGACATGTAAACGTGTTGTCTTACCTTACCGGTGTGCTGCCATGTTTGTTTACCATCTAGCTCTGCTTTCCAACTAAAAACAAGATGGCAGCCATTTCTGCCAAGTCAGTCCCGACACATCTCACATTTTATGGTTGCATCTTGTTAATTTATGACTTGTAATGTTTGTAGGCAACAAATTTGACAAATTTTAGCAACAGTAACTCGTTTTAAGACACTGGGACTTTATTGTTGTCTCGTTGAGGACATTGGGACTTAAATATCGTTGACAATGTTGAGTTTTTAATACTTATTGGGTCGTACTGATCCCAAATAGCTAGGAGAAATTAAAAATGCATATCTGTCTCTTCAAAACCAGACTCCATTGAGAAAAACACTAATTTAACATCACTGAACACAGGAGCTGCTGGTCTACTGCTGCCTCAATCAGTCACATTGTTTGTGTTATTTTGTGTGTTATTGTTGTGTTTAAAAAGGGTTAGTTGGATTCATTGAAGTCACACAATAACACACAAACTAACCAATCGAGGCAAAGAGGGGGCCAGCAACTCTTGTGTTCAGCGAGGTAAAATTACTCTTTTTGTCAATGGAGTCTGGTGAGAGAATAGATGGGGAACTGAAGCTGTAAACTGCCTGTCCGATTAAATGGTAAAGCAATAAAATTTAAATTGATGTTTTTTTAGGTGGCTAAAATGCATTTTGCTGCTGCCCCCTGTCCGCAGCAGTACATTGCTTATAGCTTCTGTGACAGTACTCCTGCCTGCTTCCCCAAACTGGAGGCACGCCGACTGACATCTCCTGCATGTAACACACTGCCTATTGATTATTGGCCCGTACAACTCCACTTAAAAGAATCCGAACTACCTCTTTAAGCAAAAACAAGTTGACATGTTCTGATAAAACAAATCCAGAGGTGTCAGATCAACATTTATTAACCATTTGAGTGACACAGTATCTACACTCTTTCAGGCGCTCTCTGAAAACATAGTTATTGATTTGTGTCGAATTGAAAAACAGAAAGCCAGGAAGAGATGCAGTGATAGAGACACATGTTTTTACATCATACACAGGTAGACTGAAGCTACACAGCAAATACAGTACTATAAGAGTTACAGTAGCTCATGCGAAGGTACAACTGCCGCCTTTCCTCTGCTTTCTTTGTTATATAGTCCTATCTCACTTTTCCAGCTGTTTCTATACATCTCCATCGCTGTCCTTATCTCTGCTCCTCATTTCACTACTGTTTCGCTCTCTGCACTTGACTCTCAGGCAGGGAACGTGATGGGCTCCTCTGGCTTTGTTGAGTGTACGAGTGTGTGTGCGCACACGCCTTCAAAGACAGGAGTCTGTACCATGTCTGTACCATGACGCACTTTTTCCATTGGGATGGTATTTATATAACTCATCAAACACAGTCTAGGAGAGACAGAGCGAAGTCGAAAAAAAGGGGGGGAGGAGGAGAGGAGGGGGGAGATAGGGGATTTCAGAGAGGGGAAAAAGACAGAGAGAGATTTGTGAGTTTAATTATGCTAGTATAGTTTTTACAGTGCAGCGCTTCTTTGGCAACATTTGGGAGCCTTATATTGAGCCAGCAGCTTCTTAGGCATTTAAACTGAAGACAGCGCCACACACACACACACACACACACACACACACACATATAAAGAAAATGAGTTTATACTCTCAGTCAAACACACAAACAAATGTGCTTCTCATCCTCAAACACAACAACATTTAATTAGGCTTTGTTGCATCCATAGCAACATTCATCCCCCAGAAATCCCTCGGTTTAAAGGGCTGCGTTTAATTACGCTTTCCTTTCTTAGAAACTTTTGTTACAATGAGCCCAATTTGCACTTGTGAAATCATAATTATGAACCCTTTTATGACGCTATTTCTTTTCTGTAACGTCCCCTCCGCGGAGAGAACACACAGCACTGTGTTATTAGTGGTTTTACAGACTGTCGGCTGCTCGGCGGCGGTAGGTGCCGTGGTAAACGGCTGGTGGTTTTCGTTTAAGCAGACTTGTAAACACCAGCAGTAGTAAACATTCGGCGCACCACAAAGTGCTAGCAGCGGACATCATGCTGAGCGCATGAGTGCTGGGTATTGGCAGAGAGAGGCAACATGAAATAAAGGCTAATAGGGCTTTAATCTGGAGTTTATGTGTGTAGGCAGGTGTGTTTGTGCATGTGTGCCTCCTGGTGCGGTCCATTCAAGTGATTCAGACTTTTTCTTTAAAGTGTATCTCTGACTATTTTCAACCTGGACATGATTCTCATCATGTGTGTTCAAACCTGCTTTTCTCGCCCCCCTTATGGGAAAATAAAAAAAAGGTTTATTCCAGACTATGCTGCACTTGTGTGTGTTTGTAAAAGAGCTGTTTAGAAGACAGCACTGTTCAAATAACAGCATTCACACCAAACTAAGCAAACCAGACACTCTGGCAAAAGCACCGAACTTCTTTGAAACAACAAATTGAATGTGAACGCAGCCTGATTTTTAGAGGCTATTTTAACACAACACTGCTGGCACACAGGCAGCCGTTCAGTAAATTTCTTCACCACATGTCACAGAACAGTCATTGTGTTGACTTTGAAGGTGATTTCGAGAGCCAAACCCAGGAAGGTCGATGTGAGGAGTTTCTCACTGAAGCATCTGGTGAGAGTTTGGTCGGATTGGTCGAGAAAAACAGAGTCCAGGTTGTTAATGTTGAGAGTTGTGCTTTAAAACCAGCTCTAGCTTTCACTACTATGATGTGTGCCATGAAATCACATCAAAATGAGGGACCTCAGGTGGGTTTACCTTCCTCTGCCTCTCTGTTTACCCACTCCCATCCTTTCCTGGTGTATGTCCTCTGCCCTCTCTCTGTGTATTTGCTTTACATTGATATTGACAGCAGAGAATTTCTCTTCTTCTTCCTCTTCTAATCTCCTTCCTCCTTTATCTGTCCATTCCCTCCTCCATCTCCCTCCTTCGCTCTAGTAAGGGTCTAAGTAATGGGAGGCTCTTCAGAAGGTACACTCGGAAGTATAGGAGGTACCTGCAGTACTACCCAGCATCCTCTCTGTCCTGCCCTTAGCTCAGTAAACTGTGGGAATGACTGACTAATAGCATGGAGGAGAAACTTACATCTTAGCTCCCTCCTTGATCCCTTTTATCCAACGAAGGACTGAGGCGACCAATGCTGCCTGCTGCCTGTCGAATGCAAACAAGTCTTTGTTACCATGTGTCAAATTAAAGGGGAATTCCACCCAAACTGATCTTTACACTGCAAGAGTAGACAGGGTTTTAAATGTAAGGTGTAAGTTTTTGACATAAAGGAAAAGTGCACCAGATTTTACTGCCTAACAAACTGCATGTAGAGCTCTTAACACCCTGAAAACTAGGCATCATGGGATGTTGCTTGCCATGATTCTTCATAATTTCTAATTTAAAATCCCTATGCAAAAGAAAATGTGAGTCAGTTTTCTCAATAAGGTAAAACTCAGGGTAATAAGTTGAACAAAACAATTAATTCCCCTTTACTTTATATATTTTTTAAAACTGCTCAGAGTCCAGCCACATGAATATCTTTTGATTAATTCATATTCTTTAATTTTTAAATGTTACAGTCCCATTAGTTGAAAAGATAAAATGGTTTTATGACAATTTAACAAAAAGGAATGGAAATAAAATGAGTAATTCACGGGGCTGGACCCACTTCACCTTAATGTTCAACTGAAACCACATATCCGCTCTGTAAATCACTCGTCCGGTGCTGAAACCAGTTTTACATAGTTTATTTTCAAAGGACTACCATTCCTGTATCCGTCTGGAGATCTTATTTCGATACAGCCAATAAAATCTTACGTGACGCAGTAATATCAGCGTTCTGTCACAGGCAGAGCAGACGTCACACTGAACCCGAGAGCAGTCTGCTACACAACACAAGAACAACAACCCACATTAGCTTTCCTGCTGAAGTCTCATTTGTATCTAACACAGAAACATGCATCTTATCCAGCGCAGTAGTTTGCTGAAAAAACAACCAAGCAAACATTCACCGGGGAAAAGTGTGCTAATTGCTTGCCTAGTTTTTAGGCGAGATAGCTAATAAACTGCTCAGCTGCAGCACTTTAGCTTAGACCTGTTGTCTTCGTGCGTGGACACTCCTTTGTGCCATCTAGTGGTAGTAAGAGCACAATACACTAATCCATGTAGAAACAAGATGGCAGCCATCTCTGCCAAGTCAGTCTGCAGCCGATCTGGAAATCCATCGGTTCAAAAAAAAAAAAAAAAAGGATTTTTTTTTTCTTCCTTTACCTCTGGAGGCACTGCCCGTAGTTTTTTGACTAACGGAAGTGCAGGGGCCTCGGGGATCGCTCAACCCCTTCACTTCCGGGGGTGTCCCCAGGGAATCGCGTCGTTGTTTACAAATACTTCCAGGTAGAAAACCAGCAGAGTTTTGATATATACATACATACATATATATATATATATATATATATATATCTCACATTTTTCATGTCACTATATCACCGTTTAGACTAATCTGATGTTTGTAAAGTCTATAAACACAATGATTGAACAAACATTACTATTTCTGTGTGCACGTTTTGTAATTAATAACATGGTTATCGTAGATTAGCTGGGCTAACCGTTAGCTGTTAGCCCCATTAGCAGTGTCTGTAATAACTCAGTAACTTAATAAACGGTCCGTGAATAAAATATTTTTTCCAGCGGATATCTTAGTTACAACATGATTGAGCTAACAAAGCAGTTTTGTGTTGCTATGCGTGGTATTTATTCAGTTATGGGAAATCACGATGTCTAGAAAGCATCAGTGGCTGCAGCTGACATGGACAGCTAACAGCAGCAAAGCTAACATCAGGACGTCATCTGTTAAAAGCCTCCCGTTGTCGGATACGACATGAAATTGCTCCAGTTAGCTCAATCATGTTGTAACTAAGACATCAGCTGGAAAAAATATTTTTTTCACGTTGACGAGACGGCGTTTTGGGTGGAGCGGTCGCCATGGACGTGGAGCTTGCTGTTTCTGTAGGTACACATTTCCTGGGGACACCTGCAAGTCTCGGCCACGCCCCCTCCATTGTGATTGGCTAAATGCAGCATTGTTCAAACTCAAAGCCGCACCCCCCTCTGTAGTCGTCTTTCGCACAGGGCCGCCGACAGATTCTACAATGTAAATTGCCCAATCTGTCTTGAGAGATTAGTCTGCAGCTGATCCAGACACAAAAGAGGACAAGGTCCAAAACCTGATCACATTTAATGATTGAAACTTCTTTTTTTAAGATTAATAATGTTTGTAGTTTGATATGGCAACAAATTTGACCAAGTTTAGCAACAGTGAAGAGCTAAGACACTGTTAATTAGGAAGTACTCGTTGTTGACAATGTTTCTTTTTTTTATACTTATCACATCCTACTGATCCTAAATAGCTAGAAGTAATTAAAAATGCAAACCAAACAAAAGTCAGGGTCTCAGGAGGTCAAACAGCACCAGGGCAGTACTAGTTTAAAATGTGCCTGTTCAGAACAGGCCAACTACTTGGCCTCCAGTTTTGCTGCTTGTAGCTTTTTCGAGAACCTCTCATCCAAACAATTGCACACTCGACACTGTGCTTCCTATGGCCCTCAGCAGTACACATGCCATGACATAGTTATAGTTGTATCCCCCAGCAATGCTAGAGCATGTGCGCCATTTAGGTGCAAAAGCTCATGTAAGAACCACTTATGCACATTTTTATATTTGGTAAAGATGTCTGTGTTGATAGGACATATCGTATAGGTTCTGATTATATTTAAGTTTACACAACAGTTTCTGTGTATTTTGAGTACTGTATATAAGTGGACTATACTAAGGCTATGTTTAGATTTACTTTATTTCTGCATTAGATTACAGGCAGAAGTTATTTACTCCAGGTATGGTGCCTTAAGCCAGTTTAGTGCGCATAACAAAAGGAGATTGACAACGTTGTGCGAAGTCGGTGTTGGTTTGGATCTTAATGAGTTTTTGACTGTGTTATGCAGTGTTAAAGTGTATAATAAGGAGGAACACGAGTCAAAACCGAGACACCTCGCAGACTAGGTGACCTAGGAACTTTAGTACGTTGGCACAGCCACTATAGCTCACACAAACTTTTTGTAGCCTTCAGAAGAGCCAAAGCCCGGCTATTTCTGAGAACAAAAGCATTCATTGCGAAAGCTACATTGCTGATGCTTAAAATTTTGAGTTTGCTAAAATCTCTGGTCTCCCTGGTCTTTATTTCTTCATCTGCTCTTGAATGTACAGTGGTGAGTCATGGAGAGCACTGTACTTGTGGCGGTATTAACACTCCACTTATAAATATGTCCTGTAGATCTCAAGAGCTGGCACTCAACACTACACTTCCTTTAGTCCACAGCAATGCAGCCACAGAGTGTGAAGTCAATTGGATGTTGAGAAACTCGAAGGACACACATGCCTTCATTTTTAGTTAGATATTAATGTACCTGCAAATATCACGTCCGTCCCGTTAGATGCTGCTGTGGTCAACAACACGCCGCCTGACCACTGTCATCTCTCATTCCCTGCCGGAGCCTAGCCTGCAACGTCTGTCAATCAAACAAACACCAACTGAGACTAAAAGGATCATTTCTGATATTTCCTCAAAGACCTTTTATTCCTCCTTTTGATATTAAAGACAGATTAATAATTAATTTAAAAACATGTTTTTTGACGACAGAAAGGGATAACTAAATGTGATTTCAGTTGGACCTTAAATATCTCCCAACAAAACATATGATAATTGTGCACATTTCAGTGTACGGCTATAGGTTTTGCAGCTTTTCCTTATTTTACTGCATGCCTCCTGCATCACTGCTGCACTTCTCTTTACAGTCATGTCAGCCCTCAGAGATAGAAAGAATAGTGATAGATAAAGATCTGTTCTGCTCTCCACTGTTTCTAATACTTATTTCTGCCTTGAACATTGGTGAATATTGTCATGTGCTGTGAAGTGTTGGATAAGGTTCCCACACAAGTCTGGGAAAGTGAGGAAAAAAATGCACAGGCCCAGGTTTGGGAAATTATGGTGAATCAACTTCCCAAAGTCTTTAGAAGTTTTCTGAATGTGCAAGCAAAACACAACTTCTGTTAAAGAGATTAAAGCGGATTAAAACGCTGAAATTCAGGTGAGACACTGAGGTTTGGAAACTGTGAAATTGTGGCATGGAAAATGTGTTGGAACCCTGCATCTCTCTCTGCTGCATCGCATGCTTGTATATTTGCCTTAGCAACATTATAGTTTACTGCAGTGAGTCCCATTAATTTAGCACTTTCTGCATCCCCACCAGCCCCTGCAAGGTTACTACAGAGATCAACATCATAAATGCATTTTATTCTCCAGTGGCTGATGGTATTTTAATTGTTTAAACTGGGAAAAAGAAGTGATAGAGGAATACAACGTGGTAAAAATAAGAGTAATGGTATGGTCTTAATAATGATATAATAGTATTCAAAAGATGTATTTTAAAGTTATTTTATGTAGCATATTTAACCCTCACACTATGGTGTAACTGCAGTGAACAACTGAGACCTTAAAAGAGTTTGTGTTTTGCATTTTTAAACCACATTACTGTTGCATCCCATTGGATCTTTAAAAGGGTACGTTGCCATTTTTCAGCTAGCTCTGTATCAAAACAATGTGGATAGCATGTGTAAATGAACTGTGGTAAACTTCCCTCCGTCCAACCAATGCCAAGATTTCCCTCCTCGCCCCCCAGTGAAATTCCGCCATACGAGTTTCAAATTACAGGCTATACTTCCGCGTTTTTGCACATATTGCTCCAGGGATGACGTTGTTTTGTAGGCCGACGCGGAAGTTAGCATTGCTCTGGTTCCCTGGAGGGAACAACTACGCAGGTTGATTTTAGCGCTGCTCAACGTGGACTATATTGCTGTCATTGTTCATTTTAGTCAAACCATACAGTTTGAAAACGAGGCGCGGCTCCAACTAGAAAACAATGTTTTGATGCATTGGATGTGCTGAATGTGCATATTAAGGCAGTACAGGAGGAGGTGCACATTAATAATCCTCCAGGACTGTAACATGCTCATGTTTAACCCAAACAATGTGTCATGTGACTGCAGTTGCTTCACATCCAGGTCGGAACACGTTCTCACCACAAACGAACCGCACCAGAGTTCGTTTGTAACCGGACTGAGACCACCTCTTCAAGAAGGTCTCGGTCTGGTTGTTTTGTGCACACCTGAGTGTGATTGCTGTGTTCACACCTGCCCAAACGAACCGCACTTAGGGGGCAAACAAACTTGAGTTTGATTGAACCAAACCAAACAGGGCAGGTGTGAAAGTCCTCTCAAACTCAGATCGGAATCCAATCAAATGGTAAATCTAGGCAGTGCTGATCGAATATATATCGAAATGATGTTACTATATCGGCTATTTCTCGCCTCATGTTTTCAGAAACATGTTCCAGCTCACTGTTTAACTGTAATGCAAGATCATTTCTTGCCAACCGGCCACTATTGTTTCAAACAGACGTGTTCGCATTACATCATTCAACAGCAGGAGCATTTATCGGCATTCTGGTAGTTGTAGGTTTTCTCCCTCGTGCGCAAAAGTGTCCTTTTTCTCTGATTCTGTGGCACCAGTTTCAAAAATATTTGCGTGGTTTTACCGCATCTTATTAAAAGGCCATGTTTCCAGCAGTGAAGTACTTATTCAATTATTTGGATTTACCACTAAACATTGATTCACATGCTGCCGTCAAAATCTCTGAAAAATGAAGAACGTTTCCCAAAAATAATCTTACGAAAAACACCATGTGGAGGCTGTTTGAAGCATCTTTCAATACTGGTCTCATTTGTTTAAGGCAGTCTCAAAGTTAATATAGTGATGATGTTACCATGCTTCACATATTGCCTGTAAGAATCTCATTAACTCTGTTTTAAAAATCAGAACATGAATAGATTATGAGATGATTGGGTGAGGACTGCAGCACTTCAGGATCCAGTACTGAGGGATTTTTATTTGGTTGCTTGGCGGGCAATCTGGCTGTGTTCTAGTGTTTTGGGCATGTCAGTTGGATGGATGATGTTTGGGCTGAAGGGAAAGACAGAACGCTGCCCTGTGTCTGTGCTCTGAACTCTTCTCACCCTCTGAGGGGAAATAGGTGCTGACAGCATCTCCTTTTTTTCTTCCTCTCCCTGTGTCTCTCTATCAACCCCCGACCTCTGCCACACACTCTTTCTTTATCAACTTCATCATGAACTCCCTCTCCCCATCATCCCCATCTATCTACCTCTGAATACTCACCTCCATCATGCTCCCTCTGTCTCCCCCATCCCAAATCTTTCTCTTTGCTTCTGTGAATGTTTTTCTCTCCTCTCTCTTTCCACATCCATCTATCCTCTTCTTTCCTGCTCGGTTCTTCCCTCCCTCCCTGCAGTCAGAAGTTGAGTTTTAAGGATCGGGTCCGGATGGCGAGCCCCCGTGGTCAGAGCATGAAGAGCAGGCAGACGTCCATCAACGACCGCCAACGCTCTTCCCCTGGCAACGAGGTGGTAGGAGGCCCCGAGCTGATGGGAGGGAGCCCGGCCAAAGTGCAGAAGAGCTGGAGCTTCAACGATCGGACACGGTTCAGGCCGTCGCTGAGGCTGAAGAGCCAGACTCGCACTGCTGTCCCAGATGGTGAGTGGGACTGTGTGTGTGTAACTGTAAATAGCAACCAAACATCCAAAACCACGTCTTACAAATCACTCTTTTTCGCACAGTGCTCCATTTTATGCAGTAAATGTCAGAGGTGGGAACAAGTCACTGTTTAGCAAGTCACATGTAAGTCTCAAGTCTTTGCACTCAAGTCCCAAGTCAAGCTCCATGTCCTGTACTTCTGAACTTTAAGTTTCGAGTCCTCAACAAGTCATAGTGCACTCTTCACTAAGTGTAATGCCCTTTTAACTACAGAGTAATCATATTATTTTTAAAAATCTTAAATGCTTTTTAAAATTTGTTTTATTCGTTAAGTTTGTTGGAAGATGTGTCTCTGTATTTTTCGACCCACACGTTTTGCATACTGCTGTTTGTTTTATGTTGACCACCCATAGTTTTTTTAAATTAAGTATCTGTGGTATGATTTTTTCCAACGTCAGTTCTTAATGGTTCCCCTCCTGCAATTTGATTGGATGCTGTTGGATATGTTCGAACAAAATGGATCCAGAGACTTAAGCACTGACCTGCTTGGCATGACTAGCGTTAATTTTAGTTGATTCAGAAAATGAATTGACTTGTGGGACAGTTTTTAAATAACATACTTTTTAATCTGTGGACTTGGAGCGAGGTATCAAGTATTTTGAGGTCAAAAGGTTCAAGTCCAAGTGAAGCAGCAAGACATTGGTGTTAAAGGCACGCTAAGCACCGTTGGGCGTCTCTTCTGTTTACGTACAACAATGTTATCAAACACAGCGGAGCTAGCTCGCCCCTCCCGCCTAGTCTTCCGTGACTCTGCCATGAACGAGCGGTAGCTGCTGGATTTACACACCTGTTCAAGGGATAGTGCACCCAACATGCAAATTCAGCCATTATCTACTCACCCTCATGCCGAGGGAGGCTCAGGTGAAGTTTTAGAGTCCTCACAACACTTGTGGAGATCCAAGGGGAGAGTGGGTAGCAGCACAACTCCACCTAATGGAGGCTTACGGCACCCCAGATTCAAACGTCCAAAAAACACATAATTGAAACCACAAAATATCTCCATACTGCTCATCTGTAGTGATCCAAGTGTCCTGAAGCCCCGACATAAAAGTTGTTTGGAAAAATGTCATTTGAACTCTGTTTTTAGCCTCATTGTAGCCTGCAGCTCTAACTGCCTCTCTGGGCACTGCGCTCAGGTGTGCACCCTTGCGCGAGACCGTGAGACATGGGCACCGCGTTCATGTGTGTTCACGTGCATTCGCTAGGCTCGCGCTGGCTGGTTGGTGCAGCCTGGACCCAAATGTTTTTGTTGCCATTTGCGGAGCCTGGGCTGCCTACAGAGACCGGACTTTTTCACAGCACATTCAGAGGACATGTAGCTAGCGGATCGTGAGGAGATGTTTTCTGTGTGTGACAAAAACTTTTCAAGCTTAGGAAGACTTAGAGAGCCTTTAAAGTCCATGTGGAGTTGCAAATCTTTCTTTTTTATTTTGTCAAATTGAGTCCAAAGTCATCAAATTTGTGACTCGAGTCCGAGTCATGTGGTAAATTTAGAGTAACTTTATTTGATGTCTTAAACTTAAAGGGGAACTATGACCATTTTCAAAATTCATACATGTTATTCCTATGGTGTAAGACAGTCCAAAAATATTGGTAAACATAAACAACTCTCTCCTGAATCCAAAAACTAGAGTGTTAAAACTGAAATTTGTGATGCCTTAGGGTATAAAGTCTAGAGCTGCTCCACAGAGAGTGAATAGTGACAGATGTTTTAGATGACACTGAGAGCAGCCAGAGGAGTGTATAAGTGTATAAGGGAACGTTTACGTCTCAGACCTGAGAACACTACAATAGGATAAAGCTGATTTGGGTTTAAAAAGGAAAACAAATATTCTGTGAGTCCACAAAATCAGTCTCACATTCACTGTCTGTGGAGTAGCTTTATACTTCATGACATCACAACTTTAAGACTAACTTCACTGGTTTCTGGCTTTTCTGGCATTTGATGCAGTAATGTGTCCAGTGGGAGTCCCAGTTATGTTTTTATCCAGGTGGGTATTTTACATCTTGAGGAACATCTTAACAGAGTTTAATTATATGCTTTCATGTGTACTTTAAATGTCCTGTTTTGTGAATGAATTTATTACAACATAAATTAGTGTACATGTATACTGTATTTTGTGCAGCAGTGTTTTCACTCAGAAGCTCCTACCCTACAGTAATAGAAAAAAATGCTGACTGTTTTAATAGCACCTCTGTGTCTCCTCTTATTCCCCCGTATCATTTATATGAACTGACTTTATAACCTCTTATGTGCCCTTCATCATCATTCACTCTCTTTTCATTTTTCCCCCATGCTTTCTCTTGCTCTTTCTCCTCTTCTCCATGTCCGTCCCTCTGTCTGTGGCTTCTACTCTCCTAATTATTGGCAGTATAAAGGATATATATACCCTCCTCTCTCACCTTACATAGCTGAGCTGGCAAAACGCTGCCCATTCCTATTGATCCCATCCAAGCAGGGCATAAATTCTCACCACCTAAAAGCCAAAATAGTATCAGGTTGAAACATTCTTGGAGACTCCTGTCCAGACTATGCAGAAAATGTTTTATGAGTTTAAAGACTGGAAATGATTTTGCATGGGGGCTACATTTATTGATGAAAGGGCGGTGTGTCTCTCTCAGTGGACACAGGCATGACCACGGAGGATTCCTTTGATGAGAGAGGCTGCCATTGTGATGTTACAGTGGAGGATCTATCAGCTCCCCTCAAGGCTGTCATCAGAGCTGTCAGGTGAGATCCTACACTTCATGTTTCATCCAATGATCCTATCCAAAGCATCTTTGAACCACCAAAATCCTACTAATGTTTGAGGAAGGGAAGAGGAACCAACAACCAGGTTTGCAAACTTGCATCCAAATACTAATAACAAGTAGGGTGTTTACTGGTGTTTATTGTGCCATAGAGCAAAATGTGAAAGTCTCTTAAGGTTGTGTTAACCACAGACCTTATTTTAGGAATCAAACCCAAACAACTGACCCCAAGACAAAGGAACCGAAAGTGCAAAAAGGCTAATTCACTTCTGGGTTTCAGGAGTCTTTCCTTAGTTTAACATAATCAGGGAAACAGCTACCAGACTATATCTTGATCAGGGGCAGTGACTTGTCTCTGCTGGGTGCAAGTTTCGAGGAAGTTACAGCACCTGGCTAAGAAATGGTCAACATAACCCTAACTCTGACCTGTAAAACCACAAACTGTTGTTTTAAGAGGCAGACAACATGATGACCTGATAGGTGTATTTTGTTATCTTTAGACCTCACTTCCAGTCTTCATGCTAAACTAAGCCACCCAGCTGCAGTGCAGACTGTAGATTTATATTTACTGTGAAGATGAGACTGGAATCTTCAATATTTATCCTTTATTTTGAGTGATTTTAAACCATTAACCATAATCAATTATTAGATATTAGGAAGCGACACATTTTATCTTGATATTCAACCCTTCTTCTGACTGGCTATTTATGATCAACTATAGCTGTCTGATGAATCTGAAACTGATGGTTTGTTGGAATTTAGCTCCACTGAAGCCCTCCAGCTTCCTGACTGTATTTTGTGACCTGCTGGGACTGATAATGGACGTCTTATTGATTAGTCACATCATTTAAACTCCCCCTTGGGGCCATTTTTCTCACCTGTGTCCATTGATTCTGAAACGACAGTGACAGCTCACTGAACTGAACAGTTACCAGTCAATCGGTGATGTCACTGAACTGAGTCCTCCTTTTATGATTGGCTGGTTGTTGATTGTATACTACTGTAGTGCAATCTTTTCTGTAGTTGAGCTTTTGTTAAAGTCAGGTCACGTGCTGTATTGATTCACTGTTTGCCTGCTTTCTTTAGAGGCTTTTTTATGATCTGAAGGTATTGATCAAAGAATTCATGAATGAAAAAATACCAGCAGCTAAAATATGAATGCATGCATGTAGAGTAAGGAGCCAATAACCTGGTGTATACATGTGTTTTTGAGTCTGGTTCTATACGCCTTAACAAGTTATAGCTGATCAGAAATGATGGCTGCTTAAGGAGGTTCAAAACATGTTTGTTTTTTCTATCTCCTCATGTATCTCCTCACGGTGCTACAGTAACAGATCATACACCACAACAACACAGACCCCTATCTGTCTCCCCTCCTCTATACATGTAACTCTGGATGGGAAAAACATACTTCACGCACGAGTGCAGGGGCTCACACGATGTTTGCATTTATAAACGGATTTCTGTGTCTTCACGTCCGTGTTTCTCCATCTTTTTCTCTTTATCTATATGACCTACTGCTGGGTTTGAGGGGTTAGCCTGAGGGAGTTTTTCGCGTAGTTGTGTGTGTGTGTGTGTGTGTGTGTGTGTGTGTTTCACCAGACCATGATCTCTTACACTGGCACCGGCACCCTGTGAGCGAATGTTTATCCAACTGGCGCCAACTGATTCTCTCACTCCACTGCTTCTTCTCACCCTCGTCATAGTTTTTCATTGTAAGAAAATGTCCATTTTCACCTCTCAGTAAAACATGATTTACATTACAGGTTGGGGAGAAAAATGACTACTAGTTCAAATATGAAGCAGCTGCTGTAATTTTATACAGCTTATTAAAAATTTAAATGTAGATATCCGTTATACAAGGACAGATGTTATCCTGGATTTCTCTGCATTTCAGAGTGAAAAAGCCTTTAAACAACATTTTAACCAGTAAAGCTGTTGATAGTTAACACTTATGAGGACTGGACATCAAGGGTGTAGGTGTTGTTTAAATATTGAGGGGGGGGGGCGTATGAAAAAGGGATTTGGAGAGCATCAAACACTTAATTTCTTGCATTCTAGTTGTTTTTTATGCACCAATTTGTGCTTTTTCTGCAAAAATTCATGTTTTTTTATTGGCAGGGTTAAAAGCACATGTTCTACATATTGAGAGGGAAGCATCCCCAGCGTCCCCCGGTTGAAATCACCTATGCCAGATAGTACTGTATCACTGTATCACTGTATATTGAAAGGACTAAAGAAGAAAGACCAAGCCAAGGCCGTTATGATTTGCAGTGTTGCTCCTACAGATCCTCTTCCATTAAAATCACTAGCTTCTGAGTCTGTCTGTAAACAAGTTGCATCACACCAGTCATGTCTGTGCAATACTTCCTCCTGTATCACTGAATCCCATCACACTTATTTAATCTCTCGTTTCACTTTCCTTCTTCTTTGACAGTGAAATCTTACATCAAATTGATCCAACCACGAATTTAGGCGATTCAAGTGATTAATATATGAATAATACATTTTTTTTCATAATATTTTCAACCCACATACAGATGCTGCCCATAAGGGCCACAAAATCCTTTCTGTAAGTAATCTGTCCCATCTGCACACTTGTGAAATGTGAATGAGAATGTGACTTGTGAAATGTGAAAAGCTAACAACGTATATTTGCACATCAGCTACTAAACTAAACATTTGTGTATTTATATTGTTTCCTAACCCTTCTTATAATCCAAGGTAGTGCTACCATCTACATCTGATGCCTGCCTTTACACAGAGTGGGTGTCAGGTGGGTGGAACACAGTTTGGCACATCCAACTTTGTGCAGATTGGAATTTGTATTTTCTATCAAGAGTCCAAGTTTTGTTGGAATCCACCCAAAATAATTTGGTTTAGTTTGGTAAAAAAAAACAAAAAAAACAAAGCTGTAATTTTTTTTTCATTCAAGTTTTTTTTTTAATTACATTTTCCACCACATAAACAAAAAATGCAATATGAATCAACATGCCACACTGAGTACCTGATAAACAAAACGATCACACAAAAAAAAGATGAATTAAAATTAAAAACATACTTCTACAAATACGGAGATAGAATGTGTAAATGAACTAAAACATGTTCTAAGTACAGGATAAACAAATGGATACCTCCTCCTCTAGGCAACAAAAATCTCGTCTTTCCTTTTGTTTCTTTTTTTATGTACTTCCAGACTTCATAAAATGTCCCTTGGCAGTTGTTACTACTTGCCATTAATGATTCAAGAGGCAATATCCATCATCAGCTTTAGCCATCCATCAAACACAGGCTTTCTTGAGCTCTTCTAATGATGCAGAATTATCCTTGATGCGGTGACAAAGCCTACCAGAGAGTCTAAATTGTTGCTTAGATATACGTAGCGGCAGCAGGGTCTCCTAATAAGGGCAGCTGGGGAGATTTTGGCGATGGTTTATGCAACCATTCTCCAATACATCTGATGACATCTTTCCAGAAAGATGGAACAAATGAGCAATCCCAATATAAATGAAGAATTGTCTCCCATATGTCCCTTTCTTTGAAGCTTAGCTGGGGTGTAATAATACCTGTGTATGATGTGATGTGCATCTCTAACTGACCATCCAGCACTGGCCTCTACAGTTGTCCAGACATCCTCTTTGATAATTGAATGAGGATATTTTTCCCAATTTTTTGTTAAATTTGCCAATTACACAATTACCATAAAGGTGTTTGTTCTCATATTTACTTAAGACAACCCCCAAACTCTTAATGCAGCTCCTAATTTGTAGATAACACCAGAATCGTCGAACCGAAACCGGCGATTTCCAGTGGAAATTTGTTTGTTCACAGTACTCTTCTTTCCAAGAGCAATCGGGAAATAAAACATGGAACACACCACCTGTTATAGCTCAAACAGCATTATGTGATCATACCTCTGCCATCTCTTACAGCCATCTCAAAGCAACCCAGCACGCTAGCAATTAGCTTGCCTTGCTCCATTGAAATACTGTTAACTTTAACATGTCCCGAGCTAGCTTAAGGTAAACATCTGCTCGTTCTAAAGATGATTTCTGATTTATGATGACTTACTAAGAGTCATGTAGCTCCATGTAAAGTGAATAAATGTGATGTTTCCCAGCTAATCCTCAGTTTGTCTGCACTAATGACACAGTTTACAAGTTTCTTTAATGTCTGATTTATTGAAAACTGTCCTGAGCGAAACATTATCAGCAGATTTCAGTAATAGTCATATAAATTAGGAGTAAAAGAAATAACTTTTGGCATTCATTTTTTATATGATATAAAGGAAGTACGGTGAGAATGAATTCAGACGGGGAAAGACAGGGATATCATGTACTGACGTTGAGTGACGGATCTGTCAGTCTATGTCATTCTCTTAATACTTTTTTGCTGTGTCTGGTGAAACTCTTGTGGTTTTATTTTCATATCAATGGTACCTTTGGCAACAGGAACAATCCCTTTTTGTTCTGGTTCCGTGTTCAACACACAGTTGCAGAAGACAAATATGTAGCTTAGACTGGTCGTTAGTCGTTACAGACACGGACAGCAACAGGTACCAGAGCTCCGCAAAGACATTTTAGAAAATGCTAAGTTAACATTAGTTAAATATTTGTTAAAAATAAATCAGTATTTGCTAAACTGAAGGCAAATTACTTTAGAAAATAATCAGTGTTGGTGGTTAGCCACCAAGAGTAGCCTCTGGGATTAACCACAGACAGTCTATGGGACGAACTAGCTTACTGCTACTTCCGCTTTCTTACTGGAAGTTGTGCACATAATCGTTTCCACAGTAGTGCCCTCAGGAGTAAGGTGGATACAAACAACTAATTTCCTAATATTCTTATCTAGCCATGATTCATACAGGATGGGTGTCTTTCCTATCCGGATCGCTGGATTGCTCCAAATTGCATATACTGAGAAAGATGTAACAGGGTATGTCTCCCTGAAATGCTCTAGGATAGGATTGGTGCTTGTGTTTGGTACATCAGTGTGCGTGAGAACTGTAACATTGTGAACTGAAGTCTGTCAAACCTTCCTATCACTGGCGCCTCTGTTTCTCTATACTCCGACACACACAGATCACCAGTACCACCCAACTCAGGCCTGCCTTCCCACCCAGCAGGCCTGCTTCATGGGCAGCCAGAGCCCAGGGTTTTCCCAGGGTGTCAGGTTGAGGGTTGGACACCCCCTCCCCTGTCAGGACTGTTATTACAGAGGGTCATCTGTCACCGTTGTTTCCATTTAGACAGTGAGAAAAACCGGCAACTGGCGAAAAGCAGAAGCCACCGGGGAATCCAAATGCACCGAGTACATGGATCTCCTTACCTGTATCAATATTATCCACCCAGCAGTGGCTCTGCTCACCAAATAGAAGGAGATAGAGGATTACACTCAGGTTTCAAAGCCATTCTTTTTGGTTGTTATGGATTTGACAAGAGAACCAGTGAACTGTGGTTTCCCCTTAGACACTCTTTGAGGTATCTGAGATTTTAATAATGTTTTCATTATTACGCTCCAAAAAGATCAACAAGTGGACTGTAACAGGGATCATCCCAAAGTTGCTGCTGTCATCTAGTGGTTGGTTATAGTAATTACACCCTTATGTTACTGACTGCAGCATCTCTCTTCTCCCTGTCTAACTCTATTTGCATTGTGTGTGTGTGTGTGTGTGTGTGTGTGTGTGTGTGTGTGTGTGTGTGTGTAGGATCATGAAGTTCCATGTGGCAAAAAAGAAGTTTAAGGAGACATTGCGTCCGTACGATGTGAAGGACGTCATAGAGCAGTACTCTGCAGGACACCTCGACATGCTCTGTCGCATCAAGAGCCTTCAGACGAGGTTAGGACACACACACACACACACACACACACACACGTACAAAAAAAATCATAACTTTCTATACAGTTGAACAACTTATATCTTCATGTTTACTGTTTTTGACATCTGTAAATTGTTCTTTGTACTGCAAGAGCTTTTATTCTTACGGACTTGCGTAGGTGGATGCTGCCACCACTGTTGTTGCAGTTCCTACCAGTCTTCTACTGACAGTCCTGTAAAATGAAATCAATCTACTTTTACCTTGATCTCACCTCCTTCTATGTCTTTTGTACCCACTGTGTATGTGTGTGTATGTACTGTATATATACACGTGTGTCCCCTTTCTCTCCCAGACTGGACACTGTAGTGGGTCCCCCTCCGAGGCCGTTCAGCAGCCGCCACAAGACCTTTTCTTCTCCCTCCCTGCATTTATATTACAGCCAGGCCCGGAGGAAACAGTCTGCACCGGGGTTAGACATACCCCGTCCTGATCTGCTCGCCAACTGCTTCCCTGCTAACATAACCAAAACTTTGATGACGTTGCACCTGGGTCATGCAGCATGCATTCACATGAACATGTATTGCATCCTTGCATAAGAATAGCCTGTAAAGGTTGGGAAGAATCACAGAAGCTTTGGTTTATTTAGTTTAATTTAGTTTAGTTTAGTCCTGCCAGCTTGAGTGTCAGGAAATAATGTGTGTGACAGATGATCTAGGTTTTCCTCACGTAAAAGCTCCAATCCAGAATTTATTTGACCCCATAAAACTCCATTTACCATATTAGATGTATCAAGAATCTGACTTCATCATCAGTTTCTTGTTCCTTTTGCAGCTTCAACCCACATAAAGAGGCTTTGAGTTCTTGTATCAGAAGTCCATAATCACTTAACTTCTGTAAAGCAAAGCTGGATATATTATTCCAGTAGGGGGTGCTAGAAATACCATTATGGATTGGGACTTTCACATGTAGAAACTACATTTAAAAAAAAAAAAAAAAAAAAGAAGTTTGTTTTTAGCTCTCGGTCATCTGGTGTTTTGTTGTGCTGAATGAACAGCAGTGCTGTAGGCGATGCCAGTGCTGTCAGTAGTTCTCCTGTTTAACAACATAGTGCTTGTTTTTTGTATCTGGGTGTTGTTGGGTGTTTGAAGTGTGTTTTGGCAAAGGCTGTAGATAAACACAGACCACGTCAGTGCTGAGAGGTGCATTTACTGTATCTCATTAGCATTGCTATCAGACATCCATTGTATCAGTATTGTTTATGACTATTACAGTCTGTTTTTAATGGGTTACTCTCTGAGGCTGATAAAAACATCTAAATGACAATTGCATTGTCAAATGTGGATTGAAGAGGACATTACAGTCTAAAAGCTGTTTTATTTATAAATTTTCCTGCTGTGGTATAAACAAATTTCAGTCAGGACCACTTTAGTTAAGGAAAACTTTATTTACATTTGCGGTATTATATTTGGCGGTGTGGCTCTGCAGCCTCTCTGCCTTTCCTCGGGCTTACACAGAAAGCCCTAAGGCAGAGAAAGCACACTTCTCTGCCCTTCCACACACCTACATGGGAAGCCTAAGGCAGAGAGAGCACACCTCTCCACGTGCCTGTGTGGAAAACCTGAAGTCAGAGAGAGATCACATTTCTCTGCCCTTCCACTTGCAAATGAGGAAAGCCTGAGACAGAGAGAGCAAACCTCCCTGCCCTTCCATGCGCCTACATGGGAAGCCTAAGGCAATGAGAGCAGCAGCAAAGACCCACGGGAACAGAACAGAGCAGCATCAATGACAAACAGAAATGATATTGATAAGTCAGACACAGCATGAAAAGGAGGAGCTGGGGTGGAGGTTGGTTGCATAGCGGCTTGCAGAGGAAGCAGCAACAGTAGGCAGGCCAGAGCAGTTTAAATAGGGCGCCCTGAATGAGATTCACCAATTGGTTGCATAGAAAGGAATCATGTGATCTATCAGCTGACTCCCTTCCATCAATCAGCTGCTCCATCAGCTGATGTAGCAGGGATGTGAGCTGAGCTTGACATCGTGTCCTGCCTGAACTAACGCTGTGCTCATATGTGGGACAAAGACTACTTACATGATAATACTGAACATGTTTTATTATCAAAATATTTTTAAAAATTCAAACATCAGTTCCAATATCAGCCTTTGACAACTTTATTTTCAGCCCATTTTCCCCTCTCATCATCTGTGTTTATCTACATGCCAGTTTCATTTATTATCAGTTAATATGTGACTGGATTTGTTCATTTGTCCACCTGTGCTTTATGCTTTAGTGTGTGTGGGTGTGTGAGTGAGTGTAAGACAGAGACAGAGAGAAAGATGTATCTGACCCAGTCTTTTTCCTGTCTCCAGACTGGCCAGTGCAGCGGGCTCTGGTCCCAGCCTGAGTAGCCGACCCAGGAACATGTCCTCTCCTGCCCTGCACTATTATTACAGCAACAACAGGAAGAAGCTCTCTGGCTCAGGGTTACTTTTATTTAACTTTTAATTTTACCGTAGAATCCCATTAGTTTCCCCATGACTATTAGTGCTCATTAGTTCCCTTGCTGTCCCCGAAAACATTTGAGTGTGAATTGTCACACTAAAACAAACATGCTCACAGAAATACTCGCTGTTTGTATTCACTTTCCTATGGCACCAGATGGTTGGAGTTTACATTAGACTATGTACTAGGATGTTAACATACAAAAAAGGATTTTAAAAGCTGTTAACCTGAAACATGATCTAATGCGTTAAACTCCAGCCATTTGGTGAGGACTTTATTAACCAAGTCTGATACACACAAACATTTGCATTTGATGCAAATGTGTACTAACGTTTACACCCATCAGTCGTGTTGCTACATTAGATACCATGCAAATACTTCATCTTTTTTTCCTTCACCAGAAAGGGGAAACATTTGCGTGTGTGTGTGTGTGTATATATATGTGTGTGTGAATGTTGCTAACGTGTGTGCAGCTGTGTTTTCCAATTAATTCATGTGTTTTGTTTTAGATAAAACACGTGTGTTTCCTGGGTGCTGGCCTCTCCTAGATCGATGCATGTTAGAGATACGCAAACTTAATTAACGTCACTAATTTGACATTATTATAGTGTCAAAGAACTTGTGTGATTTGATCAGTACTCTGACATTTAGAAAGCCGGCTACAGATTCATTTTTAATCTGAATACAGCTCTGTGTTTAGCATCTCCCCTGGATTTTAAATGCCTTAAAACATCAGGGGCCGTGTTCACAAAGCTCCTGAGAGCACTCTCAGAGCGCTCCTAACTCAGCCTAAAAATATTTTAGTAAGGGACAGAAACATTTTCCTCAGTAAAGAGGTGTGGCTGACCCTGTTGCTGGGTATGATGCTTGCTTTTAACAGGTGTGACTGGTTGTCTAAGACACACCCTTTAGTGAGCCTGCAAGGTGTTGACACCCAGTGGAAATGAACTGAACTGCTGACTGTGAAAGTGTTGTCATTGTTAGTGTGATCACTCTGCTGATGGGAGGTTGAGACAGACCCAAGTCATCACTGCTGCACTGTTGCAGTTTTCCCATTTTCCAAATATCTCAGTGTTGTGATCATTTTATCTCTGGTGTCATAGCATGATTGCGTTGGGTGTGAAATGTCATCCAGTGTTTGAAGAATATTTCTCCTACCTCTTTGTGTTTCTACCATTTTCTCCTCTGATCAAGGAGCTCTTAAACTCTTCAAAGTCCCCCTACCTGCTCTTAAAGGGATAGTGCACCCAAAAATGAAAATTCAGCCATTATCTACTCACCCATATGCCGACGGAGGCTTAGGTGAAGTTTTAGAGTCCTCACATCCCTTGCGGAGATCCAAGGGGGGAGTGGGTAGCAATACATCTCCACCTAATGGAGGCTTACGGCACCCCATATTTCGAACGTCCAAAAACACATAATTGAAACCACAAAATATCTCCATACTGCTCGTCCGTAGTGATCCAAGTGTCCTGAAGCCCTGACATAAAAAGTTGTTTGGAAAAACATCATTTGAACTCTGTTTTTAGCCTCATTGTAGCCTGTAGCTCTAACTGCCTCTCTGTGCACCGCGCTCACGTGTGTGCGCGAGACCAGCAAAAGCACGTGAGCACACATGAACGCGGTGCCCATGTCTCACGGTCACGTGCAAGCGCACACATGTGAGTGCAGTACACAGAGAGGCAGTTAGAGCTACAGGCTACAATGAGGCTAAAAACAGAGTTCAAATGACGTTTTTCCAAACAACTTTTCATGTCAGGCTTCAGGACACTTGGATCACTATGGACGAGCAGTATGGAGATATTTTGTGGTTTCAATTATGTTTTCAATTATGTGTTTTTGGACGTTTGAATCTGGGGCGCCGTCAGCCTCCATTAGGTAGAGTTGTGCTGCTACCTCCTCTCCCCTTGAATCTCCGTAAGGGATGTGAGGACTCTAAAACTTCACCTGAGCCTCCCTCGGCATATGGGTGAGTAGATAATGGCTGAATTTTCATTTTTGGGTGCACTATCCCTTTCACAGTTTTTCACCTTAGGAGCTCTTTTAAGGGCTAAGACACTTTGTGAATAACATTTATCTTGACTTAGTCTTAGCTTTAAGGGGAAATCCTAAGAAGAAAATGCCACACGTTTCATCACTAGGAGCAACTCTTAGCGCTAGGAAGCTTTGTGAATATAGCCCCATATATATACATGTATGTTTCCTCATTCATTTTGGAATGGAAAGTGAAATGAATTATCTGGTGATGGATGTACACACCTCAACATTGTTCCGCAAAAACCTGGTAAATTCAGTTATAAAGGGGCTGTGAACATTTTCTGAACACGTTGCATGAATTTTTTTTTAAACTCAAAAGTTCATCGTCGAGCTTGAGTCACCAGGTTTTCATCCAACAGCAACAATATGCTCTTTGCTAAATCTAATTTTGAGATGTAGTGCTCATAAATAACTTGCTTTCATTCCCTTTCCTCACATTTTGTGAATATGTCTTTTTTGGGGTGTGCATGTTGGTTTTTATTTGTGAAAAGAGTCCATGCAAATGACATAGGCCTACAGCATGTACACCATTTTGAATATACTGTTTTTCTTTGTTCCAGAAAAACGGACAACTTTGGAGATAAGGGCATTGATACAGCCGACCTATGTGTGTTGTGTGTTTTACTAACTCTAACCTTAACATCCTACTGCTGTTTTAGGTTTGTGACGTGACTTGGGATAACCTGTAATGAGGCTTGGGGTGCCTACTTATATTACAGCATCAGTATTTTCAATATATTAACACCGGTATATGTGTGTGTGTCTGTGTGTCAGGGTGGATCAGATTCTGGGAAAAGGCCAGATCCCTGTGGATAAGAAGATGAGGGACAAACTGCATCCAGATGGAGACTCTCTGGAGGGCATGAGCATGCTGGGACGTGTGTGTAAGGTGGAGAGACAGGTGAGCTGAGTTTTGATTAAAAAAAATCTGAGAGGGGGAAAAAACTGCATCAGCACTATCCTTTAAAAATGCATTTGCAAGATTTTATTACCCAATATTGTTAATGATATAAGAAGCAAGGAGCTGATTTGGGCTTTTGATCAATACCAGTGAGTCAGGATTTACTGTGCCAAGCACGGAGATCTCTGGCTTCAAAACTCACTTACTGGTTTGACATCTGTTTTGGAAACACCAGAGATCTGTCAGTGTTACGGAAAAAATCCTTGGTTGAAAATGGAGGTCAATAAAAGTCATAAATTGTTCAGCAGCCCTTTAAGCTTCAAAATCTCTCTTGCTTTGCCTCCTTTCATGGTCTCACTCGCTCGCTCTTTTTCCCAGGTAACTTCCATTGAATCAAAGTTGGACTCTTTGCTGGACGTTTACCGCCAAGTACTACAGAAAGGCCCCACAGCACTCACCCTGTCCTCCTTGCCCCTGTTTGAGCTGGACAACCACCACAACTCGGACTACCAGTCCTCCATCATCGGCAGGGATCTTCCCTCTCCTCAGGGAGGTGATCCAGGTGGAGGTGGAGGAGATAACAATGGGGGAATCGGCCGTTCTCTCTGCTCCAACCCAAGAGGCCTGCGGCTTATCCTGGCACCTGCTGATGATGACTGCCCGCCTGACTCAGCACCTCCATCTTACCCCCCGTCCACAGCCTCGCTCTCCCCATCACCCCTGCTGCCTCCTGATAGCCCCTACCCGACCTTGGTCACCCCCAACGGTACCTCCAAAAGAGCACACTTCCCTGACCTGCCACCTCCACCTCCTTCAACAGGAGGTTTCACCCTCCGCCTGCCCCCAACGTTGCATCCCTCCCACCTGCGGTGCTCCGCTGACCCCGTCCCAGATGAAATGACAGATGAAGTCTCGGTAGATGAGGGGAGCCTGGGCCCCTCTGTTGTTGTGGGATCCAGTGTAGATGCTGACCAGGAAGGGGACAGTGAGGCAGCCCCTGCACAGGGAGGGGTGCAGCTGCGGGAGAAGTCTGGCTTGAAATCTGAGGGGGTCTGGAGGAGGCACATGAGCCTGGAGGTTAACCCCCTGCTGCTGCTCTCGTCCAGCCCGGACGAGAGGCCTTCAGACTGGGGAGGCAGTCTCGGGAAATCCCTCTCCGTGCACAATCTCAGCCAGCCTTTGACCAACCGTGCCCCCGGTCTCTCCTCTGCGCTCAACAACAGCAGCAGCAACGGTAGCAAACGTGGCAACGCCCACGGTGACCTTAGCAACTGGGACGGAACAGAACTCTTCATTAGTGAGTGCAAGCTAGAGCCAGCAGAAGAACATTTCAACTACCTGTCCCAGGGACCCGACAGCAGCCCCTCAGACCTTTTACAGACTGTGGAGGAGGCTGCACCACGCCCCGACTTTCTCAGTCAGTCCCCACATATACAGCTGGCATAACCACATTAACACACCTGCATACTGTATGTACACGACATTGTTGGGGAATACTTTTAAAGTATTTTTACAGGACACTATACAGATTATGTTGCAAATGTCCAAACAATGCCTTGTATATGGACATACAATATTTTTATATTTTGTCTAACATGATTATTCCCACTTTCATAAAGATTTTATGAGTTATTTGCTTTTTACAGGGTACTGAAATCCCCATAAAGAATAGTAATGGAGGTATAAGATATGTATGAAAGTGGGCATAGTCATCTAAGACAAAATACACAAATAATGTTCCTTTAAGAGAAATCACTCTGGTCTTTACTAAAGATATTCAGAAATTTTATTAACTTTATACAAAAAAAAAGGTTTTTCATATACAAGATCATATATTAATAAAAAAGGATGTTAATAACCTTTAATTTTGTTTAAAATAAAGAACAAGGAAGGAATGTTAACTGATTTCTGAGCCTGCAGTCTGACACCTGCCTACTAGGAATTAAAGTGTAGAGGCAAAATAATTTGGTTCACCACAACAGTAAGTGTCTGTGAGTAATGTTAGCTTTCTTGTCCATGCAATTTCCATCAGTCTGAACTGAAACCCAAACCAAAGAACCTAGTTTGGGCTCATCGCTGAAACAAGCAGGAGTGTTTGTCGTAGAAAGTAAAGCATAGTTTAATCTGCCTTGTGGCAACCTTGACAATTAAATGAGTGAATAAAACCAGAAGGAAATACTGTATGTCTCACAGCTAAAAGTCCAGAGTAGAGTTGAACCTCACAGAAGCCACTGGAAACTATAGGTCAACCACTTCTTTCTTAACATGCGGTGAAACCACTACACACACAGGTACATGCACACACATACAACCACAACCACAACCACAACCACAGAATACTCCAGCCAACTTGACGAAGAGCTGTGACTGACTAATGACTTTATTTTTCATACAAGTGCTTGTATTCAGAGACTTTGTTGGAAGACAAGAGGAGTCACTCGCTCTTCTTACTCAGCGTCTGTCTTTGGCAATGTAAAATGTCATCTTTTACTTACACTTTCATACATATCACTGCATGGACTGTTTCCAAAAACAAATGAATGAAAGGAGAATAATGGGTGAGGCCTGGTGTGGTGGGAATAGCTGGATTACAAAAGAGGGCCAAAGGTCGAACCCTCCGCATGTATTCAGACCACAAGCATCACATTCTGTTCATTTTCTACAACCACAGAAACGTTAGTCAATGTTTATACGGTTGCTCAGTTTCATCTGTCAGCAAGTTGTCAGTGAATTTGGATGCAGCAAACCTTTTGGGGAAAAATGGCCTATCAGCGATCACTCAAGATGAAGGGCTGCTGGACCATGTCCCATTTGGTTTGGACAGTAGCCTGGTGAGTTAGTTGCTTACGGTCTGGATGCTGAAATGCCGCAGGCTTATCGAGTGGGCTCTCTCAGCCAAGCATGACATGCTGCATGTCTCAACTGTTGCAGTACTTACAGTGAAGAGCAGTCACACACTTGCTGGTGGCCTGGATGTCCCTCTGCATGTTAAAAAAATGTTTCCTCCAAAATCTTGAACGAAAAAGTTTGAGCAAAGTCTGCCTATATGAACATTATTATATACTAATTTGAACTAATTTGAAAGTAGTGATATAGATAACCCATTTCCTATTACAATTTAGAACAAACATACAACCTTTAAAGGTCTTTAGATTTTTTTTTGACAAACCCTGTCTTTTTACTGGGTGCTGGTTGCACCATGTGCATTAATAATGATGCTGGACTGAGCATATTCCCTCCTCCTAGTCTAAAGCAACATGAGATGTAGTGTGTTGTTACAGGGCAACATGTACATAGCAGGTTATTTTGCACCCATGAAAACAACATACAGCACATGCACTGTTGTTGATCCAGTATGCATGTTGCTACTTTATCCATGTGTCCGTTCTGCTGCTGACGATGTCAGAAAAATTTGATATATTCACTTAAAAAACAGGAGCAAGAGGGAGTGAGATGATAAAACCGTGCCCTGTAATCTCAATATAAAATCCTAATAGATATTTTCTGTGCACTCAGCTGGTGCTCTGATCCAGAGCAATGTGCTTATAAGAAAACCTTGGCAGGAGACTAACTGGACGAGCCAGGATGTCAGATTAAAATGTGTTTTTTGTGTTAACCTCTTACATCTTCTGCTGCACCCCAAAAAAAACATATTTCCCAGGATTTTAAATATGCACACATCCTCCTCACCACATCAAACATGATTATAATATTTAACCATGTAGGGTCATTGTAATAAGCTTTAAAATCGAGTGCACACATTTGTATTTTGGTGCATTCAGTCCTTGTTCAGATTTCACTTGCAGGCGTATGGGAAAATGGTGTGCTGCAAGTTCCTTGAATGACACTGTCCTTACACTACACTTGATAGTTTTCACTGCCATCCTGCTTGTTGACTGTTCTTGAGTGAGAATTATGCACAAAAATACGTCAGCCATCTTAATTTTATGTCAGCCATTTTGATTTGTTGTTGCATGTTTACGTCTTAATGGGGTACGCCGTCACAGCAGTCTTAAAAATGTATTTTAACGTGTTAACGACAACCTTTATTCATCATTGTTTTTCAGTTATATTCCCTTTGTTTTGAATGGTAAGTGCAAATTTACTTAGCAAATAAATTAACACTCTGTAGAAGAACATAACAAGTATTCTCTCCTAACAAATGACAATTGTAAACACGTGTAGATTGATTTTGAAATATTATACAGCCCATGCAGGAGTTGATGAGATATATGATCAACGTGAAAGCACAGTTGTTTTTTGGTGAGTTTGAGGAGCCTGAAAATGTGACATGGTAGTTTAATGCTTAATATTGGAATAGATTTGTTGTAGTTGTTGATTGAGTTTTGATACATATGAAAAGAGGCCAACCAAAACTGTCAGTTACTGTGGAGCGAGATGTCGGACACAAGGGAAGCTCAAGGACTCAGCCAGTCGGGGGATGGTATGGATTATCTCCCACATAAAACATGCTAATTTTTGCAATCTGTAAATTGCTTAAGGGTGCCTTTCTTGCATATGAAAAGTCTTCATTTTTTTCTTTGCAGGGCTTAAAGGTCCTGTTTGCCTATAGCCTATATCATACTGTATAGTTGAAGTCAAACTGCTCATTTTGAGTCGGGCATCTAGTTCATTTAAGTCATGTAGCTTTAGCCACAGACTTTATACGGCTTTGATGGATAATAATACCATTTCTCTACTGCTTGAACAGTAATTTATTACACAACTGGGCCTTAAAGCTTGACAATGTTAACATTATTATTTCTTTGAAATTAATTTATTAAAGTGCACATTATGTTCTCTGGATGAGAAATGCAAAAATAATTTTATTATTCATTAATAAAGTACAAATTAACTAAACTTTTTGGTTTTTGTGTCTTTTTTTTTAAATCAGAATTTCATAAATTTAAAGTGAAAGTTAGCACATGGTCATGTTGCCTTTTTTGAAATGATGCTTTTAAGTTTTCAGGGTGGTTGATAATGGATTTAAGGGGTGTGGTTATGGGTGGGTTTTGAGACAGTGGGCCTCTGGGCACAGATAAGCAGATATGTCAGGACTCCACCAACTGTACCACACAGAAACAAGATACACAGACTTTGTGGTGGTTTTGTGTCTTTTTGTGGTCGGTTTGTGTGAATTTGAGGTAGTTTGGTGTCTCCTTGGGACTGTTTTGTGTCTTTTTTTGTCACTTTGTCTGTCTTTTTGTCACTTTGTGTGTCTTTTTGTGGTCATTTTGTGTCTCCTTGCGATTGTTCTGTGTATTTTTGAGGTATTTTTGTGCCTTTTTTAGTTGTTATGTGTGTTTTGTCGACATTTTGAGCCTCCTTGTGCTTGTTTTGCAGTCATCTGGGTCTCTGTAGTAATTTTATGTTTTATCCAGGTAATTATATGTCTCTTTGATGTAATGTTATGTCTTTTTTAGTTGTTTTGTGTGTGTCTCTGTAGACATTTAGTGCCTCCTTGTGGTTGTTCTGTGTTCTTTTGAGGTGTCTTTTTTGGTTATTTTGTGTCTGTAGTAATCTTGTGTCTTCTTCTGGCTTGTTCTGTGTCTTTTTGTAGTGGCTTGTGTGTCTTTGACATAATTTTGTCACCTTGTGATTGTTTTGTGTCTCTTTGCAGTCATTTTGTGTCTCTTTGTGGTTGTTTTGCCTGGTTTTTGTAGATATTTTGTGTCTCTGTAGTGCCTTTGCATCCCTTTATCGTCTTTCTGTGTCTCTTGGAGGTCATTTTGAGTCTCTTCCTGGTTAGTAGAAGGACAATATAAAAGAAGGAATGGTCGTGACTACAGTGACAGTGTTCAAGGAGCCAGACTTTGGTGTCAGTTCGATTGGAGTCAATAGGATGGGCACTGCAAATCACACTGTAACCCATTATATCTTTGCTGTTTCAACTTTGACCATTCCTTCTTTTATATTTTCCTTGGTACCAACCAGAAAGAGACTCAAAATGACCACAAGAGAATACAAAGGAACTACAGAGACATAAAACATCTACCAAAAAACTGGCAAAACAACCACAAAGACACAAAACAACCACAAAGAGACACAAAATTACCAAAGTGAAAACAACAAAGATATGATGGGTTATAGTGGGATTTGCTGTGCCCGCCTCATTGACTCCAATAGAACTGGCACCAAAGTCTGGCTCCTGGAACGCTGCCACTGTAGTCACGGCCATTCCTTCTTTTATATTTTCCTTGGTTGGCACCATAGACTGTATAAATAAGGTTGGCACATGTTAATTTGAGAAGCATTTTGCAGGTGAAGGCCTGGGGGCCCCCTGAAACTTTGGGACCTTGAGGCTTTGCCCAGTAGGCCCATTCAGTAATCCATCCATGGGTGTAGTATCAAATATAATTAGATTTTTTTGGCAAATTTCTTCTCTCTTCCTTTTTATGTTATACCTACAATTTCATTTTATACAAACACATTCCATGTTTATAAATACAATATTTCTAAATCCCTTACAAAGTCGGAAGTGTGGACTCGCGGACAGGAAGTGAAGGTGACACAGTCTTGACAGTTGATAGCCGTTAGTGAAGTGGCCCTGGCAGCAGGTGGTGAGCCACACCCAAGATGTCTGACTGGGAGGATGAGTACGACGAGGGCGGCGTTGCTATCCAGAAGCCTGCTACTAAATCAGCTCCGACTGAATGGAAACCGCCGAGTTACGACAGTCGCAGGGAAAATGTTTGTTTCGGTGTGAGAGGTGGAGGCAGGTCTGGAGCTCCGAGAGAGTGGAGAGCTGACCGCGGCGGCGGCGGTGGCGGCGGCGAGGGATCCGAGTACACAAGCCGGGCAAATGGAAGCGAACGTCGGCCTGGACGACGAACCTTTGGAGATGAAAGGCCTGTGACTTTCACCGTGGAAAACACTTCAGTTGGGAGGGTAATAGGTAAGGTTAAAAAGCGATAACTTCTATTCAAATGGGTGCTTCACATAATGGAGTCTTAGCTAGAGTTCGCTGTTAGCTAACAGCTATGCTAACGACTATTGGTTTGATGGTGTAATCCCCATCCTGCAGAGATTCACAAACTGTGGGTAACGTTACAGTCAGTTACGTTACATTAATGTGGCTTATGTTCCTCATGTTTCCACTGCTGTAACTAGCGATGTGTGGAGATTTTGGTCAAATTTTAAATATATTTTAATCTCATTTAAGGTCGTGGAGGAGCCAAAATCCGTGAACTTGAAGAGAGCACCGGTGCAAGGATCAAGGCAAGTTGACTGATGTTAGTGTCAGACTAGTGCAGCACATCCGTGAATATACAGTGCTGATGTTGGGCATTATGAATATACTTTAAAATTGAAAACTTAATGTACCCATGGCGGCAGTAGCTCAGTCCATAGGGACTTGGGTTGGGAACCGGAGGGTTGCCAGTTCGAGTCCCCCGTCCGGACCAAAATATGGAGCGTGGACTGGTGTCTGGAGAGGTGCCAGTTCACCTCCTGGGCACTGCCGAGGTGCCCTTGAGCAAGGCACCCCTCACTTTGACATCGCTCCACTTTGTGCATGTATAGGTCCTGTTTGTGCATGTGTGTGTCTTTCGGACCTGTGTGTAATTGACAAGCAAGAGTGAAAACATTGAATTTCCCCTCAGGGGGATTAATAAAGTAAATAAACTTAAACTTACAGTGCCTCAATGTTACTCATGCAGACTCAGACTGAACCAAGAAAGCAGGCAGATGGTATTTCTGTATGTCTTAGGGTGTTTTCACATTTAGTCCCTTTTAAATGAACCAAACTCAGTCCTCTTAAAGTGAAAAAAAGTGGACCAACAGTAAAGGGACTCAGTTCTTCTTGCATTGACAATGTCAGTTCATTCTGGTCACCTTCGTCTCTGATGGGGCCTCAGTCCTCTTTCTGTTCACATTACAGCCTATATATGATACAGTATCTCACATAAGTGAGTACACCCCTCCCATTTTTGGAAATATTTTATTATATCTTGTCATGGGACAACACTAGTGATGGGCAAATGAAGCTTCATGAAGCATTGAAGCTTTTCATCAAATTGGTTCACTCAAGGGCAAAGCTTCTTGATGCTTCATTTGCTCTACTAAGCCATCTACTGGACAAAAAACGCTATTACAATTAGTGGTTTGTATATATACTTTTTAAACTGAATTGAATAAATCTACTTTCCATTATAGTAACAGTAAAGATATGATGCACCTATATTAATATAGTGTGTATTTTTAAAGATATATTTTTTGGGGGCATTTTGCCTTTAATGGACAGGACAGGGAAGCGTGAGGGGGGTAGAGAGAGAAGGGTGGATGACATGCAGCAAAGGGCCACAGGCTGGATTCGAACCCGGGCCGCTGCGGCAACAACCTTGTACATGGGGCGCCTGCTCTACCACTAAGCCACTGACGCCCCAATATAGTGTGTATTTTTTNTGTTTAGATGTTGATGGCTGTGTTTTGAGTAATTTTCAGAGGAAGGTAAATCTATACTACTATACAAGCTGTACACTGACTACTTTAAGTTATATCAAAGTGTCATTTCTATAGTGTTGTCCCATGACAAGATATAATAAAATATTTCCAAAAATGGGAGGGGTGTACTCACTTATGTGAGATACTGTATATATATATATTGATATAGTTGTTTTTTTTTACTTTGACATGGCACTGCTGTGTGATTATGAAGCCCCTCGCTTTCAGATGAACTTAAAACTGGAGGAGAACCTTCGTGTGTCTGTGCTGTAGACTGTTGCCGTTTGATGTATTCCACAGTCCACATCTGGAGACGTGCAGTATCTTTCGTGGACCAAACTACTCCTCGTCCTGCGTCTTTGCAAGCGTCGTAGGCTGATGTGATTGCATTTGTCTTTTTTCAAGCGTCCCAGTGCAACAGCATGTGACCTAGAGGGCTAAATACAACAGCAAAGAGCAGAGCGAACCTGGAGAGCTTGGTGTTCACAAGGCACAGGTTAAGTGAACTGCACTCAGACTACCTCCTGAGTTCTCTTGGAGTGTTCACATATGTGCAAAAAATGCTTAGTCACTGCTCTGAGTCTGCTAAGAGGGCTGAAAAGGAGCCAAAGGGTTAAGGTTAGATGGATAGAAAAGTAAGTAGGGGCAAAGGGAAGGCAGAGCCAAGGAGATATGTCTGTGCGGACTGAACTCTTCCCCGCTGGACCAGGCCGAACACTCTACCTCCCCCTACTCCCTCATTTTGATGAGGGAAGAGAGGCGTCCGGAATAATTGAAGACGATGTAGTGTCAATGGACTGCTTAAATATAAAGTTTTCTTTTAGATCACCAGAAATGCAGCTCAAGCTTTAAATCACCTTCAGAATCCACCTAACAGCAAGCCTTGACTGCTGTGCTGCTTCCCTGTACCCTTTTCTAAGCATAGTGAATGTTTCTCTTTGCATTAGCAGGCATGTATAGGATGTTATATTTATTCCCTCTTTGAAAATCCGCTGCTCTTTTTTCCAGATAAACAGGGGGGACTATGAAGCTGAGGTGGTCCTCTTTGGGTCCTCTGATGCCCAGCAGAAGGCCAAGGAGATGATTGAAGACCTGGTGGCTGATGGCAACTCTCGTTTTCCCAATGGTACAATGTCAGTTTTTCTGTCTTTATCTTGGTTGGCAAACTCTTTCCATTGATGTAGTCACATTTTACACTTCAATATGAGCTCATTTTGTATCCATAAAAGGATCTAACTTCCCTTCAATGTAGTAAATTGTCCTCAGGTTAACATTGTGCTGTATGTGAGTAAGATATCTTGATTGTTTTTGTAATGTAGCAGGGCCCCAGCGAATGATAAGCAGATACTATTAAGAATGCTGCACAGACTTGAGCTTAAACTAAATAACTACACACTCAGTTAAGAAAGAGTGGGAAATGTTTTCTGTGATTTCTTACTTAGAGTGTCTTCCCGTTCCTTGGATGCAGAAATGTGAGTTCAGTTGTGGCAAGGAAATATGAGTTTTAGCAACAATTTGTAGATATTCTTTTCTAAAAAAGTAATTTTTATCCTTCAACGAACACTTAGGTAGTTAACATGGTTATATTTTAAGCAACACTTTAAGTACTTTTACTTTGCTGCGGTGACATGTGTCAGTCATCAATTCATTATGCTGTCATTGTGAACTGACTCTCTACAATGACAGCACATGAATAGCTGGATTGATGATGTTAGACAGTGGCCTCCGGTAACTGATGAAGGTATCTTAAATGAGCACCGATATTAATTTAGAAATTAATCATTTGTTTGGTTAGGTAAAGTTGGAAAGATATTGGCAGATTCGAACTTCCGGGATCCGGCATTTTACATAATTTCTAGGAATTTTTATTAGGAATATTAATCAATAATTTCAATATGATACAGTGTAGTGTCACCAAACTCACTCCACACTTCACTGGTCTCCTACAGACTCCACTACAACACTTGGTTGGAAAGGCAGGCATTTTACATAATAATTAATTATTACAGTGAGACGAACAAGCCAGTTTTGGTTTGATCGTTCTACGTCATTCCTACAAGCCGCAGCGGCCATTTCAGTGTGCCTAAAGGGCTAGGTGGCGCTAGAGAGGCCATTTTGGCACTTTTCGGATTAATTTCTTCATTTCATAAAATATTTCGCCAGTCCTGACATGCATTTTGGTGAGTTTTGAAGCATGTTTAGGGGGTCAAATTCCAGTTTAAAGAGACAGCGGGAAAAAGAATAATAATCTTAATATCGTATTGAAATTATTGATTAATTTTCCTAATAAAAATTCCTAGAAATTATGTAAAATGCCTGCCTTTCCAACCAAGTGTTGTAGTGGAGTCTGTAGGAGACCACTGAAGTGTGGAGTGAGTTTGGTGACACTACACTGTATTATAGTGACGTTATTGAATATTTTTGTAATCTCTCTTTTCGGTGTTGCACTTTGTAGACGGTCCCTGCGCGCTGCGCTCACAGCCGGCTGCACGTAAACACCAGTGTTCTTGGTGTGGCTCAGAGGACGGCTCATTTTGATGAATATTATGTTGTAGTTCATTTTCTATCTTACTACGATTGAAAATGCGTGTTTTGTGTTTTAACAACGTTTCACTGAAGAGTTATTGATCCCGGAAGTTCGAATCTGCCAATATCTTTCCAACTTAACCGCAGTATTTGTTTGAGCGATAAGCAGGAAAGATTAGAGTAATAGGGAGATAACAGACTATATCATTAAACACTGTGTAATATAACGTTAGCATACGTTACGTGTGCTGACGTTAGCAAGCTAGCAGCGTGACATTTAATCATTATGGACAGGCTACGTGACCATCACATCATATTGAAGGCGATCAATATTGATCGCTTTCAATATGATGTGATGGTCGTCTAAAAGGTGGTGTAAAATTTGCCCGACCCATCCGGAGCTCTGGTAATTTTGACCCTCAATCAGAGACCTGTAATTGCCGTTTTTCTGGTCATCGGAGGCCAGGCGATCAATAAAATATCCATGAATACCTAAAACAAAACACAAACACGTGTTGTTTTTAGTCACGTAGCCTGTCCTTAATGATTAAATGTCACGCTGCTAGCTTGCTAACGTCAGCACACGTAACGTATGCTAACGTTATACAGTCAGGTCCATAAATATTTGGACAATGATACAGTTGTCGTCATTTTGGCTCTGTACACCACCACAATGGGTTTTAAATGAAACAATGAATACCTGCTTAAAGTGCAGACTCTCAGCTTTCATTTAAGGCTTTTTTCAAAAATGTAGTATGAACCGTGTAGGAATGTCAACCATTTCTTCACACAGTCCCCCAACTCTAAG
>NC_065524.1:32197779-32211855 GCF_006386435.1 Epinephelus moara
GGGGGACTGTGTGAAGAAATGGTTGACATTCCTACACGGTTCATACTACATTTTTGAAAAAAGCCTTAAATGAAAGCTGAGAGTCTGCACTTTAAGCAGGTATTCATTGTTTCATTTAAAACCCATTGTGGTGGTGTACAGAGCCAAAATGACGACAACTGTATCATTGTCCAAATATTTATGGACCTGACTGTATTACACAGTGTTAAATGATACAGTCTGTTATCTCCCTATTACTCTAATCTTTCCTGCTTATCGCTCAAACAAATGATTAATTTCTAAATTAATATCGGTGTTCATTCAAGATACCTTCATCAGTTACCAGAGGCCACTGTCTAACATCATCAATCCAGCTATTCATGATGCTGTCATTGTGGAGAGTCAGTTCACAATGACAGCATAATGAAGTGATGACTGACACATGTCACCGCAGCAATGGCGGCGCCGCAAGATGGCGGCATACACAAATCACTCGCCGAATTCGTCTATACGCCTTGTTGACTGCCACTGGTCTGTGGGCAGATAAGATAACATTCATTGATGGCTGTGGCTGATCTTTATCTGTTTTACATCAGTTTTGTGCAGACTGAAAAGCAGGGCTCAGTGACTAACATCGACCTGTCATCCCGGGGACAATAGAAAACATGTTTGGGATGAATATAGATATTCTTTGGATTTCTTGAGGATGAAAGGATGCGGTAAACACACTATTGAAGTGTATTTTTTTCCTGCTGATGCTACATTAATGACAAATCCTTGTTGAAATCCGAGTATCGGCAGGAGGAGAGCTAGTTAAGGTTAGCTGTTAGCAGCCAGTGCCCAGAGCTAACAGTTTATGATGTTCCATTATGATGAGTTCAAGCTCAATTCAGTAAAAGTGACAATTGGGCGAAGGTAAATTAGAATGTATGATGTGTTTAAATGTAATCTTATAAAATGTCATTTTTGGTGAGAAACTTTAAGAAATAGTCATTTAAAGGAGAAATTTGTTGATGTTTTCACAGCAATATAAAATAGATATTAAAGAGGGAATTATGATATATACAGTCAAGGCTTTTGAAGCAATAAAAAAATGTTTTTACATGAAAGGATATATAAAAGGTTGTTTTATCTATCCTATGATTGAATTTGTGCTCATTCAAAGGTAGTGTAATGAAGAGCTCAATGACTTTAAAACAGTTGGGTTCAGTGCAGATGTCTTTGTTTCTCTGGCACAGAAGGGGGAATAAATAAAGACACAAAATATCAGTTCTGGCTTCATCCAAATTGTAATTTAAACATTGGTAACGCCCCGGAATTTCACAATCAGTGCATCCCTACTTTAAAGCACTTAAATTTCAGCTGCAGCATCTTGCAGCTCTTACTGTGTTTTCAGACAGAATGAGGGCAAATTTTCAAGGCTGTGTGGCTGCTTACAAAGTCAAAAGAAAGATGTGATTTTAACATAAACACACAGGCACACTTCCATAACCACAGTCAGTGTGTCTGTTGCTAGCTAGCTTACAGCTAATCTCTGCATTGTTGGTACAGTTTGCTGCATATCAACACAGACTGCACAAATATTTTTGTTTTAGGAATAATAATGACACAAGATGAACTGGAAAAAAATATCTCAGTAGATGCAGTAAATACTGGCACTTTAATTTGGGACATAATTTGATGGTATCCAAAGCAGCATCATCACAAATTAGATGGCTGTGTCAATAGAAGCAGGGTGCTTATGGCCTGATTATTTCTATACTGATCTTCTGTACTGAAAATATTAACATAACTTTGCTGTGCTGCTGATCTATCTCTCAGGTCCTGGTAGGGGGGGGCACCATGGAGGAGGTGATGGAGGAGGCTACAGAAGGGGAGGTGATGGAGGAGGCTACAGAAGGGGAGATGATGGAGGGGTAAAGAATAACTCTGTCTGGTCTGCTGCAGCATTGCAGGCTGCAGATGTTGCTCCGGCTCCTGCATCCATCGACTGGAACTCCATCCGGGAGAACAAGGACAAGTATGAAGAGCTCAAGTGGAAGGGTGAGGGCTCATGTTGTCACTGTTCTGCATACACTTCAGTCCCCAAGCATTTGGAAAGGGATATGTTTTTCAATGAATAGGCCTCATTTACAGCTTTAAACTCTTTCTCAATAATATTTACAACTTCTCTCAGACCTCCCACCCATGAAGAAGAAGTTTTACACCGAGGCAGAGAGCGTATCCATGCTTACGGCAGAGGAAGTCTGTCAATGGAGGTAAATCTAACACAGTTGCCTTTTCATCACAGCATCTAGCTCATGGGTGTAAACAGGGATGTCCACAATATGTTATACAATGGTAGACAGCAGTAGAGTCAAATGACAGCTGTCTTTTAGTTGACATGCTTGCAAAACCTCAAACCTCCCAGATTTCTCAAACCAACACTGTTCCCTTAAGTGTTTATTGTCTGCATTGTTTTCCATTACAGCCTAAGACAAATAGGTGGCACCATTTATCCGCCTTTTAATGTGTTATCTGAGTAGGTGTGGCTGTAATACTGTATGCAAACGTGTCATGCAGACACGTGCAAGCCTGCTTGTCCCGGAATTCGTCAGTGGTTCTCACTAAAGCTTCAAAATAAGGGCGAGCATTTCGGGGAAGTACAGGAAAAGTAGTTTACAAAAAGGGATTGACAGTAGCGTAAATCTGGTTGTGCAGGTCAAAAGGGCCACAGTTAACATCAAGCACTGATCTGTAGCTCCTCAGGACACAGTGAAAGTGGTTTAGTTTTTGAAATCGAAAAGATATTCTTTGCACAAGTTGTAAACAGAGCAGAAAAACACCAACACACTACATAGTTGATCTTCATGTGAGGTTTGGGATACAGTACAGATTGGACTAAATGTGGTTTCTTAAACATCTGATAAACACATAGCATATTCATCCTTGTCCACAATGCTCTTGTTTACTTTTCCACAGGAAGGAGAATAACAATATCTTTGTTGACGACCTGAAGGAGGAGGGGGAGAAGCGGAATATTCCCAATCCCTGTCGCACATTTCTGGAGGCCTTCGAGCTTTACCCGGATGTCATGGAAAATATTGAACACGTTGGCTTTGCCAAACCGACCCCCATCCAGGTATGAGCCTGGTACCTGGGCACATTTATTTTTGTTGTTTACTGCTAATCTTGCTTTGAAGTATCACTGCTGGACACATTGGAACCACATTCCTCAAATAATGGAGTTTATGATGTGTTGAACTGTTGCACTGCAGCTAATGTTTATGTTGGTTTGATCAAATCAGGCTGATGTTAAATACTTTGGTTTGGTTAGTGACCAATAATCCAATAACCCAATACTATAATTTATTAACTTGTGAACAGGGGAAACATCGCTCTGTGTCCTGTAAATGCAAGAGTTGTTTTAATTACTGTGTTGAAAAAGCACCTTATTTGGAACAAAATGTCCATGTGGTATACTGTGTGTGGTTTGTTGCAAAGACCGGTACAGACACCTGTTGTGACCTTTTCCAATTTGCTGTCTGTTGCCATTGGTAATCCCCGTGATTTACTGAGATCCATATGCGGAAATACCCGCATTAATGGCGGCATTGACAGGAAATATTTAGGCTTTTTTTCTTTTTATTAATCTGTGGTTTTAGTCTCAAAAAGCAGAAGCGAAAGGAAATCTTAGATGACACGATGTGTTGAGTGCTGAGCAAAAAAACAATTTAATTAACAGTTTTTCTACATAAATTACCTCTTGATGTGAGATTCTCTTGATCCAAACTGTTGCTCAGAATAATTATTCAGTGTTTATGCTGTATTCAGAGTACCAGAGAGGCAGTGTAGAAGGTCTACTATCAATACTGCCAAAGTAAATGATAGAAATTTGAATACTCAATTCTCTTATGAAGTGTTTTTATTGTGTTGTAATAAAAATGGTTCCTAACTTTCAAACTGACGTACTTTCAACAGACCCTTTTTTATTTTTTACACCTTTTTTTCTATAAACTATAAAGACATTGCCTGGGACAGAAATGTATGTCTTCTAAATTTGAATTGAATCCATCCTGCATCATAAAACTCTAACTGAAATTCTAGTGGGATGCTGCTACAGAAGCCATTGACATTTAAAACATTCAAACATCTATAAGATATCTAAATGTAAATCATAGGAGTCACATTAGATCAGTGCACATGCTGCAATTCCAGTGACGAATGTGTTCTGGGAAAGCGTCTGGGTGTGTTTCCTGAGTTTTTCAAAGGCTCCTTAGCTGGAAATGTTGCTCACTATATCTGTGTCAGTGCCGACCACAAAGAATATGCTGCAGGGGGGAAATGAAACGACATCATCTCTCCCTCAAGTTTCACTTTCATTTCACAGTAAGAGGCTTGGTCTGATGAAGAGTATTACCACTGGCCTGTGCTTTCAATTAGTTGCAGAGCTGGTTCTGTGTTTTGCAATGCCAGTCTGGCAAACATGCTGATGTGAAGGTGTTGTACTGCTGCACCCTGTGCTCTGCTCCAGCTCGCATGTTTTTTAATACCTGCTGGTGTGATGCTGTTAGATTGGTATGCCTGCCAACCAGTGATCAAAAGCAAAACTTAAGTAAATGTATTACCTGTACATCGTTGCCAGGTCTCATAATATCAGTGGAAACTTTTGTCGAGTCTGTCTGTCGTTCAAGACATTGCTATAATTTGTGAATACCCCTCATGTTTTTAATAGTCCTTTTATAGGTTTCTGTTCATGAACAAACAAGATAGTGACAATTTGGTCTTAATGGTAGTGAAAGTTTTTCACTTTGACGAAGCCAGGCTCGCAGTTTTCCCCCTGCCTCATGTCTTATGTTAAGTAAGGCTAAACACGCCCTGACTCCAGCTCTGTAATAAATGCGTGAAATAAATTCATGTGTGTGAAGTGTATTTCACAAAATGTTGATCTTACATGCTGTAACAACACTAGTTGGTGGTAGGGTTGCTGTGAAGTGCTGTAAAGTTTAGTTGATTAAACACACATTAAACATGGCTTAATAGAGACAGTTTCAAACACAAGAACACAAATCAGCTTCGCTATAATTCGCAGCATTCACAGACAAACACTTGTCTTTATCTGGACACATTTTCCCCACAAATACAACATGCTAATGTTTTTAGCACAAGTCTATGGCATTTTACATTGTATAAATTAGCCTAGCAGCTAGCAAACTTTTCCTCTTCTCATACGAAGCCAGTAACAACGGCAACATGTAATAAAGGTAATGGTACCTAATTTGGCTCCATTACAACTCACGATGTTCACTGACAAAACAAGTGTCTCATACTTGACACGTTTTCCAAACATATATGTATAAATGAGCCTAGCGACGAGCAGAGATTTCCTCTGCTCATATGAAGCCAGGATAAATCACACACAAGACTTAAAATGCTATTTTGTGGAGTCATTATTGTCTTCACAGTGTATTGTTTCTTATCTGTGAAATAAAAGTAAATGAAAGCTTTGTTTCCACTGAGGGAAATGGTTTCAGCTTACAGAAACAGACAGGAGGTCTGCGTCAACGTGACATGTAGTTACATTTCTGGGGGGGGGGTGCATGTCAGGCTATGGCGTAGGCTCTACATTGACGCAGATCCTATGCTGCAGCTACAGCGTTGATTCAATGCAGAAGTATAAATTCCGCCTGACTACACAGAGCCTTAACCAAGTGCAGCACTCCCTGTTTTTTTCCTCAACTTTTAAGTGATATTAATTTTGTATAGTGTTGCGTTGTCTCCATGTAAGAAGATAATTGCTCTTATTACAGTAGAACCGCATTGATGCAAGAAAAAATCTCATATTTAGATTTAAATATGTGTTTAATGTGATCTGTAGATTCCTTTTGATAGTGTTATAGTTATTTTTTTACATTTCTTCAATGTTGTTTTGCTTAATAACTTAATAATACAGTATGTGTAGATTAGTTACTTGAGTAGTCTTCTTTACACCAGCTGTGGTTTTGTGTATGTGTACACTATTAATCTCTGTGTTTGTATAAATGTATGATGATGTTTTTGTTTGTTTCTTCACCAGTCCCAGGCATGGCCAGTGTTGCTGAGCGGGGAGGACCTGATCGCCATTGCTCAGACAGGAACAGGGAAAACCCTGGCCTACCTGCTACCAGGGTTCATCCACATGGACGGACAGCCTCTGTGAGTACAGCACCTGCGTCCTTCTCTTTAGTGAATTCTTATCTTTCCTTTTCGGCATCAATAATTATTTCCAACTAGTGAAAGAACTGTTTCTTTTCTCTTGTTTCAGAGCAGTTTTGATATTTATGTCTGTTTATCTGTGAGATACTTTCTGTCTGTTTGTCTTTCTGTCCTTGATAGGCCTAGAGCTGAGCAGGATGGCCCAGGCATGTTGGTGCTGACTCCCACCAGAGAGCTGGCCTTGCAGGTTGAGACTGAGTGCAAAAAGTACCGCTATAAGGGCTACAAAAGGTCCAGCAGTCTTATATTAACACACATCATAAAGGATGACCTTTAATTCAGTAATATAATGCGATGTAGAGTTACCATGTTGATGTCTGTTCCTTCTGTACCTTCTCTCAGTATCTGTATCTATGGCGGAGGGGACAGGAGAGGCCAGATCAACCTGGTGAAATGCGGTGTGGACATAGTGATCGCCACACCAGGTCGACTAAATGATCTACAGATGAATGAGCTCATCAGTCTGCGCTCCATCACCTACTTGGTCAGCTGTTTGTGTCTGTGTGTCTTAGTGCCTCAGTTTGTGTGTGAAATTCTTCAGGTGTTAGGTGTTGGCACAAATGAACGTAGCAAAAGTTTGTGTTCTTTTCTTAATTGTTGTGTGTGAGTACTGACAGGTTGCCTTTAATGACTGCTCTGATCACTGGGTAAAGGTGCTGGACGAGGCTGACCGTATGCTAGATATGGGTTTTGAACCGCAGATTATGAAGATTCTCCTGGACATCCGCCCAGACCGTCAGACTGTCATGACCAGGTATGAGTAAAGTCACTTTGTGTTTAACATGGTTTTCACACGTAGCTGTTTGAAAAAAATCTCTGAAAAGGAGGGGGGGGGGGTTGGATCTACTCTTTTCCCCTCATTGAGAAATTCTGGATTTGGCATCCATCCCACCCACCACTGCTGCTTGTGGTAGGTTTCCTTTCCTGCTTCCAGATTCAGCTTTACATGTTTGGGCAGACCTAGACTCGGATGAGGAGTGCACCAATATCCACGACTAGCAGATGTATCAGGGTAGTTAGCATCTTTTATTTGTTTATGCTGTTAGCTTGTAGGCTAACTATGGCTATAACTATGGTGGGGTGTTTGGTGAATAGTGGAAGGAAGCTCCAGTGTCTGGTTTACATCCAAAAACTGCACACTCTACCAAGTTTGCTATCAAAACTTTCATGATACTAATGCAACTCTCACTGTCAGGTTTCATTGCTGCTGTTGTGTCAAAGTCTGTTCCCTCCTCAATATGTGTCTCATGGATTTGTTACGTATCTAAGCTAGTTTGCCTAGCATTCATTTGAATAGCAGATTTTAGGGAAGTACACAGGCATCCCCCATTAATAAAGTATATAAAATTAAAATTAAATTAAATTAAACATTTTAGGGGACTTAGAAAACACATATTTTTGAATGGAGGGGGACTTAAATGAACGAGACAGTAGGACACAACCGCAGATGCAATCCTAGAGAGAGAGCATTTACATTCCAGACTTTGAGCATGAAAACCACCCAGTGTAATTCAATGTTTCCACCACAGTTAGAAGAGAATAGAGGTGTGCCATATCATCATATTTAATATCATATGAAAAAGTCATACCGTGATATTTCGACTTGTTGACACTGACTTCATACTGTTAGCCACGGCATCAAGAAGCCTGGCTGAAAATGAAATTATTACCGACTCTGTGGTTTCAAAAAAAGGAGCAGCTTCAGTAGTGTGGAATAAACTGTGGCATCGTTAGGCCTGGTTTACAAACAGCCCTGGACTTCTCAGACTCTTTGAGCGACTTACCGCTTAGAGGGAACTCATTTGGTGCCTCCCCCTGCAGCAGCACTGTCCTCTCTCGATATGCACACACAGGAGTCAGTGTCATTTTGTAATAAACCTCTGGTAAGTAAACCTACGTGCTGCTCGTGGCTCAACAAGAAACTCCATATATGTGAATGTGTGATAGTTGTGGTATCATAACAGCCTGTCACAGGTTACAGCGTGATGGTTAGAGGAAAAATGGCAGAGCATAAAGGTCCAGGTGGAAAATATAAGCAACTCAATCATTTAGGATTTTACTAAAAGAAGGAAATCAGCTGTTGATTTATATATATAGATCCCAGGGGACATTTTTTGTATTTGGGAGCTGTTTAAATGTGTAATTAGTGGTAGACTGTATTTAGTTGAACTATTAATATTGCAACAGAATCTGAATCTCACTCTGAGTTACTGCTGTTGTTCACAAACTAAAGAAATTATTTCATTTTTGTTTAGTTTTTACTAAATATTTGAAGGCAAACTGTAAAAGTGTATCACGTATTTTGTTGCAATTCTGTTTTCTTAAATAAATAATAAAAATAATTGTATACTAATTTGTCATATTGTCAAGAATATCGTTGTCGCGAAAATTCCCTGAAATATTGTGATATTATTTTAGGGCCATATCTAGGAGAGTGTTAGAATTCATATATTAATGACCTCAGGGAATGTGTTTCATCATGCTTAAAACTACATGAATTTTTTTTAAAAGAGAAAATGTATATATATGTATCAAACTGCATAATTAATCTACATCTTCACAAATGAACAATAGATGTTGACTGTTTAATACAGAAGATTTTCTTTGAAATGTGAAGTGTAGAATTTAAACTTCCTTTTTCCATCTCAAACTTCCATGTTTCAGTGCCACCTGGCCCACAGGTGTGAGACGATTGGCCAAGTCCTACCTAAAGAGTCCCATGATGGTTTATGTGGGCACCCTGGACCTAGCAGTAAGTGGATACACTCAGTCATCTATGAAGTGTCTGAATACTGGAGACACTGTCTGTCTCTGACCGTGAGCCAATTGAATGAGAGCAAACTGATAAATACTGTTTCTCTCCCACAAAAATGGCTCAAATACTTATTTTTATTTATTCTTGGCCATTTGTTTTTTTAACGTTTCCTAAACTTCATGGCTTTTAGACAGTGAATTTGAGATGCTGTGTGCTGTTTCTACACTTCCTGTCTTTCCCTGGGTCTCAGGCGGTTAACACAGTGCAGCAAACAGTGCTGATTGTCCATGAAGAAGAGAAAAAGGCCTACGTGTTTGACTTCATCAGAAACATGCTGCCCCAGGATAAAGTCCTCATCTTTGTCGGCAAGAAACTTGTGTGAGTGGGAAGTCAGTCACAACATATGGCTTTGAATCAAGAGAGTAAATTATGTTTTAGCCGCCACCCACAGTCCCTAGTAAATACCTGAGTCCACCATATGTTTACACTGGCAGCGTTTACCACCTATACTAACAGTTCCATGTGTGCGTCTTTTCATTTTCCATCTCAGAGCTGATGACCTGTCCAGTGACATGTGTCTGCAGGGTCTGGCTGTGCAAAGTCTCCATGGTGACCGTGAGCAGTGTGACCGTGAAGAGGCCCTCAAGGACTTTAAAGAGAGTACGTAACGTGAAGGAAAATGTGGTTTTGAATAAAAGGCTTTCTCTAACTCAGGAAGCAGAGGTGACTGTAAGTTACATTATTCTTGGAGCTGGTGGTCTTATCTTGAAGCCAATGAGCTTCAACTAAAGTCTGAAGGATCAAACTGACCAGAGACTGTAATCTTTTTCCAGGCCGAGTTCGTATCCTGGTCGCGACAGACTTGGCGTCTCGAGGGTTGGATGTCGCTGACATTACACGTGTCTTCAATTATGACTTCCCACGTAACATAGAGGAGTATGTCCACCGCGTGGGCCGAACTGGCCGAGCAGGGTAAGTGTGTGTCTGTCTACGGACGTTCTCCTGGTGTCACATGATTGAAAGTCACTACAGGTGTCTGTCTGTTGTTGGGTTAGTTTGTGATGTTGATGCTTTTATGTGTCAGACGCTCAGGTGCTTCTGTTACCTTGGTAACAAGAGAAAACTGGAGGATGGCCCCTGAGCTGATTCCAATACTGGAACGAGCAGGACAGGTTAGTACACACACATTATTTTGACCACAAATATTTTCATTTGTTTATTAGAAACGAGATCTATTATTTACCCCATGAACTTTTTATTATGGATACAATTAAAGTCAGAGAGAGTAGGAGGGTCTGTCTGTCAGTAAGAGACACTTTCACATTTTTAATTTTCGTTTAGTCACACGTGAGGCTGATAATTCCTGAGCGTCATGTTGGATGTGAGTGACATAATTTCATCATTTTTCCAGAACATTTAGCCTAATAAATACTTTAAAGTGTTCAGTAGACACCACAGCCATATTCTGGGTTAATAAATAATGAATTCACAATCAGAATATCAATAAATTCAAATAATCAGTAAATGATATGAATGCATTCTGTGTCTTGGACAGGACACCGTAAAAAGTATAAATACAAGAAGTAGGTTGTTCTTCATGTGCAGGTGTTTGTTAGACAGAAACGAAACGCGGCCGCTCTGGTGGTTATAACTGTGTCTTTATTAGTATGCATGTGCAGACAAAAACTCCATCAAAAGTCTGTGCAGCTGTTAAAGCCAACTGGCAGCTGATCCAGCTGTGATCAGCTGCCGCCGTCATCAGAAACAGATGTCGCTTTAGAGGGCAAAACGACTGAGTTCTCTAAACACATATTTCCTCGTTTCCTCTCTCCTTGCATATCCAGTGGGAGGGACCACAAGGCAAGTGAGGGAAACGTGGATGCAATTTAAGAGACTCGGGAAGCTCCCAGTGCTTAAATACAGCCCATAACTGCGTAATAATACACAGCTGTGTCAGTGATCACACACAAAAGCCCATCCACTCAAGATTCCCTCAACTATCAGAACATAAAACATCCATAGGCTGATACACTTAAAAGTCCTGACTAAAAACAAAACTTGACTGTGGAGGCCATTGGAGTACAGTGAACTCATTGTCATGTTCAAGAAACCAGTTTGAGATGATTTGAGCTTTGTGACATGGTGCGTTATCCTGCTGGAAGTAGCCATCAGAAGAAGATGGTTGTTGGTGTCAGACCAGCCTGTCTGACACCAACAACCATGCCACGTTCAGAGTCACTTAAATCACCTTTCTTCCTCATTCTGATGCTCGGTTTGAACTTCAGCAGGTCGTCTTGACCATGTCTACATGCCTAAATACATTGAGTTGCTGCCACGTGATTGGCTGATTGGCTGATTAGCTATTTGTGTTAACAAGCAGTGGAAAAGGTGTACCTAATAAAGTGGCCGGTGAGTGTATACAGTATACAAATGCATGTCCTTTAACTTAAGATTCATCCAATGAAATATACAAAATATAGAAACACCAAAACGCATTTTAGTTTTTTATTTTAAAAAAATATTTTTACATATACTCTTGACACAAAGTCACACATCAGTTCTCAAAACATTTTTGCAACCAAAAAGCTGGAATGAACAGTGCTATTGAGTGGGAAGCATGTGTTATGTTCTTAATTGATCTTAATTAATCTGTCGAATTTAAAGTAGATTTAATACAAAATCTAGCAAAGTGTATTAAAGTGTAATTTTTGTGACTCCTGTTGCAGGAGGTTCCTGAGGAGCTGGTGCTGATGGCAGAGCGATACGAGAAGCACAAGAGGGAGAAGGAGCTGTGCAATCCAAGGGAACGAGAGGGAGGAGAAGGACGAAGAGGAGGAGGAGGAGGAGGAGGAGGAAGAAGAAGAGGAGGAGGAGGGGGCTGGAGAGATGGTGGAGGAAGAGGAGGCAGGGATCGAAGCGAAAATTGGGGATTCTAATGCATGATTGTTCATGTAAGTCCACGTATGCTACAAGGTTTCTCACACAGGTTTACAAAACTACTCAGGTGGAAGTATTAGTCCTGTATTATATTATAATGTAGGACTAATGTTAATTTTCTTACACTTTTCTCAGCAGGATGAAGCAGGATCTGAAACCGCTTGTGTTGTAATTTCTTTTGAATGTATATATATATATTTTATTTGATTTATTGTCTTTCATTTAAAAGTTTGTTTGTATTTTGCTGGATCATCATCCATTGTAAAATGAGGCAGTTACACCTCATTATGTTGTGCTCCTGTTTTTAAAAAAAGTTTAAAATGCACAATTTTGACAGTTTTCTTCTGTCTGTAACTCACCAACCACAGCAGTATGTACTATCACTCTGAATATTAAGTTTATGTAATTTCTTGATTTGGCAGATCTAAATCTGCAAAATAAATTCTCCTTTTAAAGAGACGTTGCAGCCAGAGTATTTTATTGGCTTGGTAACTTGAAATATTCTCCATATGATGCAGTGATGTCTTTGCACTATTTCTGTGCGTCCACTAAAATGGGGGATCATTTATCGATCATTTTCCAAAGCGTTTCAACGCACAAGATATTTGAATGTGTATTTTCTACCGTTGGTGCATGTAGAGCAGATGAAAGATCAGATTTAAGTGAAGTCACCTACTATACAATTTTTATGGCATACTATAAGAAGTTATAGTAATATACTAATAATAATATAAGAATACTATACGAAGACACTTTTTTACGATATTTTAATTCTATACACTTCATCGCATATAATACTATACTACACTTTTACTATATTTTTATCGAATACTATGCTATGACACTTTATTATACTTTTATAGCACACTATACTATGACATTTTTCTATATTTTCATTGCATACATCGGTATGACACTTTTTAATGATATTTTTATGGCATACTTTATGAAATTTTGATGTTTTCATTGCCTACTATACAATGACATTTTTAGGATATTTTCATGGCCTACACTACTATGATATTTTTTAGGATTTTTTTTTTTTATATATACTATTCTGTGGCACTTTTTTAGGATGTTTTTATGGTACTATGACGTTTTTATCACACATTTGACGACATTCTATACTATGACGTTTTAATCACATTTTTGACGACATACTTTTCGTGAAATTTTTGATGAGGTACTATACTATGATATTTTTATCACATTTTTGACGACATTCTATACTATGACGTTTTTCCAGGGTGTCCGCAGGGGTCTTAAAAAGTATTAAAAGTTGATCAATCAAATGTCGGAAAATTAGGGCCCTTAAAAAGTATTAAAAAGTCTTAATTGCGATTTTATGAAGTATAAAATTTTCTTGGCATTCAAGCTTTGACAAATAGTATCCATGAATGTATAATTTATTTTCCTTCTTGCGACTATTACAAACAACGATATGTAGGTAGACACACTCGGATTGCCACTTGGGGCCGTGCGCGTACCTGTGCAACATCACACGACGGTGCATGTCCAGGCACCAAACAGAGTAGCAAAAGACAATAAAGAATCCTTCTCATCTTATCTGAGTTCTGTTGTATGTTTGTACTCCATAGATTTGATTGCAAATTACAACTGTTTACTAAGTTAAATCGACAGCTTGAAATGGCGATGAGGTCGTAAGGTTTTTTTGGAAGATTTTAAAAAAGTCTTAAAAAGGTATTGAAATTAACCTCAGGATTCCTGCAAATACGCTGTTTTCATTATTTTTGAACCACATACTATACTATGACGTCTTTATCACATTTTTGACGACATACTATACTATGATGTTTTTATCACATTTTGGACGACATACTATACTATGATGTTTTTATCACATTTTGGACGATATACTATACTATGACGTTTTTATCACATTTTGGATGACATACCATACTATTAAATTTAAAACACATTTTTGACAACATACTATACTATGATGTTTTTATCACATTTTTGACGACATACTATACTATGAAATTTAAAACACATTTTTGACGACATACTATACTATTAAATTTAAAACACATTTTTGATGACGTACTATACAACAACGTTTTCATCACATTTTGGCCGACATACTATACTATGAAATTTAAAACACATTTTTGACGACATACTATACTATGACGTTTTTATCACATTTT
>NC_065524.1:32213812-32233548 GCF_006386435.1 Epinephelus moara
AACACATTTTTGACGACATACTATACTATGACGTTTTTATCACATTTTGGACGACATACTATACTATTAAATTTTAAACACATTTTTGACAACATACTATACTATGAAATTTAAAACACATTTTTGACGACATACTATACTATGACGTTTTTATCACATTTTGGACGACATACTATACTATTAAATTTAAAACACATTTTTGATGACATACTATACTATGACGTTTTTCATGATTTTTTACTACATGCTATACTATGATGTTTTCATGATTTTTGACGACCTACTATACTATGTTTTTATCACATTTTTGACGACGTGCTATACTACAACGTTTTTATCACATTTTGGACAACATGCTATAGTATGACGTTTTTGTCACATTTTAGACGACATACTATACTATGATGTTTTTATCACATTTTGGACAACATACTGTACTATGAAATTTAAAACACATTTTTGACAACATACTATACTATGATGTTTTTCATGATTTTTGATGACATACTATACTATGACTTTTTTTTATCACATTTTTGACGACATACTATACTATGATGTTTTTCATGGTTTTTGACGACATACTATAGTATGACATTTTTACCACATTTTTGACGACATACTACACTATGACGTTTTTGTCACATTTTGGACGACATACTATACTACAACGTTTTAATCACATTTTGGACGACATACTATACTATGATGTTTTTATCACATTTTTGACGACATAGTATACTATGAAATTTAAAACACATTTTTGACGACATACTATACTATTAAATTTAAAACACATTTTGGACGACATACTATACTATTAAATTTAAAACACATTTTTGACGACATACTATACTATGACGTTTTTATCACATTTTTGACAACATACTATACTATGAAATTTAAAACACATTTTGGACGACATACTATACAACAACGTTTTCATCACATTTTGGCCGACATACTATACTATGAAATTTAAAACACATTTTTGACGACATACTATACTATGATGTTTTTTCATGGTTTTTGGATGACATACTATACTATGACATTTTTATCAAATTTTTGACGACATACTATACTATGATGTTTTTTCATGGTTTTTGGACGACATACTATACTATGACATTTTTATCACATTTTTGACGACATACTATACTATGATGTTTTTTCATGGTTTTTGGCCGACATACTATACTATGACATTTTTATGACATTTTTGACGACATACTATACTATGACGTTTTTATCGCATTTTGACGACATACTATACTATGACGTTTTTTATCTCAAATTTGACGACATACTATACTATGACATTTTTATTACATTTTTGACGACATACTATACTATGACATTTTTATCACATTTTTGCCGACATACTATACTATGACGTTTTTTATCTCAAATTTGACGACATACTATACTATGACGTTTTTTCATGGTTTTTGGACGACATACTATACTATGACATTTTTATCACATTTGTGACGACATACTATACCATGACGTTTTTATCACATTTTTGACGACTTACTAGACTATGATGTTTTCATGATTTTTAGCGACATACCATACTATGTTTTTATCAAATTTTTGACAACGTGCTATACTATGATTTTTTTTCATGGTTTTTGGACGACATACTATACTATGAAATTTAAAATACATTTTTGATGACATACTATACTATGGCTTTTAAATCATATTTTTGACGACATACTATACTATGATTTTTTCATGATTTTTGACGACATACTATACTATGTTTTTATCACATTTTTGACGACGTGCTATACTATGATGTTTTTTCATGGTTTTTGGACTACTATACTATACGATGACGTTTAAATCACATTTTTGACGACATACTATACTATGATGTTTTTTCATGGTTTTTTGACGACATACTATACTATGACGTTTAAATCACATTTTTGACGACATACTATACTATGATGGTTTTCATGATTTTTGACGACATACTATACTATGTTTTCATCACATTTTTGACGACATACTATACTATGACGTTTTTATCACATTTTTGACGACGTGCTATACTATGACGTTTTTATCACATTTTTTGACGGCATACTAGGACGTTTTTCATGATTTTTGACGACATACTATACTATGATTTTTTTTTCATGGTTTTTTGACGACATACTATACTATGACGTTTTAATCACATTTTTGACGACGTGCTATACTATGTTTTTATCACATTTTTGACGACATACTATACTATGATGTTTTTTCATGGTTTTTTGACGACAAACTATACTATGATGTTTTTTCATGGTTTTTGACGACATAGTATACTATGATGTTTTTTCATGGTTTTTTGACGACATACTATACTATGACGTTTTTATCACATTTTTGACGACATACTATACTATGTTTTTATCACATTTTTGACGACATTCTATACTATGATGGTTTTCATGATTTTTGACGACATACTATACTATGATGTTTTTTTGACAAAATACTATACTATGACGTTTTTATGACATTTTTGACGACGTGCTATACTATGACGTTTTTATGATTTTTGACGATATACTATACTATGACGTTTAAATCACATTTTTGACGACATACTATACTATGATGGTTTTCATGATTTTTGACGACATACTATACTATGATGTTTTTTCATGGTTTTTTGACGACATACTATACTATGAAACTTAAAACACATTTTTGACGACATACTATACTATGACGTTTAAATCACATTTTTGACGACATACTATACTATGATGGTTTTCATGATTTTTGACGACATACTGTACTATGTTTTCATCACATTTTTGACGACATACTATACTATGATGTTTTTTCATGTTTTTTTGACGACATACTATACTATGACGTTTTTATCACATTTTTGACGGTATACTAGGACGTTTTTCATGATTTTTGTCGACATACTATACTATGATTTTTTTTCATGGTTTTTTGACGACATACTATACTATGACGTTTTTATCACATTTTTGACGACATGCTATACTATGACGTTTTTAATCACATTTTTGACGACATACTATACTATGTTTTTATCACATTTTTGACGACATGCTATACTATGATGGTTTTCATGATTTTTGACGACATACTATACTATGTTTTCATCACATTTTTGACAAAATACTATACTATACTATACTATGACGTTTTTCATGATTTTTGACGACATACTATAGTATGACGTTTTTTATCACATTTTTGACGACGTGCTATACTATGACGTTTTTATGATTTTTGACGATATACTATACTATGAGGTTTTTCCTCACAATCTTGATGTCATTCTATGCTACGATGTTTTTTATCACAAATTTCACGAAATGGTAGCAGTTACCATGATGATGTTACAATGTATTTAGCAAACTATAAATAAGAGAGGCCAAAACATGAAAAAGTAAGAAATTTATTAAAGAACAGGTTCAGATGAAAATAAATGCAGTAAACACAAGAATGAAATTGTAAAAAAAAAATTTAAAAAAATTGTGTTTTTGGCTATTGATCATGCTTTCTGTCTTGAAAGATTACCCTGAGTTTTGTTGCACAGTTTTTACTTAAATGATGTTTCAGACTCTATGGAGGTAGAGTCGTCACAAGCCAAACACTTTGTTTGTTGTGAAGTTGTCACTTGAAAATAGGAAAGCCCCTGTCACATTCCTCTGTGATACGACGAGCCAGACAACTGCACTTCTTCTGGTCTCGACCAGAGAGCAGGTTCTGAGTTGGGATGAAGAAGTTGTAGAGTACACCTTTTTCCAGATGGCCTACAAAGTCTTTCAGGAGCAGCTGAAAACAGTGGCTCAGACTTGAGGCACTCCAGTCTCTGTCTTTAGTTCTAGAGCAGCAGGCGTGTAGGAGCGTGGTCTTGGCGTGGTAGGAGCAGAACTTGTCAAATGAAGAGTCCTCTTCCTTCAGGAGACTGAGAAGGTGCTTTAGGAGCTTCAGACAGTCCTTCCTGTATGTGAAGAGAAAGGTACAGACATATCAATTCTCAGTACTTTAACCTCTTTTTTCTGTGTGATGGACATGGTGTGACTTGAGTAAAAGAAATGTGTAATCTTATATTTTAACTTAAGGAATATGTTTTAAAATCTTAACCTGCAGCAGCGTTCTCCGCCTTTCTCACAGCATGTCTTCTCCGATCCGTGATTCTTCATTATGGCCTTCTCAACATGAGAGAATGAAACCCGCCAAATATCTGCAAGTCAGTAGAGAACAAAATCCTCAATGGGTAGAGAAACTTGAAGCTTCCCTTTTTTTCTAGTCTTTATGCATTAAACAGTTAATGTGAAAATCCCAAAACAGCATGTACATAACATGAAGAGTTAGACAGAGTTCGACTTACCCTTGGCAAGGACCCCGTCGATTTCCGCTGTGCCTCTGCCTTCATATTTTGGGACAAGATAATACGGCATTCGCTTGTATTCCTGCTTCACTTTAGTCCCCAGCCAGCTGTCTACTTTGATGCCTTCTTTGGTGAATGGTGGCCAGCTCGATTTGACCATGATACTGAGCACAACATCCAGTGAAATGGTGATTGATTGTACTGTTGTGATCAGGGTCACTGCAGGGCAGCCTTTCTTCTTTTTTGTCACCTCCCATTCTGAAAGAATTAACAGGAAACACAATCCAAATGTTGTCTGTATCTTACAGTATCAGATTTTTGTATTCCCAACCCAACAATTAAAACCCAAAAGTGCTACTTTTGCTGCTCACCTTCAAATTGCTTGACACATTTCTTCACTTCGTCCCTGAACTCCTTGAGCATTTCACTGGCGGATAAAGTGCCAGTTTCCCCAAACTTTTTCAGAGGGCTGTTGCCACGTTTTAATTCCACACTGTAAAAGGCTCCATCCTCTCCGAAAGGACTAATGTTCACTCGGTCAACAGGAATGGGTAGCATGACATCAAATTCATCTGGATTAGAAATCTGTGTGCACAAAAACATCAGTGTAATACACCACAAAGTATATGATTACATACTGACTGTACCAAATGTGAGTACATTTCTCCTGCACATTATATTTAGATCTCGCCCTTTCAACAAGAGATGATGGAACTCAGTGTGTGTTTGAGGGAACTCGGACTGAAGTGACTTACCTTCAGATTTTCATAGTAACTTCCAGTATGTAGTGGCGCTTCAACCTCTTTGAAACATTGCGTTTTCTCTTTCAAATGCACAACTATAGCTTTTATTATTTTATTGATGACTTCTGCTGCACCTGATCTGTCGTCCCTTTTAATCTTTAAATCTTCCAGAGTTGTGTAGAGGATGGAGTCCATTGAAGCTTTGTCTTCACACCAGCCTGCCTTCTTGGTGTCCTGAGGTGTGCCGGGCTGCATCTTTGTTGTCTCCATTGAGATTTTTTCTAGTGATTTGGCTTTGCCAGCACAGGTTTTTGCCTTCACAGCCTTTGTGGTATCCTTTGGTGCCTCTGGCTTCACCTCCAACTCCTCTGAGAGTTGTTCTGGTGATTTGGCCTTCACGCCACATTTTTTTGCTTTTGTGGTCTTTGGAGAATCCTTTGTAGTGTCCTTTGGTGTCGGCTTCGTTTTCGTTATCCTCTCTGCAGACTGTTCTGTTGTTTTGGCCCTGCCAGCACAGGGTTTGGCTTTAACGCCTTGTGCAGGAGCCTTTGTGGTTTCTGTAGGTGTCCTTTGCTGCTCCTCTGTTAAATGATTTTTGGTCTTGTCTATTTGAGTCCTTTGAAGAGTCGGCTTCTCCTCAGTGTGGGTTGTCTTTTTCTGTGCCTTTGGTTTCTGTACCGCTGTGGTGCCATTCCGCTTCCCTGGACATCTGGGCAGAGATTCTTGTTTCATTTCCTCTGGTTTAGTTTTACACTTGGCACACGTAGTGTCAGGTCTCGCTGCCTTGCGTGGTCTCCCTCTACCAGTCATGTTGGTGCTATGAGAGGAATGAAACTGCTCTGTCAGGGTTACACTCAGAGAGTTTCCGGCAAGTGTGGGAGAACACGCCCCTTAACACGCCTCAGTTTGTTTGGAAGTCAGAATCCTTTATCAGTGGCTCCATCTTGTGGACACAAGTGTGTATTCTACAAATGCTATGACTTTTGTCAGAACTGTCTTATGGAATGGGAAAGTTCAAGGCATCTGTGATCACTTCTTTGTGGTATACTCAGAAAGAAATTACAAAAGACCACAGCTCAACATTTTGGTTGAAACAGGTTTAATGTTGCAAAGAGGCTCATGCCATCTTACAGTAAGGTGCAGTAGCTTATGCCAATTTAAGCTTTTCCAGTGCAAGTGCAAAGTTAGCAAAACGCCAATCAAAGTGCTTCAAGAATCATCAGGTGGTCTACTCAGAGTCCCCTCAGGAAGGACAAATTTGGACCTTTTGTTTCAAGTGCTTTTTAAAGCTCAAACACAACAAATCACTAAGTTTAACTAATCTACTACTCGGAAGAACATAGTTTTAACATCTTGCCACAGGCTCCTACAGAGCACCATGTAGTTGCAAACAAACACTAAAAGCAAGACAACATGTACCATGTAAAGAGACCAGTGTCTGCACTCCAGAGAGCTAGAGCGGTGATACATTTTAGTACCTCTAATTGTTCAATGTCTTAATATCAATATCACAGAAAAGTATTGCCATGAACCAAATCAACAGTGCACATTTAAAACTATCTGTTTGATATTACACTGTACGTAATGGTAATCTAACCACTGAAATGGAGTCAGGAGTGCCGCCTCAAGGATTTAAAATCTAAATGTTTTTCTTTCCTTCGAATGCTTTTGCGATGCATTGTGATGATTAACCAGTCTTTGATTATTACGTTGAAGCAGCCAATTGTAGGATGGAGTTGGATGACCGATGTCCTGCCCTGGGAGACCTTGGGGTCGGCAGAGTAGCACAACATTCATTTGTTCCTCTGGGCCTTCTGGGCGGACTTGGTAACTTTACCGGTGGTGGAGACCTTCTTCTCCACGCCCTTAATCACGCCAACAGCCACAGTCTGACGCATGTCGCGCACCGCAAAACGACCTGCAAGGTGAAGAGGAGTAGAGGTAGAGTCACAAAGCCTTTGATGGGTGGAAAACGTGTTGGGAAAATCAAAAAGATCTACAGTTGAACTTACCAAGTGGAGGGTACTCAGAGAAGCTCTCCACGCACATTGGCTTGCCAGGAATCATATCCACAATGGCAGCGTCTCCAGACTTGAGGGATTTGGGGTTGTCCTCCAGCTTCTTGCCAGAGCGGCGATCGATCTTCTCCTTGAGCTCCGCAAACTTGCAGGCGATGTGAGCGGTGTGACAGTCAAGGACAGGGGCATAACCAGCACTGATCTGGCCTGGGTGATTCAGGATGATCACCTACAAAGCAAAGAGACAACATGAATGATTATTGCCTTCAGGTCAAATAAGTTCACTGCAAAGACTCTGGCGTTGGCTTTTTGTGCAGCGATCGTTGCTGAGTGTGTTGTGTGGCAGAAATTTTAACAAACTTGCAGTGTGATGATTCAAACTCAAAATAGATTTTATAACACATATTCCTCAAGACTATAAATAGTTCTCAGTTACGAAAGAGCGGATTTAAGCATGCTCTTGTTTCATTTCTAGAAATAGATCTTTTGCAATGTCTACCTGAGCAGTGAAGTTGGCAGCTTCCTGCGGTGGATCGTTCTTGCTATCTCCTGCAACGTTGCCACGACGAATGTCCTTGACAGACACATTCTTGACATTGAAGCCCACGTTGTCGCCAGGGAGGGCCTCAGTCAGCGCCTCATGGTGCATCTCCACAGACTTCACCTCAGTCGTCACATTGACGGGGGCAAAGGTCACCACCATGCCAGGCTTCAGTATGCCTGTCTCCACGCGGCCTACAGGCACTGTTCCAATACCTGAGAGGAAGTTCAGCATAGAGAATGTCAATGAAGTGAACATTAACCTACAGACCTACAGAGTCTTTCATACAGTAATACTATCAGTGCGCTACTTGCCTCCTATCTTGTAGACATCCTGCAGGGGAAGACGTAGAGGTTTGTCTGTTGGACGGGTGGGGGGCTGGATGGCATCCAGAGCCTCTAGTAGTGTGGTCCCTGATGCATTGCCGTCTTTCCTGTTGATCTTCCACCCCTTAAACCATGTCATCTAGAGACAAGAAGAAAATGTACCATCATACATGAGATTTCAAGCTAATGATCATAGCTGACCATGCTAGACTATGTGTGAAATAAAAAAGGACATAACTATATATACACTTGAGTCAGAGGTTAAACACATAAGCCAAAAATAACACCCAGGGGTTCTGCTGCTTCAGCCGAATAATGACCAGTAGCTTCTTGTGACTAATGCTAGCAAACCTAAGCTAGATATTTCTGTGTAACTGACATACCGAGTCAGTTTTCTGATTATATGGCTCCTCTTTAGTGGTCTGATTATCTGAGTTCGACCGACAGCAACAGGTTTCCCATCCCTGGCACCAGCCAAACAAATTAGTATTCAAATTCAAGGCTGCATACGTCCATTTAAATCTAGCAGCATTTGCATCACTATTCTATGCCTTGTACTCACGTTGGGGCTGGGCTCAAGCATGTTGTCTCCATTCCAGCCTGAAATGGGCACAAAGGCAACGGTGTCGGGATTGTAGCCGATCTTCTTGATGTAGGTGCTCACTTCCTTCACAATTTCCTCGTAACGCTTCTGGCTGTAGTTGGGCTCAGTGGAGTCCATCTTGTTGATGCCCACAATGAGCTGTTTTACTCCCAGAGTGTAGGCCAGGAGGGCGTGCTCACGGGTCTGTCCGTTCTTGGAAATGCCTGCCTCGAACTCTCCCACACCGGCCGCCACAATCAGCACAGCACAGTCTGCCTGAGGACGCAGAGGATAAAACGTCATTAGTACTGTCGGTGCAGCTTTGACTGTTGCACTTACTAATTTAGGATTTGAAGGTTACTGTATAATTGTAGTAGAATGAGGCAAGATGAGCCATGTCCTATGCGGAAGTTAGGATAAAACATTCTTTGATATCAGTTCTGAGGAGGTATATTTAGCTGTAATCAACTTGAAATGCAACAATATGAATACTGTTCAACAGGAACCTGGTGAATGAGCTAAGTGTTGCCTATTGGATGCTCTTAATTATGACTTTTGTGGCTACTTGTTCAAAGGAACCTCCAACTATGGTACACAGCATGTGATGATATACAGACTGGCTGAGCATCTTCGTGTTACAGACCTGGGAGGTCCCTGTGATCATGTTCTTGATGAAGTCCCTATGACCTGGGGCATCGATGATGGTCACGTAGTACTTGCTGGTTTCAAACTTCCACAGCGAGATGTCGATGGTGATGCCACGCTCCCTCTCTGCCTTCAGCTTGTCCAGCACCCAGGCGTACTTGAACGACCCCTTCCCCATCTGCGAAATAAGTAACAGGTAGTGATGTGCTTATAGTGAGTATGGCTTTTATCTTGATTGATTTAAGGAGGCCTGTATCTCCTCACCTCAGCTGCTTCTTTCTCAAACTTCTCGATGGTCCTCTTGTCGATGCCCCCGCACTTGTAGATGAGGTGGCCTGTGGTGGTGGACTTGCCAGAGTCCACATGGCCGATCACGACGATGTTGATGTGGAGTTTCTCCTTTCCCATGGTGACCGGAGCTGGCTGAAGTCACGAGGCAGTCGGCTGAAACCAGTGTTGGATTACACTTAGTACAGTGTGCAGGTGGTTCACAGGGCAGGAAACAGAAACCTTTCATGCACTAGTTATCGCAACTGATGGATGTTTAAAAGGTTTTGTGTGGGAGCAGCAAAAATATTTTAAGGGTGGGAAAAACAAATGAAAGTTTGATAATGCTAAACACACTGTAGCACTTGGTAATGGATTGAATGGACTTTGCAAGATCACACAGCCAGAGACTGAGCAAATGCATCGCAGCATGAGAGATAAAAACATCAGTAGAGAGCTCGAGCCTCCCCAAGTGACTGGCGCAGCAAGAATTGGAAGTGCTGCAGGCTGTCTGTTTGGTCCTGGGTATGTGAAACTGAGGTTACAGACAATGTCGGCTCTCGACTGGTGATAGATTTTTGCTTAAACAGTGTGTCTCAGAAGATTAGGGATGGTATCAATGGCAATTGAACTGCGCCAAGTCACAAACCCCCCTCTGCCCCTCCTACTCTCTGTTCTTCCATCCATCCACACCCCTGCTCTCCTCTTTCACATCCAGCCTGCTCTCCTGTCCCTCGCGTCCCTCGCTTCCCTGCTCTGCTGTGCACTTCACATCAAAAACAACAACAAGGCGCTGATGTTTCGCAGCACCGTCCTCTTTTCAGACTCAGGACAGCCTCATTCCAAACCACAATCCTCCATTTTGTCAGGTCCTGTCCTCTGATAGTGTAGCAGCCATTTCTCAGACACTGCAGTGCACTGCACACAGGTTAATGCAGAGGACAGTAAACATTGTTGTTAACTCTGCAGGAGTGTTGTGGTGGTAACCTTGAAAATAAGAACTGACACATGCACTATAAAGTCTCCTAACTGAGCCTTGTGGGGATTTATTTGATCTGAGTCTGGTCTGCAGCAGGTTGAACGGTCAGTAGCTTTAATCCAAGTGTAACATGAATCCCCACATGATCTTAGCCAGACAGGTGAACTCAGGGCTAGGACAGATATTTACATGCGCCTGTTTAACTCATCCCTCATGTGTAACGTCACGACAACTGCCGCAGTGCGCTTTAATGTAAAAAAAAAAAAAGATGATAAACAGCGGATAAAACCTAAAAACCAGCACAGCTACTGCGATACATTTAAAGTCTAAAGGATTTAAGGGAAATGTCACCCCTCCGCCATGTTCTATCATCTGCCTGCTCACTGACGTCTGGATGCGTATTAAGCACCAGCCGCCTGCCCTCGCTCCTGCATCACAACAATATTCCCAAAACGCTGCCTGGAGACGGAGCCGCTAAACAAACAGCTCATTCATCACCGATAGCATCAAAAACAAAATCCCACTCGATGTGTAATGTCGTGTACGGTGTCGTACCTGAGAGGTGGCCGGTGTCAGTTTGGGTGCAGGACCGGAGGAGCTGAGGAGAGACGCTGATCCGGTTATAGCGCACAGGACAGGAGGGGGGTGTTGCGTAATTGCGCGCACCCGCCGTTGCACAGCATCACAACGACGGACCGGGGGAAGTTACCGTAGACGAGTTTATCATAGGACACTGCTGCCGGTGACGCTTCCATTATCGGACACGGCCGCGTTTAAATATTATCTGTTCAGTTTCATCACAATATCACAAGATGGAAACCTTAAACGTGCGCAGCCAGTGCGTGCAACTGTGAGCTTTAGTTTGTCATTAATTAATGTGGCTTAAAGGGAAGGGACATTAGGTGACTCCTGGTTTTTATTTTCTAGGCTGTATCTGCAGTAGTTGGCGTTGCAGAAAAATATTTGAGTGGAATAATATCACACCACACAAGTTTTGTTTTTTGTCTGTGTGTCAGGGATGGTGTTGGCTGTGACACGGTTTAAACAAAGTTGGAGAACAAATGGAGCGAGCAGCAGCGTTTGTCACGCGCAGCAGGTGAGCGCACCTTTCCAGACGCTCCCTAGTTGGATTAAAATGATCCCCGATTCCCTTGACTTCTCTCCAGTGCGTCTGTCTGCAGGTCTGGCTGCTAATTATCACGAGAGGCAGGAGACACACAAGGCGAGGCAGAGGCAGAGAGAGAGCAGTCTCCAGGTAAACATTGCAGTGGTTATGACATTATGTTGTCATGTTCTCAAGGGGCCTTAACATTTGGACACATGTTGCTAAAAAGCTATCAAGACCTTCTAAAATAGATTGTGAGATCATGTTTGCCCAGTAGTGGCCCACATGGGAATATTTTGTGGATATGACTCAGTCAGTACAGAGCTGCATTACTGTGCTGTTGGTGGGTTTATTACCAAAAGGTCGTCCTCTGTGAGACTGAACAACTATTGCAATTATCACAATTTGTTTCTTACTATTTATGCTCTTATCTCTGTTGTGTGCCTCACTGACCTTTCCTCGGCCCTGAACCTATTTGTTAGTGTGCAGCATGTTCGGTTACTTTATTACAGTGTAGTGTGAGTTTTGTGACGTTTTGTAAAACATCCCAGAGAGTAGTGTCACTGCTAACCAACAGAGGAGTTTATGAAGTCTCTTTATTAGGGGACACTACTTCTCAAGGACATTTAAGTGGGATTATTCCACAAGTAAAGAGTTGCACAGGCTTATGTGTGTGATTTGGAGATTGTATATTTAAAGGGAAAGTTAACCCCCCCCAGTTCAAAAATGCATATCTTTCCTCTTACCTGAAGTGCTATTTATCAGTCTAGATCAGGGATAGGCAACCTGTGGCTCTGGAGCCACATGTCGCTCTTTAGCCCCTCTCCAGTTGCTCATTGTGTCTTTAACAAAAAAATTATATGGAAATGAGAGTTTTAAGTTTCATTCAGCAGTGTTGTAGGCGTAAAGAAATTCTTACATTCTTCAATTGTAAAAAAGTGAAGCCTATATACCGAATAAAAAAAAAAGTTTTCACATTTCAACAACTAAAATGTGCGTAATACATCTACTGCCTGGCACCTCTTCCTCCAAATTCTGCCGAACCTTGATAGCAGTGGCTAGTCTTGAGTCTCCCGAGCTAGGCTAGCTATGGATGCCAGATCCTAAAATGTAATACACTTGGAATAAAAAAATAGAATTTAGGAGTGGGTGGACAGATTTGTTTGCTTTCACTGCCAGCTCTGCAAAGTCAACGTACCAAATAATCATAAATAATGCCTTGCACAGTCGCCACCTTGTGGTAAAACATATTAATGACTGCTAATTAAGACGATAGGTACAGGCTGATTTAGACTTTATAAAATCGGCCGATTATAGTCATTAGAGAATAATTGTTCCAATCGATTATTGTGTTCAAATTGTTCATATGCTGCTTGTTCCACACAATTTCTGATAATAAAAGTATTTGAAAATAGTAAAATGTTCTTCCTTCAATTTATATCTTTGTAACGAGTGTTTAAACTATATTTAAGCCATCAAAAGCAGGTATTTCGGGGGTTTTTAAATTGAAAAACATAAAAAATTTAATCGGCCAATATATCGGTTAGATTTTTTTATTCAATAATATCGGAATCGGCATCGGCCCCAATATAGGCTGTGTTACCGTCATTATAAGGCTCAAATATGTTTTGTTGCGCCACACGAAATTTCTTTATGGCTCTTTTGATAGTAAAGGTTGCAGACCCCTGATCTAGATTGTTTTGGTGTGAGTTGCTGAGTGTTGGAGATATCAGCAGTAGAGATGTCTGCCTTCTCTTGAACATAATGGAACTAGATGTCACTCAGCTTGTGGTGCTCAAAGTGCCAAGAAAAGGAAAAACTCAACAGCAATGTCTCTTTCCAGAAATCATGACTCGGCCACTCAAGATAATCCACAGACCTTGTTGTGAGCAGTTTCTTTTAGCAACTATTTTCTTCCTACTGAACTACACCTGCCAACCGTATCCCTGCGCAGAAGGAGGCGTGCATCTACTGCTAGCTCAGCTAGCACCACTGAGCTAGCTAATGTTACAGCTCAGCCGAGTTTAAAGTTTACATCTTAGTTAGTTAGTCAGTAGCAGTTTATTTCAAACATGTAAGTCGCAAATAAACAAAATAATCATACAGCTGTAGACAGACATAAAAAAACAGGTTACTAAAGGAAGCATGAAAACAACATAATGATTCGATTTACATGTCAAATCATCTACTGCTGGCTATCTCACTGTAACGAGTGCAAATCTCTCGTCCATGAGTAGCTGCAGTCTTCCTTTTGCATGGTAATACGGTAGAAAGAAAATAGTTCCTACATGAAACTGCTCACAACAAGGTCTGTGGATTATCTTGAGTAACCAGGTCATGATTTCTGGAAAGAGATGTAATTTTTTTGGCACTTGGAGCACCACAAGCTGAGTGACATCTAGTTCCATTCTATTGGAGAGGAGGCAGACATCTCTATGACCGATAACTCCAACACAATCTAGATTGATAAATAGCACTACAGGTAAGAGGAATGATAAGTATTTTTGATTTGGGGGTATAATAGTACAGACTGAAGAGATTTAATGAAAAGCACATTATTCCTGTAGTCAGTAGACAGTGGCTACATAATGAAATAATAACCCGACACAGTATCAGATTTGCTAATAGCTGTATATGATGCAGTATTTACAATACATGACAGTGATTTAAGACATATTTCTGGAATGTTTCCAGACTGAAAGTTTACAATGATTACCCTCCCAGTATAGTGTGTGTATATACACATTCACAAATCCCTTTATCCTCTGTGTGTAGACACTAACGTTAAAAAAAAGAGAAGAAAGAATAAAAAAAAAAAAACAGTAACGACAGGAATCCCTTCTGGGAACAAAGAGTCTACAGTCCTGAATTGTCTGACCCCATTGAAGCTAATGTAATAAGGCAGTGCGTCTTAAACTGGGATGATGATGCTACTTGTTAACACATAACAAAAACAACATTTTTCCTTGTGGCTTGATTTTGATTTATCCCCCTGTGGTCGTTATGTGTAAATGGACAAGATACATACAGTTTTATGTACATGTGACCTGGTAGAGTGTAAACTTTATAAGTTGAAAATAGGTAAAGAATTACCATGAGCCATATTTTGAATTAACTGCACTACCTGAAATCATTTTAAAATGGGATCTCATCCAGTTGACACTTAATTAAGAACATACCTCAATGCGGTAGATCAAACAACCTGTAAAAAGTAATCAAACGTCCTTTTCAATCCTTATAAGACATACGATACCTGAGAATTGACACAGAAAGTGCAAATCCTGTGAGTAAAACAAGGCTGTGTGTCCACCAGGAACCTCTTTAAAGTTTCCTTTCCCTTCATCAGAAAGGTGCAGAGAGCTTAACGTCGTCTTAGTGTTACAGATTGAAAATATCATGACCCGTGCTTCACACATGCATTAGTTAAGTGCTGCTACCTAAACTCAAAGAGGTGCCTGGTGGATACAACCGGAAAAGACACATTATTGTGCACATAATAACGGCACTATATGACAAGTACATACAAAAAAAAAGTCCATTTGCAATCCTGTGAAAGACAAAGAGCTTTAAAATCAATCTAAGGAGGCTTCACTATAAGGCATTTTCCCCAAACAAGGGATGCGTACTGTGCAGTCTCAATGGTAAGAAAGACATTCTTATATGTGTGTGTCTAATTTGGGTTGACATGATTTTTTTTGTTAGGAAGGGGGAAAACCATGTGAAGAAATACTTCACCTCCCAAATCACAATTTGTGTATCAAGTACTCACCCTGTGCTATGCTGAATTTGTGAAGAAACTTGGTCCTTGCATGCCTCCAGTGAACAAAGGATCCAAAAATGGAGAACAGTCTTGTTGACAACAGCAAAATTAGATCAAAGCATCCGTTTGCAATCTTTCACACAACTCATGCAGTATAATCCAAGTCTTATTTATCCAGTCAGATGCTCAGTGCTGCCCTGACGGCCCTTTCTGACGGGGAATTGAACTGAAAGTGAAACTTCAAAGCCAGACTTCATTGACAAAAACAGTCATTTAAGCCTGCTGAACACAGAAGCTGCTGGTCTTTCTTTGCCTCTATCAGTTAGTCTGTCATTGTGAGACTTTGGTGAATCTGAACTAACACTTTAAAACACCAAAGTCACACAATGACGCAAAAAAAAACTAACTGATCGCAGCAGCGGTAGACCAGCAACTCCTGTGTTCAGTGAGGTAAAATGACTGTTTTTGTCAATGGAGTCTGGCTTTGAAGAGAGCAGAGATAAAGCTTCACTGTTAGTTCAGTTTCTATTTGGGAAAGGGCTGTATGTTTGAGGAGTACTGAGCAAACGACTGGATAAATGAAACTTGGATTTGACTGCACGAGTTGTGTGAATGTTGTAAATGGTAAGTTTTGCTATCGTTAAACATGGTTACTAGGATTGGGTACCATTCATATGTGAACCGATACTGGTGCTGGTACCTGGACACCAGACAGTGTCTCTCCTCTGTGCCTTTACTCTCTGTTTAATAACAAGAACGTATTTTTTGAGCAAGCTGCAAGGTCGACACAGTCTTGCTCTCCTCTGAGCACAAGTCAAGTCTTCTGTCTTGAAATGAAAAGAAAAAGAAACACTGAAACTGTCACTGCAGATCACCGCTACAGCAATAGTTTTGGCTCTTTGGGAAGCTGAGGAGCTCAGTGTCCTACTCCTGGCTTCGAGGCACTTCCGTCTTCTGTTTGAACCCGACATTCTCTCCCTGATGCGTAATTCAGTATTTGGAAGTACTGACAGGTGATCAAAAGGGTTGGGTAGAGGACTTGTGGTGCGTTCGTTTTGTACTCAGAGGTCGGAAGTCGGAAGTGAGAATGACGTCAACTCTGAGTTGACAACAGTTTTTGCATTCTAGTTGACAACGGTGGACAACCAGAGTACCAAAGTGCTATTAAAGTGCTTTACAAATAAAGTTGGACTGGATTAGAAAAAAACATGGACGTTACTGTTCTACCGTTGGGCTAGCCGTAGCCACTGTTAGCAATATCAGTTGATAACAATGCTCTATGTGGCATTTTGCACGTACAGACAGCATAGCAACATGCCCACGGATAAAAATCTAACAGTACTATGGGTATGGCTGACCTAATGTAAAACAAATAAGACAGAATTGCTATAAACAGTACTTTAGCAGAGTGTTTACTCACTATGTATGTGACCGGCATCCATCATGAATTCGTAAGTCGGGGTTGATGCGGTTGAGTTTCCGAGTTGGAAATCCGACCTCAGGGTGCGTTCGAGTTTAAACTTCCGACTGGGAACTGGGAATATCCGAGTACAAAACGAACGCACCATTGGTACTTTAAAGGATACTGACGAAATTCTATGACTTCAACTCATCAAGAATTCTGTCTGTACATTGGATTCTCCGTTCAGTGAAGGCATGTGGGAAAAACAAAGTCCTTTTCACACATTCAACAGAACTCTGGCAGAGTAACTCATAAACAAAAGGTGATTTGGGGGTGAGGCGTTCCTTTAAACACTTTAAACTATTTGGCACTTAGTTTAAGTTTCACATGTTGTGGTAACCCAAACTTTACACACACCAGTTAAGGAAACATCCTTCTAAAGAGGACAGACTTTAACCATGGCATTAAAACTCAAGAAGGTGTACTGTGGAGTCGTAGGGTAAAAACATCTTTAAAGTGCTCTGGAGGCAGAAATAAAAATTGAGCTTATCAAGTTAACTAACTGGAAAACCTGAGGAGCTACATTGGGATAATTTGTCTTGTAGCTTATTTCCTGTGGTGTTCATAATGTCAACACCTGTAGCTTCCTTATTAACTGGCTTCATTCCTTTTTTTCAGCTAGTGTCAGGAGTGTTTGCCTTCATAAAGACAGCTTCCTCTGACACTTCCTGGAGATACATATGTGGTTGTTTGCTCTGCTAAATGATTATTTTTGCCTCCTAGAAATATTCACTTCAATAAAATCGCAGTCTTCTGTTGCTGTGACTGAAGGTTTACCTGACTCTCTAGTACCTGCAGTCACAGTACAGAACATCTGCGAGGGTATTATGGCTGTTACTCACAGTTAGCTAGTTGCGCTTTGAGAATTATCAGCGCAGTTGGAACGTATCTGTCACTGATTACCCGTTGAATTAAGCCCATGATTGAGACCTGTCCATTGGAAAAACTGAAATCATCAAACAGACACGTCCAGCACTTGTCTTCTGCCTCAGTCTCCATGAGAGTAGGACGTGTGGACGGCCCAGGGCTGCACCGTTCCTTTGCCGAACACAGTGTAGAACACAGCTCCAAACAGGTTGATGGCAGCAGCGATGTAGAAAACCATCTGCCATTCTTCTATGGTTTTCTAAAGGACAAACACAACAGTTAATAATGAGTATTCAAATTAAAATAAAGACGTGTGTCAGTGATGATTTAGCAAACTATCTGGTTCAGTTCAATAAAATAACTGGTGCACCATCATATAGCCGTGCAGGTCAACACTTTACAGTTTGTCGCTTCCTCGTTTGTCAAAAGAAAAGCTGATTATTTTTTTTTGGTTTGTTTTAAAAATATATTACAAACGTTCCTCTTTATGTCTTTCCCACCAAAATGATAACAATGCATCTTAAAGTGTAACTTTGGGATTTTTCAACCCTGGCCCTATTTTCCCATGATTTTTGTCTCAGTGACCAATGGAGAATTTTTGATATTGGTCCATTATTGAGTGAGACTGCTGCAGCTAGCGGCGGCAAAACAGGCTGCAATGTAACAAGACGGGACAGTTGTACACCTCTAATTTACGACCACTGACAATGCTTGTTTTTGCCACTGACAGGCCCAGGTTATTATTAAAGTGTCTGATAACACTGTCCATCTGTTAAAACACTCTGGTCAGAAGTGATATCTCTTGTGTCTACCTACAAAGATAGGCATTTTTCCTTAACTAGAAGCACCCCCGAAATTGCTACCGCCAGTTCCACGAGACTCCCTTATATAATTTCAGCGTGTACAGAGTCAGCATATTTTCACATCTAAATGAGTAACGTAATGATTTATATCAGGTATACCAGAGTTGGAATGATGAACCAAGACAGTTTTCCTGAGGTTTATTTTGTTTGTGGACTTTGAGTGAAGTCTGTTTGACGCATTACAGTTTATTTAAATGTATTCTGGGGGATTTGGCGATGGCTTCTTTGGGGCTGTTTCGGGTTTATCTAAAAGGATCTTACTCTTAATCAAAAGTGTCTATCTCTCGGGAACCTTACCATTATAGCTTTAGACTCTTAGAATAATAATCTGAGCCTGTCGTGACAAACACAAACACTTTTAGTGGATGCAAAATGACGGTGCTCAATTGCCCATTAACTTTACATTGCAGCCTGTTTTGCTGCTGTTGGCTGCAGCTGTCTCGCTCAATACTGGACCAGTTTAAAACGCTGCCTCTATTAGTCACTTGGACACAAACCATGGAAAAATAGGGTCCAGGTTGAAGGTCATGTTATAGGTCATGTTAGGACAGAGTAGCCACAGGTCCTTAAAAAGTCTTAAAGGGATAGTGCACCCAAAAATGAAAATTCAGCCATTATCTACTCACCCATATGCCGATGGAGGCTCTAGTGAAGTTTTAGAGTCCTCACATCCCTTGCGGAGATCGGCGGGGGGAGCGGCTAGCACACCTAATGGCTGACGGCGCCCCAGACTAACGTCAAAGAACACAAAATTGAAACCACAAAATATCTCCAACATGCTCATCCGTAGTGATCCAAGTGTGCTGCAGCCCTGACATAAAAAGTTGTTTCGAAAAACATCATATGAACTCTGTTTTTAGCCTCATTGTAGCCTGTAGCTCTGACTGCTTCTCTGTGCTCCGCGCTCACGTGTGTGTGCTTGCACGAGACCAGCAAAAGCATGAGCTTTGTTTACCTGTGTTTACATCACGTGACACGTGCACCGCAGGGGGAGACAACAGTAACCACAGTAGCTAAAAGATAATTTGCACTACGGTCTTTTAGCAAAGGACAGCCCAACATGTCTGAAGACTTTGAAATTGAGGAGGAACAGCATTTCTTTGTTGAGTCGTATTTGTTTGAGCCCGAATATATGGACAGAACTCAGGCTACTGGACGAAGCAGCTGCCGCAGCTCATGACCTCAGCCAG
>NC_065524.1:32233659-32415653 GCF_006386435.1 Epinephelus moara
ATGAGGAAAGTCTTTGCTGCTCAGACTGGGAATTGGCGATGCCTGCACTTGAGAATGTGGACATCAGTACTGACGAGACTGCTGCTCTTCAGAGACCGCGCATCACCGATCACCCTGAGTTCATATGACGTTTTGCGTTGGGGTTTTTTATGTCGCGGCTGCAGCACACTTGGATCACTACGGATGAGCATGTTGGAGATATTTTTGGTTTCAATTTTGTGTTCTTGGACGTTAGTCTGGGGCGCCGTCTGCCATTAGGTGTGCTAGCCGCTCCCCCCGCCGATCTCCGCAAGGGATGTGAGGACTCTAAAACTTCACCTGAGCCTCCATCGGCATATGGGTGAGTAGATAATGGCTGTATTTTCATTTTTGGGTGCACCATACCTTTAATGTCTTAAACACACATTTCCTAATAAAAGGTTTCATAAAGTATTAAACTGTCTTAAATTCAGACTGGGAAACATAATTTTAACAGGAGGGAAACACTATTCGACGGGGTACCAGACTTCAACACCTGTATGTGCGCAGTGCCCCTATTGTTGCCCCTGCAACACATGTAGAGCCGTAAGCACAGGAAGTATCAAGTTTGGTCCTAAATTGAATATAAAGTGGTCTTAAAAAGGTCCTTAAAAGTCTTAAATTTAACTTGTGAATACCTGTACACACCCTGTAGGATTATCTCAAAACCAAATACTCATTTCTAAAATAATTATGTTTTTTTTTTTTTATAATTTGTTTGGTTCAGGTAACTGGTTTCAATAATTTAAAAGATGGTGTCACAAGGTTATTGACTTGTTGAATTTCACCTGGTTGCCACTGTTGATAATCTGAATGACAACACTGTTTGGTTATTTGACAGATAAACTGTTTGTTCTCAACTGTGTGTTGACGGCCTGAGGACAAAATCTATAATCTGCTCTATCAGACAGCAGCCACCACATGGAGTCATGTCTCCACATTAACACTGCAGTGCGGCAATCCTCTCTACAGAGCAATGAATACTGAAACAAGTAACAATAATAATGTACTGGCTATGATAAAGCCAGATAAACACACTCTGGGTATGACTGCTGCCTTTCATAACAGACTGGTCGCCCCCTGGTGGCCAAATGTAAGCATGCTAATCCTGTACTGACTAAACCAATTAGACAGGAAATGGAGCATCAAGCCAAGTGAGGATACCATCTGCTCAGTGACTGACACAGGAGGTCAGGACACCTGGAGTGACCTCTGTCCGTATGCAAGCAGCAGAAATACTACACACTAAAACAATCTATCTGCTGCCCTGCATTGCCGTGGTTCACAAGAAGTGTTAAAATGAGTCTTAACCCTCTGAATAAAATAATAAACCCGCTGTGCAGACTGCGTACTAAAGTGTGACTGCAGGTGAGGTTCTTACATGTTGGGTGAGTGCGCTTGCGATGACTGGTCCCACCATGCCAGGGATGGTGGCGAAGGTGTTGGTGATTCCCAGGAGAATACCAGCATACCTGCACACATAAGTACACTGATTATTAAAAGTTCAGAGTGGGTATCAACCTGCTAAACTCACTACAGTGTTGAGCACAGCTCTACCACAGCTCACACTTGAATAATCTATTAAAACCTGGAGGAGATTACAGGTCAGCTCTGATCCTGATGTCTGAGTATATTCACGTGAAGACGGGTTTCTATACGCTCTCTTTCCTACAAATTTTAAACTTCACATTTTGTTTTCCTGCATCACGAGCAGCAGCATGCTATCATGTTTAAAGTACGAGGTTATTTTGGTGACGAACTTACGAAGGAGCGATGTCAAGGTGGTTGATGTTGAAGCCAGACGCCGACACTCCGCCCAGAGCAGAGGAGATGGTGAGGAATGTCACAGCCAGCGTGTAGTTACAGCCTGTGTATCCTGCTGCCACCAGGAACACTGCCGGCCCGATCATACCTGCAGCAACAACACAACTACAGTCCTCAGAAGAAGCAGACGTGCTGTACTTGGAAGTCAAGAGTAGTAGTAGTCAGTTTGACACAACAAAATAATCATGACTCCATTATTTTGCTGTATTCTTTACCAACAATTGAGAAGGACTTCCTGACAGTGACGGTGGGGTAGAGGAGCGTTTCCCGCAGGTAATCAGCCAGCTGGCCACTCAGCACAGCCATCACAGCGCAGCCTATGTAGGGAAGAGCTGACAGCATGCCGTTCTGTTGTGGACAGAAAGAGACAGCAACACAGGATGTGAATACTTTTATGAAGACATATCAACGTAAATTCCAGTTTTGGTTTCCTTATTTATCTCACTTGTCTATTTCTACTTCAGATACATATATTGTTACTAATAAACACTTAGTGACAAATGTTTTTTTAAATTCTGGGGCCAGTCGTACACACAAAAACCATGTGATGCCTTTTCCCACATAAACAGATGTGCGGTGAAAATGCCAGTACCTCACGCACTGTTTAGAGCAGCGTGCACATAGTTTTAGCTGAGATGGTGGCAGGTAATATTGTTTTCAGGTTGTTTGCCAATCTCACTGATCAGGTTATTATTTTTACAGGCTACACAGCATTCTGTAAAATATCAATCAAAGGCACATTTTTAAAGATTTTTTTTTTTTTTTTTTTTACATTTAAAGTTATATTTGGGGCTTTTTTGTCTTTATTTGATAGGATAGTACTCTTTTTCTCCAAGATATTTTTGGGGGTTTTATTTGCCGTTTTTTTTTTACAGGACAGTACTTTTTTAAAATATATTTTGGGTTTTTTTTGCGTTTATTTGACAGGACAGATATCGTGTGAAATGGGGAGAGAAAATGGGGAAGACATGCAGCAGAGGGCTGTGGGTTAGAATCAAACTCACAGCTGCTGCTGCAAGGATACAGCCTTTGTAAAGCTGGTGGGCGCCCTCACAGGACAGTACTTAAGAGTGAAGGGGGAGAGAGAGGGGATGATGCAGCAAAGGGTCACAGGCTGGAATCAAACCATCTGCCGCTGCAGTACGGACATTGCCTTTGTACATGGCATGCCCGCTCTACCCACCGAGCTACTATGTGCCCCTAAAGGCACATATTTAATCTAGTTTTAAATTATTTCTGAGTTAATAATTTTATCAATTTTTATTTAGGCCTACATTTGAGCCATATCTCCTGTGAATGATTGTTTCAGTTGCTCCTGAATTTTGAAGCAGCTCGTGCAGTTAGTTTCAACATGAGCCTTATGAACAAATTATTGATCATCCTTCTGACGTTTAATACTTGAGTTGAGTGTTGAGTACTGATGATGATGACTGATATTTTACAATAATCATGGTTTGCAGAAATGTAATGAATTAGTGTTAAGGACGCTATAAAAATATCCACGGCTGTGTGTAATGACAGCTGCTCTGGGACCACTGGAGAACCTCGCCGATGCAACACAGTGGAAGAAACTGCACTTTATTTCCTGTATTTCTCATTGACAGGTCTAATGAGTGGTGAACAGGCACAAGTATCAATATGCAAACGACTTTTTTAGGGCATCTACATGAATTTATGGCAAACTGTGGGTGTGGAAAGGAGGCTCTTGAACATGTACCCAGCACCACAATGATTAAGATTTATAAAACACAATCAGGCGTATACATGGCTTCATAAATCTGGAAAAAAAGAGTGCATATGTATATTTCCGCCTTTGTGTGTACAAAGAGTTTTAGTTGGGAATCTACATTAAGGTTTTTTTTTGCATCTGGCTTCAGGACTTAAAGGTGCACCACATCTGTTAATATTTTCTCAATAAGAATGTCCAATAAAAAAAGTTTTAAAGATGCATGACCATGAGCACCGTGTGTTTGTGTCCCCTTATTTGATTCTTCCTATCAGTGTCTGCCAGCACCTCTGAGCATGAATAATGCCTGTGCGTGATGTTGACCTCACCTGCTGTATGCTGAATCCCAGTATGTCATTCATGTAGGTTGGCAGCAGGGTGAGGAGGGTGTAGAAGGTCCAGTTGTAGGAGAAGTGAGCCACCACGATGGCCAACAGCGGTCTGGAGGTCACTATGGCTCTCCAGGGGATGTTGCCTGCTGAGGTGGACAGCTGCGACACACAGGAAAAAGAAAATAGAGATTTTATTGTATAGTTTGAACTTAATTCCCTTAAATGCCATGAAGGTGTTTTATTTAAGTCTCCTGCCAGGTCATCCTCCACCTCTCCTCGACTGCCTACAGTGGAGGTTTTATTTCTTGTGTTAGCTTTTCCTCCCCCTGCTGGACACAAAAATGAAAACATGAAAATAATGTCGTGCTCTTGTCTTATTTAAAACTGTACGGCTGACAAAAAAAGAAGCTGTAAAGACTCCCACAGCTCTTCTTCACACTGTCTTCAGTGTCATATAGGTGTCCACAGTCATGACTGTGTGAGTGTCACTTTCAAATGCACAGTCATGGCGAGCGTTGCGACCAAACAGCTGAGAAGACAGATAAGAGAATTTGATGCTGCAATACACTGAGATTATGTAACTGTAGTATCTGATGACTGCACTGGACCGGAAACGCCTGCAAGCGCTCTGCAGCTACCCTCTTAACTACTGTCTTGATGTAGAGAAGAACAGTGCACTGAGTCAAAATGGAAATTTGGGATCATATCTACTGTACCATTGTTTTTGAACAGCGGGAAAAAGATAATAATCACAACCCAGTTTTTTCTTTTGCTTTTCTGTCCATGCTTGGAGTGTAAATTATTTATTACACACTAACAAAATGTGGGTCCAAACAATCTATTTCCTGTTTTCTTGGCTCTTTAATGACTGTTTTAAACTGTATTTAAATGCTCTTTTTTATTGTGTTTTGTTTGAACTTTGTCTTGATGTTTTATGTAGAGCACTTTGAAGTGCCTTGTCACTGAATTGTGCTATATAAATTAACTTGCCTTGTCTTGCCATAAAGTTAGTGCACTAAAGCATCTTTTTGGAGTTTCTGATGACTTTCTATCTGTTTAAGAATGTTCAAGGTAGCAGACAAGTATAGATCTACCCTTACACACACCAGTTATACATGTATAAGGTGAGTAACTGATGCTAATCTCCACTGCTGAGTCATTGCAGAAGTGTAGCTCAATCATCTGGTTAACACATTTAGCTCTGTCAGCACTACTGCTGTTGTTAGCAGTGTTTAATCAGTTAACATCATGAGCTGCTAGCCTCCGGCTCAGCCACCTCCATGTTGAGAGCCATGTGCTGACAGTCCTACCACAGACTCTGAATCATTTGCTCTGAGTGTCGCATACAACTTCTTTAATGTTTGAATCTGCGGAGATCTGCAGACGGAGCGGATAAGCACGGAGAAATGTCCCAAATATATTGCACATTTGCTGATGAATGCTTATTTATTTTGTCCATGTTTTAAAGCATGAGTACATGTCAGTTTGAATCCTGCAGACTGGAGAGAGAAAGGTTTTCGGTTTTTCTTATTAGAAACCAACTGATTCACACTGCACTTAAAAGGAATAGTGAACCCACAATACCCATAATCTTTCCCCAAACCTATAAACCCTGTTTTTATTTTGTCATTTAGGACATACAGTGAAGTCTGTCTGGTTTCTGTCGTTACCTCGTTCTTCAGTGAGTTGGTGATGTAGAGTCTCTCCCGCTCTGATATCCGTGGGTGAGTGTTTGGACTGTCAAAGACGAGGAAGGCCCACAGGACGAACCACACCAGGCCGACAGCACCTGGCCACACAAACGAGCACTCATTATACTGTAGATCAACATTTATCCAGCATAAATCCTTCACCACAATAAAAAGGGCACTGGTCAGCAGCTGCATGGATCATGATGATGTTAGTGGAAAGAGCTGAGTTTTGTTGTCTGTTTTATTGCCTCTACTTTACTGTTATCCACTGAGAATAACAGGTGTGGTTGTCACTAACATTTAACATATGTCCAGTGATTGTAGGAGAGCAAGTCAATAACGTGGCACTACTGCAGCGGTTCCATCTGTGACACGTTTTCTTCTTCAACTTGCTGAATCATCGTTTCCACGAACCAAAGAGGAACAAAGGTACAGACACTGGAAACAGCTTGTCTGACGCTTAAAAGCAGCACTGTGGTGTCTAAGTGTTTCAAGGAAAACAAATATCTGTGACTAATCAATGGAGGCGCTGCCTGAGGTCAGAGAAATGTGCTTCCATCAGCATCATCGTCAGCGACTTCTTGCATCATGTGCACTTACCTGATCAGATGACATGATTCAGCTGACAGCTTCAAATGAAATCTTAAGACCTGTCTTTTTAAACTGTAATTCGTACTTTGTGAGTGTGTATTTGTATCTTATTACCTCCGCCATGGAGGTTATGTTTTCGCCGGCGTTGGTCTGTTTGTCTGCAAAATAACTCGAAAAATTCTGAATGGATTTTGATGAAATTTTCAGGAAGGGTTGATAATGAGACAAGGAACAGATGATAAAATTTTGGAGGTGATCGGTTGAAGCGAAGTGGATTAAATAATAAAATGGCGGGAAATCTGAGCAGCGAAGTGGATTAAATAATAAAATGGCGGGAAATCTGAGCTGCTTGGCGGAGGTCTGCGCTCTCCAAGTGCTCTAGTTTACTTTATCTTATTGTGTTTCATCTGCGTTTTCTCATGTTAATATGTAAAGCACTTCCTGTATGAACTGTGCTATACAAATAAAGTTATTATTATCTGCAGTGTAAATTCAATAAAGTATTTTTTTTAATCACAGGGTTCCAAATGTTGCTGTGATGTGAAGTTTCCATAACTTATTCAGGACAGCACTTTCACAACCTGAAATCAAGTAAGAACTTTCCACCAGGTCAATCATAAGAAAAAGTCCCTCACCCTCATAAGGCATATTTGCACAGGACTAGTGTCACCAGTGGACCTCATGTGATTTAGACATTACTCTCCATGTCTGTGGTTTATGTGGTGCATTTTAGGGGTGATGGAAAAAATTGATACAGCATAGTGTTGCGATATTTTTGTGCGGCGATATCGTATCGTCACACAGTGACTGATTATTTATTATATAAATTATTAATATTACAAATACAAATTAAACTTCAGGTAGCCTCTGGTGATTCTCTCCCCTTGACATTATTCCCTGGATATGATGTCATGGCTCTGTGTAACATCATCATCATCGTCATCATCATCATCATAATTTCATTAATCTCACCATCCCTCCCTCGTCTGATAAGATTTGAGCTTGCTCTTTCTGTGAGGCTCCTGAAACTGCACCTAAAATGCTGTCACAACTTTCATTTATAATTTCCAACACATCCTCTTTAGTTCTCGACCAGGACAGAGGCAGAAATAAGGTGCAGCGATGACAAAAAACAAAACACGACCCGGCAGATTCACACGGGACCATTACAACCACATGATTTGTGTCTGGCAAATATGGTGGGTAATGTGTACTGGAATTTTAACATGACAATTTACAGACGTAATAGATTTGCATGTAAATGAGATAAAAGATGACTTCTACAATAATAACAAATCACTAAAGGGTCCCCAGGTAAGACTCTTCCTCACTCTCCACCTTCAGGAAAAACCCCAAACACACCTTTTCAAAACTGCCTACAGACTCTAAATTCAGTGTACTTCGCCTGCCCCTTCTGAGCTATTTACCTCCCTACGGATTTTTTTTTTTTATTGCTGTTGTTGCTCTCTGAAAAGCGCCTTTGAGTATCCTGAAAAGCGCTATATAAATCCAATGTATTCTTATCTATTATCATTATTGTTCTGAAATCTATGCAAAACTGGCAATACTACGAAAACTGGGCATATAGCATAATACTTATGCTACTGTGCTGAGGAGTGAACGGGAGTTACAAATAAAAGTATCAAAATAAAATGAGATATAATCAGGTTATGATTAGACTGAGAGAAAGTTAACATGGCACCACTGAGTAGCTGTTGGAATGTTGCAGAACATCTCAACTTGGTTTACAACAGGTCGGACCTCATTACTGTGAGGTGACTGTAACAACACAACCCCGCCCCTTCCCTCTGCTACTGACACCCCAGGTGAATTACCGAACACGTAGAAGACGTAGGTCCAATCCAGGTAGAAGCAGATTTCACCAGACAGAGGCAGAGAGATTACTGTCCCCAGCTGGGCTCCTGGATGGGACGAGAAAAGACAAATATCTGTATCACACAGCTGTTTAAATGAACACAGTGTAAATACTGAATGATGAATATATAGACAGAGTCAACATTAACAATCATGTGACAGAAGACGCTGTGCAAGAGGAGGCTGAATCCCTTTAGGTACACATGGTTAATCTGAAACTGACACACCAGAGAAAGTTTCACACAGTGCCTAAAATAAGGAACGCAATTAGTGAATATTGTCACTGTTGGTTCATCTGTTGTTTTTTAAATGATTGATTAATTGTTCAGTAAATAAAGTGTCAGAACACTGTGAAAAATATCTTTTAATTGCTTTGTGTGGTGGTTCAAAAGCTGCAACCAGCAATCAAACTATTATCGAAATTGTCGTTGCATAATTTTCAGTAACTAACAGAGTAATTGTTCAAATATCAGCCTGGTCGCTAAGAGAAAAAGCTGGCATTCAATGTTTCTTCTAACCACGAATATTTTACATTTGCACGTTTCATATGTATCATATCAACATTTCTAAGTGAATATACGAGCTGACTTCGTCATCAAGAGGTGGAGCAGATGGTGAATACCGTGTCACCTGGGCGAGACATCTGCCAAGCTGCAGACCACTGATCGAGACTGACAAACAATAAATCTGGATGTGTTTTAGGACGCATTCAAACTGGCGCCATTTGGTCCGCTATAAAAGAACCATGGTCCGCTTCCACAGATAGTTCGGTTTATTTCGACGTAGAAGGCAGTGCATTTTGGTAGAAGAAAAAGAGAGCCAACAGCGCGAACCGTGAGAAGCAGAGGTAAAAAAAAGAAAAAGAAACTATCACACCTTAACCACAATGTTGTTAAAACGAAGTGTCTCACCCTATCTGCTACGTTATCATGTCAATGTAACATATCGGTGGTTTGCAGAAACTTACAATGCGGACATTTTTTCTGGCGATCTGGTTGCAAATAGCAGTGACAAACTATTTAATCAAAGAAATATTCTGGTTATACACAGTTTTGTGTGAATAAAAACTTTGCTCTGTGCTGACGTTGTGCCCCTTGTGTCTGTGTGTCTTACCAATGTAGGAAATAGTGAGCAGTCGGCTCCTCTCCATTGGTGGGGCCCAGGCTGCCCACATAGTGTACATAGCAGGGAATGTCACTCCCTGAAGACAAACACAGTACAAATGAAACTCAAGAATAAACAATCATTCACTTATCTATCCATGCAAACCATCTCTGCATTAGTTTGTCTGGCTGTCTCGTACTACAACTCCATTACGATCTTAGTATCGACACTAAATTTAGCTGACTGTCAGCTGTAGTCTTTGCTGTGTGTTCATGTGCAACATCTCTGCCTGAGACATGGGCAGGTTACGCAGCAGGGGGGCCTTCATCGCTGCTAGTTCTCTGAAGTCGGTTTGTTGTGTCCGGGCCTTTAAACAACCTACCTCTCCGATCCCTTCCAGCACCCTGACGGCGATGAGGTAGCTTGCACCCAGGTCAGCAGCCACAGGGGTGAGCAGCGTAAAAATGACAGTTCCCAGGATCCCGAGGCCCATCAGCCACTTGGGTCCATAGCGGCCGGCCAGGTAGCCCCCAGGGACCTGCGTCAGGATGTAGCCGTAGAAGAAGGAGCCCAGGATCCAGCCCTGTGTCTCAGAGTCCCAGTTGTACACACTGGCCTGTGAGGGGAGGGGTTGAGAGTTATGTAAGGGACTTAGCTCGATCAAATATTATAAAGCATTAAACTCCTTTTCCACCAAAATTAGCGCATGTTGGCAGGTTTTTTTTAACACAATTAAACCCTCTAGAAATAGGCTATAGACTCTTTTCCCATTGCCAGTAGACCAGCAGCAGATGAGTATGGCTTTCTGTGTGAGGTTTCTTTTTTAGTGTCTCACATTTGATGTCACTGACAGGCTGGAAAACAGGTTAGCGAAGAGTAGAAAACAATATAGAGGACAGTTAAAACATTACGGTGTTCACTTCTTTTTTCATATCCCTTACTTATTCTGTCTTTCTTAAATTCAGTGCAGAATAATTTTGAACGATGTGTGAGTGCTGCTTGGGCGTTCTGTGGTGGTGCTTCATTGCACCTCGACAGATAAGGGGCTAATATTAGCATGTTCATCGGGGTGTTGTGTTTCCATCAAAGCTTATCAGACTCAGACCTCTGCAGAGTCATTTGACCTGGGTGTGAATGCCGACTGTAACCTTTTCCATTCATTACATTGAAAAGCCAGGTGTTAGCGGATTTTTTGTGCAGTGGAAAATGGGCTTTACTGAATAAAGACTAACTGCAGTGTTCCTTGTTTTTTGGCTGTACCTATGCTTACGTGTACATGTGCATGTGTCGGATGCTTTCTCTTTACATATATGTACCTCTTTTCACAGTTCTTTTTTCTAAAAGCCCGTAAGTCCACCTCTGACATGACCAGAGCGTCCACACACATGCAATAACACACAGTAAATACAGACAAGCTTTCAGCTGTGAATCGTCTCTAATCATTTTCATGTCATGTCTGTACAGAAACAGTCACTGGCACAGTTCAGCAACAGTATAAAATGGCATGCTGACCCAACAAACTGTTCTAACAATAACGCAGGAGCACATCTGGATGATCGCAGCAGCGCTTTGTTCATGGGTATATTGATAGTTCAATGAGCAGCAGGTGACTATTATTTACTCAACTATTGATATCACAGTGTAAATGTCAAAACAGATCATGTTCTTGTGACCTCTGACTTTTTCTAATCATGGTGACATAAGCATTTCTGATGTAACTATGTCATACAAGACAAAAAAAACACAGTTGTGCATCAGTCCAGACTCCAGACCGTTTTTTTTAAGACTGTGAATGTCACTGTGAATAATAATAACTGTACGAAGGTGTATGATTTATTTATGAGGATGGTTTAGATATTTTTGGAGGCCTCAAGAGTCCTTCGCTGTCTGCAGGCAGGCATGTGAGGAGGCTCCAGGGTGTCTGGAGGTTACGATGCTGTAAGATGAGGACTCAGTAGATGTTCAGGTTGCAATGTAAAACAGATCTGTATATAAGGCTGAATCATTATTCTGTTACTTTGAGTTTTTTGTATGTCTCTGTCCATGCATATGTGCTGTGAAAAAAAGCTTCTGATAAACACATATTCAAGTAAGATCATCTGAGCCTCGTTGAGTTTATTTTGTCATTCATCAAAATTAAGATTGACAAAGAGTACAAGATTTTCTACATCGAAGACAAATGTCTGAATATAAGATGTCTGCTCTGGCCTCCTGATTCACATAATCCTGACATGTTTCTGCAGACTAATATGGAAAAACATGGCTGCAATACTAACCAGTGTTTTCCAGAAGGCCTTTTGAAGCTGGCCAACAAGAGTTTGTCTGTCTGAAACAGGTGGGCATCAAATAATTTGAATACAGTAAGAGTAAAATTACACACTGAAAGCCTAAATATTTGTGAAAATGATTAACTGACTGAGTGAATTTTCAGCTGTGGTAACTGGCACGTATACTCACTGCTTATAGTTCGAGCAGGTTAAATTATTTTAAGTCTTTCCAGGGAGGAAATGTGCTTATACGGTATTGAACCACCTCAGCATGCATGGAACAGTTCAACCAGTTTTTTATCTTTCACCTTAATCAGCTGCAGTCACGTTCTCACTCACCGTACGGTTGTGTTTGGGCCGTGCAGGGTCGGTATGACCAGGACACACTGAGCTGTGGTTGGCGCTGGATTGGTGGGTGTTGTTGACCATGTCCACCATGGCCACACTGAGGTTCACCCGCAAGGAGTAGACCACGAAGAAGCCAAAAGAGGAGAGCAGTGCTAGGCCATAGCGTGATGAACAGCAAGCTGGGGCTACAGGGTGACAGGGAGACAGATGCAATGTTAATGGGACCTTGTTTGTTCAGCAGCTCAGCGTGAGTGCACTTATCTCTTCTGTCACTGTACAGAAAAGACGACAGAAAAAAATGGAAACTTTTTGTTTCTTAGAAACTTCAATTCTTAATTGTTTTCTGCTTTTGCTTGTTCACTCACTGAATGTGTGAAACTTAGGTTGGGCTGCAGCTACAAATCCATTTATTCTCATTACTCTCGATCATCAAAAAAATGAACAAGCATTTTATTAATTTACTCTTGGTTATGATATTCACAACAGTAAACCAATTCATGCTGTACACTGCAAATAGTTAATAAAATGATCACCACCTTTTATAAAACTTGGAACAGATTAATTTCCTTTCATTCAGCAGAACAAGTCGTTGTTTCACTGCTTCATTTGTGCCTCTTATTTTCATGTCTTATCTATATCTGCAACAATTAATGGATTAGTTGTCAACTTTTAAAATTCACCAAATAATTTATTAAGTGATTCGTCAGTTTGAGTAATTTTTGAGGGGGAAAAAAGTCAAAATTCACTGATTCTAGCTCCTTAATAGTGAATATTTTCTGATTTCTTTACTCCTGTGATATGACCACTTATCCTGCTTGGGGTCACAGGGGGGTGGAGCCTATCGAGAGGTGAAGTGAGAGGCGGGGTACACCCTGGACAGGTCACCAGACTATCACAGGGCTGACACATAGAGACAGACAACCATTCACACTCACATTCACACTTACGGACAATTTAGAGTCACCAGTTAACCTGCATGTCTTTGGACTGTGGGAGGAAGCTGGAGCACCTGGAGGAAACCCACGCTGACACAGGGAGAACATGCAAACTGCACACAGAAGGGCTCCTTCGCCCCGGGTTTGATCCAGGAACCCTCTTGCTGTGAGGCAACAATGCTAACCACTGCACCATCGTGCCTAATAATCGATTAATTGTCAACTCTTAACTTAAATGGGCTCAAAATGATTCATCAGTTTGAGTAATTTTTGGGATAAGAAAGTCAAAATTCTCTGATTCCAGCTCCTTAATGATGAATATTTTCTGTTTCTTTACTCCGCTATGACAGTAAACTGAAAATCTTTGGGTTGTGGACTGCACAAGACATTTGAGGATGTCTCTTCTTGGGCTTTGGGAAACACTGATAAAAATTTCCCACCATTGTCTGACATTTTATAGACCAAACAACTGATAGTTTAATCAAGAAAATAACTGACAGATGAATCAACAATGAAAATAATCCTAAATTGCAGCCCTCGTCTTGTCCTATTTAGTTTCATAACTAAACCTTGACATATGATAAGTCTCTAGAGTTTGCATAAGGTGCAATAACTCGGAGTTATGACTGTCATGTTAACCACTGCTACTATAGTTCATGTGGAAAACTGGAAAGCACCCAACTCTCTCAATAAAAGACAATGGCACATCAAGCTTGAGTATCTTTACTTGGCAGGGTTGCCATGTTTACACAGAAAACATAATGTGTTTAAACAAGACAAAATTGCCCTGCTGTATCCTCCGTGCACAGTAAGTTACACAATCATACACAGTTTCTCAGAGCTCCAACTTTCATATCCAGACTTGACATCGCTTTAAGCCAGCATGATTTCAGGTATGAAAACATGACATGACTCATAGCGCAGGTACACAGCTTGGCTGTCTTATGATATGAGCTCATGGCAGATGTCCCTGAACTCGTGACTCAGGTCTATTAAGATGTCAGCATGAAGACAAAGGCACAGAATGGGTGTGAAGCTATTAACAGCCTTTATATTCAGATTAACACAGGATAGCAGAAGCATGCACCCTGCAACAAAACCTCACTGTAAATTAGTTAGCTGATAGTGTGGTAGATGCTAACAGATTTATATCAGCTGATGCACAGAAACACCTGTACACTTCACAGTAACGCACCTGAGCTATTATCAGCAATGTTAGAGAAGCTACTAGCTAACTTAATGTTAAATTTTATGTTTACATTTGGTCAGAGTGATATATATTGTCTCTGTGAAAGGTTTTATACGCTTCAGTCGTGTTGCATGGTGTTTAATTAATGTCTCTTGGCTGAGTAAACAAAGTGCAAAAAGACAAATTAGTTAAATAATGGAAGCTAAAAAGTTAATTTTGCTTTCCAGTTTTTATCCCGACCAAACACGGAAAACACCGCGCGACTAGGAGACATATGTTACCCGAAATGAACCTCGCTTACAGGCAGCGTTTTTTGTTAGCCACCGCTAGCTTAGTTAGCCGGATAGATTATTTCTTTCACCTTTCTGGGCTTTGTCGTCGTGTCCTCGGTGAAGCAGCGGTGTATCGTCCCCCTCCGTGTCCGACCCGTACCGCTCCATGTTTCAGTCCACCACAAACTGTCTACTGCATCACAGACTAAGCCTGAAAACAACAACAAAAGCAGCAGGAAGCTAACTCCAGTCAGCTGAGCGCTACTCCGCACCTCACAAGCTAACCTGCATCACGTGACGACGGGACCGGACCGGAAGCAGGAAGTAAATTGGATTTCTTTTTCCCCGCGTTTTGTCTACAGGTGAAAAAAAAGTGGAGGCGTATCAAAAATTAATAAATAAAAATAAATAAAAGAATAAAATTAAAAAAATAATAATAATGCGTTAACATACAAAAAAAATATTAATTTGTTGCCATGGAATTAGTAGTATTACCATATACCTTGGAAACATCTTAGAAATCATACTGATGTAACTTTTTCCCATCAAATATATAATAAAATAACATTAAATATGTGGTATTAACTACAGTGATGTTCATCCTTTTTCAAATTTGATAAAAATTTTACATTTATTACCTTAGCTTCACTACCATACCTTAAAAAGTCAATTCAATTGTTTGGTCGAGCATCTCTTTAAAAATATTTTACCTTTGTTAAATCCATTGAGTAAGACCTCTGAAACTATAATATATCCAAAACATGCCTGCCTTTGAAAATCCCACCACTCAGAGCTGTCATGTCTGGAGTGACTTTGTTTTTTGTTATTAACTTCCTGCTTGAGGTGAACCGAAAAGTCATTTTTTTAAAAGATATTTTTGGGGCATTTTTAAGCCTTAAATTGATAGGACAGGTAAGCGTGAAGGGGGGAGAGAGGGAGGGAGTGACATGGAGCAAAGGGCCACAGGCTGGAGTCGAACCCGACCGCTGCAGCAATGGCCTTGTACATGGGGCGCCTGCTCTACCACTAAGTCACCGATACCCCTGAGAAGTCATTTTTAAATAACATACCTAAACCAAATGGTAGAGATAGCTCAATCAGGTTGAGCTGAGTTCAGCAAAATTTTAATTAAGATAAAGTGACTCAAAATGCACTCTATCAAACAATCGAGCAGAACGTTAAAGGGATAAGATAAGGTGGCTCCTGAATTTAAGATGAGATGAGATGAGATAAGACATCACAAGACAAGACAATACGAGATGAGATAAGATTAGATGAGACAAGACATCACAAGACAAGACAAGATAAGACAAGACAAGACAAGAAAAGGAGACAAGATAAGATAAGCCTTTATTGATTCACAGAGGGAAAATTCAACTGTTGCAGTAGCACAAGCGCATCACAAGCAAAAGTACAGATGAATAGAGAAAGTTAAAAAAGTGAGTAAGACAGAAATTACGGTAAGTGAAGTGGTGTAAGTGAGTATGTAAACAGCAAATACCAAAATAATATGTAATGTGATACTTAGTGTTTGTCTGTATTTGTAGCCTATAGAAATATAGTACAAATAAAATCAAACAGTAAGCCATGTAATATATGCGGCAAAATGTAGTCATATAGTATAATATAATATATAGTTGGCCAGAGTACAGCAATATAACATAGAATATCAAATATAATATGGTTTAGTACATACATACTTACATATGCAACTCTATGATCTTGCTATTGTGTAGTGAATTGCATTATTTGGGGGATAATATTTCATCCACCTTATTTTGAGGAGAAAAAATGTTGCAAGACAGGAAATAGGTCTGACCTTTCTACCATCGTGATCCTCATTGTTCCTGGTTCCTAATCATATTAGACTCAGAACAAGAACTAAGACATGCGCTTGTTTATTATCACTGTGTGACAGAGGTTTTCTTTCTGTGCTGCAACCCGTGTGGTAGGAAAACAAATGTAAGTTTTTATAGCTCTTTTTCCTTTATCTGAAGCACCCTCCAGTGAGTCAGGGCTTCCTCATGCTTACTGGTCCCATACTGAGAGGTTCATGTGTACAGGGTGTTTAGTTATTTAAGAACGACTACGTGCTGCCACAGTGTTGATTGAAAATGACGTGCATAGTTACATATCCTAGTACGTAAAAGACTTGTGCAACAATAAAAGAAAGGCTTAATAACGTTTTTTTTTTAAAAATTTGTGGCACAGTTACATGACTTTCAAAGAAAATTGATTTCCAGGTCATGATGAGGAGATCGTCATTTTCTCGGAAGGCCATTTCAGTGGGTGAGTAAGACAGGTTTTGTTTTTTGTCCAGGGACAAAATGTGCAGTAGCTGACGTTAGCTTGCCTTGTTCATGCTCACATGTAACCACAGAGTCAGATGATGGGAATGATGTAACCCTCAAATCACAGGTTTGTTGTTGAAGTGAGGAGCAGCTCAGCTGTTTGTCTTCGGGCTCTTATCGTCCACACCACAGACAGAGGGACAGAGGAAACAAAGACAGGCACATGCTGTAGATGTGAAGACAGACGTTGAGGACAGTGAGGTACTGACCTGGACGGAGACACAGGCTTCTGTTGGCCATGGGGCATTGATGATCAGGCTAACACCTCCATACGCACGTGGACGACATCTGTATGTCCGAGTCAAACTGTTGAGGACTTTAGGGTTAAAGAATTGCATAAAACAACTCGAGTTAAATTGCCACGAACTTTATTTAAATCTTTCCGAAAGTCTCTTGACATGCTAGTTGAGTAGAAACTCTTCATTAGAGTCGCCAGGTTCAAGGCCAGCAGGGATCCAGAATATTTTTATATGAACACTGGGCCAGATGACTCTGTGTGATGTGAAAGGGTTCATTTGTAGTGATAAACCCACAGGGATATAATCACTCTGAAGTTTCTCTCAGGTCTTCGGAACTTGACACCATCTTTCAGCTCATTGTTTCCATTTTACGAACCACAAAAGCCTTACTATTTTGGTTTGCTCCCACTGCACACGTCCATGTTGTTTCCAGCAACAGCAGCATGTAGCTGTTTCAAGCAAAAACTTTGATAGACTCACAGTATGCTTCCTGCTCAGCACCAAATGATAGACACCATTAGCAACCTGATAAAGAATAGCGAATTTAGCTGCTAAAGGGATTCTTTTTTTAATTTTCAATTTTATATACTTTGTTAATCCCCTAGAGAGAAATTCAGTGTTTTCACTCTGTTGTCATATGCACACACACAAGCACAAACAGGACCTTTTGCATGTCAGAGTGAGGGGGCTGCCCATGGACACCAAGCGGTTGGGGAGTTCGGTGCCTTGCTCGAGGGCACCTCGGCAGTGCCCAGGAGGGGAACTGGCATCTCTCCAGCTACCAGTCCACACTCCATATTTTGGTCCGCCCTCCTCCCTTTACTCCTCCTCTCCTTACTATAAAACAAGTTAAACAAGTCGCCGTAAAACAACTTAATCGCAGGAATAAATGTTTGCATTGTACATTTCTGCAGACCACAGATATGTCAAATTTGTAGATTTCATGTGTCAAATTTGTTCATATGTAGCTGACATGTTGAAACTTAAAGTTACTTTACATTTCAATTAGGCACTTGATTAGGGTAAGGAAAGTATCACGTTTAGGCTTAAAATACCTGATTTTGTTGCCACAAACACAGCTGGAAATGTCACTGGTCTCATACAATGGTCTGTTGCTCGGCCACCTGCTTGGCAGCCATGTCGCCCAGGTCTCATACCGTCCAACATCTCGTCCTTCTCATGAGAAACTCAGCTCATCTAAATTATGTCACTTCATAAATGTTGATATGCTATGTATGAAATGTACAAATGTAATATATCCATGGTTTGCAGGAACGTACAAGGCCAGCGCTTTATTCTGGCGGCTGGGCTGCATGAACACCCCAGCTACCGTGACATTACCCATTGGTTTGAGGACTCCTGTTTTGAAGTCTTACGTTTGACATTTTGGCTGTCACCATCTTGGTTTTCTCGAGCCAGAGGTGACCATACTTGGATGAGGGGGTAGAGCTGTGGAGGAACAAGGGGTGGATCTCAATCATAGACTGTAGCGATTCTTCGCCGACAGCCAGTCACTTAATTATGCATAACTTTAAGCCTTAATAACATGTTTATATCTGCTGTAAATGTGGGGCATTTAAACATGGGGGTCTATGGGGATCGACTGGCTTCTGGAGCCAGCCTCAAGTGGCCATTAGCGGAACTGCAGTTTATGGTATTTATGCACTGGGTTTATTTTTCAGCCTTGGAGGTTTCCACTTGGTCAACACAACACCACACTGATGTTGAATGTGGAAATAGGAAACTGTTTGCTAACATGTTCACCACACTAACGTCATAAAGCAATAATTGTTGTGTGCACAGCTTGTTATAATGCCCCAAAGTGCCCAAGAAACACTCACTGATGAGGTTTGGTAGTGGTAGCTCTCTCTGTATGTGACTTTACACACGTACAAACATGTCACAGCTTGAGCAAGTTGAATAAATTAATGTAGTTAAAGAAACATCCATGTGTCCTAGTGACACTTACTCTGATCATTGCTGCTGTGTAAACCATACTTATGAAGAACCGGTCGTGCCTCCAGTTAGCAACAGTATGTGGCTGTTACATGTCTGTCTCTCTCCTCCTGATCGTTCCCTTCTGTCCCTCTACTCTCTGAAGACAAGGGCCTTTTTGTTCAAAAGGGAAATCATAGGACTCACATGCTTTGGAAGAGAGAAAGTGAGTGATCACAGCAGAGGATAGGGTTATTCAGAGGAGAAGAGCAAGTCAGAGGAGCGGACTGAAGTCATCTTGAGCTGGATAAGGACTTCAGAACTGGACAGCTACGAACTAGATTGGACCGGACCTGACAGGATACCTTAATATGGATAATGAAAAAGATGAAACAGAGGATCAGACAGAAGATGTGCCAGAAGGTAAAACAAGTGTCAAAAAACATGAGCTGCAACTTTTAATCAGATGGAGGAACAGTTTCTGGTTTGTACTGTAACTCAGTTAATTATGTCTCTCAGTAATCAATGAATTGATAAGTTTATAAAATGTCAGCATCACAAATTCCAAGATCCCAAAGTGACATCTTCAACTGATTGATTGCAATGACATAAAACAGAGTACGAGCAAAAAATATTCGACTTTCACATTTGATTGTTGCATCTGCTTTGACAGATTGATACAAACCAGTCAAAATGAATTTCCTTGAAGAAAGTTCAAGCTTTCGTTTAAAGGTACCTTTCGTAAAGGTACCAAAGAGTTGTCTTGACTGAGAACATATCTACTGTATATCTGCAGTGATCTCATGTACAATGTTCAGACAGTTTTTTTCTTGAATGGCTGTGAATGATTTGAAATGCAACAGGTTTCGCCCAAGAAAGCTTCATTGGTTTAATGATGCCATCAGGCTATTTCTCATGACTGAGAACTTAAAATCCTGAGGTAGCACACAAAAAATGTCATAACTGAATTTCAAAATTGTATCATGCTGTTGAAGTATATAGGCTAGTTGAAAACTATAGCCCCTTCTACATTGCCCTTCAAGGCGGGAATATCACGCCATTATGCCACCTTGTGGTGTCATATATAAGGCGCAATCGCAAAATGCGCGAGACAGAGTGCTCCCACCTTTAAGCTGCCATGAGAGGTACCAACAGCGCTGACACTGTAGATGTGTTAACAGGACAGCCAGCAGGATGAGACCGAGGGCAGGATGGGTGCGACGTGTATTATGTGTGTGTGACCCATGGTGGGAGATTTAAAAGTAGCCGTTAGCAGTTAGTGGTTAACTCAAAGAAGAAGAACAGTGGCTGTAAATGTCTGCAAACTGGGAAAACAATAAAATTCAGGAGCTCATAAGGAGCTGATATTATTTGAGGGTTACAGAAATCCATCAACAACACCTCACCCAATGTTTAGTTTTTTTCATAAACACAACATTCACCTGCATTTTTGATAAGAATCCCTTGATTTTTCTTTTTTATGTGGGACATTTAATCTCATCAGTTTTCTTTGGTGGAAAAAAAGTCCAAAATATATCTCTGACATTTCTGTACTCAATTACTTGCTACTTATCATCCAACATAGGCCTATACGCTGATACAGATATATCTGTAATAATCTAATATCCACCAATCATATCGACCCGGCTGATTTGTCTGTCTAGCTTAGTGGTCGGCAACTTTAACCATTAAGAGAGCCATTACTGGCCAAAAAGAGAAATAAAAAGCCTGTTAAGTCTAAATTAACCCATCAGCATTGCAAAGAGGTCTTAATGAGCATTCATTAATATAATGTAGGACAAGGTGGCCACTCTGCAGTGGGCTATTTGTAATTATTAAGTACTTTAGCTTTGCAGTGTTGGTGGTAAAAGCAAATGGATCTGTCCACACACTATGAATCCTCTATTTTACCCCAAGACTTTACCTTTTTTTGGATTTTGAATCCAAAGCTAGCCTTGCTAAAGAGACGCCCAGGCTAACCACCGCTGCTGAAGTTCATCAAAATTTAGAGGAAAAGGCAGGCCATATGGGGGCGTCGGTGACTTAATGGAGCTATATGTAAGAAATATAAAGCAAATAGTCATAAAATCCTCCTAATATGTCACAGAGGCTAAGGAATAATGTTCATATAACATACTGATCTCACCGACAACAACAGTACAGCCGGAATATTCGCATTTTAAAAATTTTTTTACGGTCCACAAATCATGTTTATGTTTTGAATTTGTGTTTTGGCCTGTTGCGCCACCCACCGCCATCTACCAGTCACACAGTCAGTAGAGTCTCAGCATCAGTTACACTGAGCTACAGCAGCACGGCAAGCAGCATTAGCAGTGTCCCGGTACATAGCATTAGCAGTCCGGGCTTGCTCGAACGGCCTGCTGGAAAACCGGAGATCAAGGACGCGGTGACGCTATTTTTTGGAGCATAATGCTCCAAAAAATATCTTAACAAAAAAAAAAAAAAGGCAGGCTGAGACATATGACGCACATTTTAGTTGATGAAATGTTATAAAGTGTTTTAATTTGATATATAAGCTACACATTTTTACAGTTGTAGAATGCAGGAATCACTTTAGGCCTACAACAATGACAAATGAAATTCTGAATGTTAAAAAATAAACGTTATTCATTTTCATATAATTTTACGTCAAAGCCACAGGGATCCAACTGGGAGGGACTAAAGAGCCACATGCGGCTCCAGAGGTGCAGATTGCCAACCCTGATCTGGCTCAATAGGAAATAATTATAGTCTGTAATTAAACTTTGAACCTTATTGTTCCAGGAGAAACACCACAACCAGTGTATTTAAAAGGCTAATCAGCATTTATAAATGCAAAAGAGTGCCCGAACCCTTCACACAATAGCATTTATTGGATTCCATGTAGGCTACATGTGCCTTACCATTGTATAATGACATACTATTAGTGGTGATGTTGTTGTTTAATTGATTTAAATAAATTATAAGAACTGTGAGGAGCATCATGTCTTTTCCTGTCTGTGCTCCAATCACAGAACCACATCCTCTTGGTTTCCCTGTGGCAATGATCTAACCACTCTTGTCTTTTAGCTTGAGGTCACTCTGGGACAGTATAATTTAACGTTGACATCTTGACACCAACTTTTTCTGAATTGTCTCAACTGAGGCCGACAGCACAAAGGGAAGCTGTCAGAGGAAATGTCCCATGTTGTAGGACCGTTGGATACTGTTCAGTCCTTCTTCTGATCCATCACAGTGGAGAAATATTACGCAGTACAGATGTCATGCATTGTGCCTACAGGCCTGATCAGTTATGCATGATAATACATGTAAAGTACGTATTTCAGATGACCCTGAGCAATGTTGACAGCAGCGTTGATCTCTGACATTCTCACAACAAACAGGAGCTTTGTGCTTTTATACAGACAGTTAACTGTCCCAGACTGTGCTGCAGTTAAAAGAAACAAAACATCATAAATATCTGCTCCTCGTGCAGCACTTTTCTCCAGCAGCCAGAAATCAGTGATTTCATCAGGAGGCACTTCCCAGAGCTGCTCCACTTGCAATGAATAGAAGACTTAGAGACTTATGGTTGCCACAAGTCATAGGACGATCGACATGTAAGGGGTGAAGGGACACTGAAACGATGCCTGTTGGATGAATTTCTCTTCTCAGGACTGGCACGTGTGGCACTTTCACATGACTGCTGAAGCACTCTGAAACCTTACTGTTCTGACCTCAACGTCTGTGGCATAAAATCAGTCTCGCAGACCAGACTTATTATTCTGCTTTGATAAAAACATGACATCACTTAAGGCCATAACTGTAATCTGTTAGGTGGTATATAATACTGTATGTCAATGTTTTGGATAGATTTAAATATCTTTTGTTCATGTGTTATGTTATGATTGAAAAGGCAGTTCAGTGCAGATTAAATTGTGTCTGATTTATATGACTCATAATGTTTGCGGTTGAATTTAAGGTATATACACCTAGAATTGACATTTATTCCTGAGAGTTAAAAAGCACATGTACTTTGCAGTTTAAAGGTCCAGTGTGTAGGATTTAGGGGGATTCATTGGCAGAAAGGGAATCTAATATTTCTAATCATGTTTTCATTGGCGTATTACCACCTGAAACTAAGAATCGTTGTGTTTTCGTTGCCTTAGAATGAACCGTTTATATCTACATACAGAGCAGGTAGGATATACAGTATAGCTGGATACAGCGTTGGAACTGGGGCCCCTGTTCATTCCTATGAAAGTTGCTCAGTGGGGCATGAAGCCAAGACTTATGTGGTATGAAATTATCTGGATCTTTTGCATTGTGGGGCCCCTAGAGCAAGCACACTAGAGACGTAGGGCATCCGAACAACTAACTTCTGGTGTAGTCCTTCACTAACTTGATTCATTCATTCATTTTCCATAACCACTTATCCTGTTAGGGGTCACGGGGGGGATGGAGCATATCCCAGCTGACATTAGGTGAGAGGCAGGGTACACCCTGGACAGGTCACCAGACTATCACAGGGCTGACACATAGAGACAGACAACCAATCACACCTACGGCAATTTAGAGTCTTTGGACTGTGGGAGGAAGCCGGAGTACCTGGAGCCCCACCGTGGGTTCAAACCAGGAACCCTCTTGCTGTGAGGCAACAATGCCAACCACTGCACCATCATGCCGCCCTCCTTCGCCAACTTGAATGGGGATAAAAAAGGATTTAATCGGCCAGCTCTTCTAGACTTTTAATGTTACCAAATGGCTTAAATCCCTATAGCATAACTAGTCATTTTGCGGGGCTGTGATGCTCAAAAAAAGTGTATCCACTAATTTATAGATGTGTCTTTCCCAGTTTAAGTCTATGGAAAGTCTTTTCATCCATGTGCTAATTAAATTTTGGGCAGCATCGATAATTCTGGAGTCAGATAAGTCCTTATAACATCTCTGTTGTGGTCTCTGTTCTGAGTTTAAGATTTTGAATTCTGTCAAGATTTTAAGAAACAGATAATAAGATTTTCTTGTGACAACAGTAAAGTTCATTGTTCACAGTGGAAGTTTCCACCTCTGATGCCAGTCAAGCCAGCGTAATGTGAAATTACATTTTCTCCATTTTTATGTTTAATTAACACATCATTAGCCAAGCTTTGAACGAGTCACTACTAACTGTTGCTGTGCTGGCTGCTAACTGAGTTTTTTGTTTTTTTCTTTTAGATACAGAAGAAAATGTGGCAGAGGAGACTGACCTAGAGATTGTTCAGGTAATCAAGAGCTCTCCGTGTAGGGTGACGTTATAAGAACAAGCACTAATAACTGCCATTATTTTATAAGCAAACTCCGATACACCTTGTGAAGGTGACAAACCTACGACTCCCTTTGATTAGAGGCTGGAGGCTCTTCTGTTGTCATTAAAACTTTCCCTCCAACTGTCAGGAGCAGAGGTCTAAACCTTTCTACAATATCACTCTTCCATATGTTACAAGTGTTTTGGGAATTTGTGCTGGCTGCTCTAACTAAACTACAGGAGAGAGCACATCAGGTCAGTCCTAGCTGCTCTGCACTGACTTCCTGTTACATTTACAATTGATTTCAAGCTCCTCCTCCATGGTTACAAAACCCTATATGGGCTATTTGCCTCCAAGAACACTGCGATCAGCTGCTGTTGGTTTATTGGATTTCCAGAAACAGCCAGAAGAAGATCAGAGATGCAGCCTTTGTCAATTACGCCCAAAAGCTATGGAACACATTACCCATAGATATCAGGGAAGCCGGCTAAAAACTTATCCGTTCACTTTAGCCTTTAACTAGCTCTGACTTTCCTGATACAGGTCTTAAACTCTTTCTATTTACGCTTCAAGCTGCTGCAACTCTTTTAAAAAACCTGATTTATGATTTATAGTTTTACCATTCTATGATTTCATTAATCAGGTCTGTTTTATGTTCATACATAAAACTATTTTCATGAGAAGCTCTCAGTGCTTATACTACCCTTATTGTAAAGCTCTAAATATAGTTTATTAGCCAGTAGAATAACATTTACTTTGCAATTTTTTCAGTTTTGACCATATGACGTGACCTTTGTGCACTTGACCTCTTGTAAATCAGTGTAGTAAACTTGGGCCTTTAAGCCTGGAGGTTAACTTTACTAGCTGCCATAAAAGGTTGCTATGAAAAAGCTACCATAACTAACAAAAGCTGCAAGAAATTAAATACTACTGTTCTCAAATGGAGTCCTGAGTGAGACCACTATGATTCTCACATTATATCCTCATGAACAATGAGGTTTATGGGGAATTCATACCGTCGTGGCTCTTTAGATCTGCAACCCCCCCAAGTGTAAGGCAGCACAGTAGCCCTGTCATATGCTGATAGCATCAAAAAGGAAGGAAAGCAGGAGGCAAACAAGACAGATGCTCTATTCAGTCTGCTGCCTGATGCCTTTCACATGACTGAGAGCGAGCAACAGAGAGATGCAAAGACAGGACGAGAGAGAGCTGCTTCCACCCGTGTTATGTTCTCATTCCCATGAGTTGATTCAGTTATCCCTGCTGAATAAATTCAATCAGCTATTAATGAAAAAATGCAGAGAAAAAGGGAGGTGGATAAAGAGTCGACTGCTAAAAGAATATCAGTGAGAAGAGATGAGAAATGGCATTTGTTAAAAAAAGCAGGATTGTGTATGATGAAGGGATGGGCTGTTTACGGAAATGGTCTCTAATCTAAAAGAAGTCTGAGAAAACCCGAGTTAAGATGCACCAAAACCAAAATAAAAACTAAACCCCATAAAGATCCCACAGAGGGATCCTTACAGAGGAATTTAACACATTGATAGATTAAATGTGAGGATTTATGGCCGTAAAACAACTAAACAAATGAACAAAATCATGCAGAACTTGAAAGAGGTCAAGCAAATATTTCGACAACTCAAGAAACAGCAGCAAAATCACCAAAGAACTGTATTAGATCATGATCATTGGTGCAAAGTTTCGACTTTTTCAAATTTGATCCTTTTGTTAGTTGTTCATGAGTTACACGCTTTATAAATATTTCAACTTTATAAACGTTATGAGTTTGTTGTTCGTTCACACATATTGTTTTTTGTCCTTGTCATACATATCGAGCCTGGTCTTACTCTGAAGTCGTCAAAACCCGGAGCTTGGGCAGTGATTTGCGGCGTCAGAAACCAATGAATGATACGCGGCCAGTCGCCGTTATAGTTTAATGGCAATCGGTGTTGTCAGGGGGAAACGTGGCAGGCCAAGGACAAAAGTTAAGGCAGCGAAAGTCCGACTGGGGCGGGCAGGACAGGTAGTGGATGGGTCCAACAAACCCAGGACTTTCACCCGAGAGAGCAGTGTGCTTTTGTTGTTGAAGGAAAAACAAAAGTCCATTTGCGTTGTTGTACAGACGGAAGTATATTTTGAAAGAAGACAATGCATGTAACAGGCAGAACTTGACACGGCGTCCAAGAACGTCAACAATCAACACCTCCAGGGTACCTTGGACGTCATATCTGGACGTGGAAAGTCCATGACCAAATGTCAGCTGCACAGAGCCGTAACCCAGTGAATCCTTTAAATTCTTCTTCCTCTTTTCATTTGAAGCAATCAACACCCCAAAACACGCCACTGACAACATTACGTATTCCTCTGCTTCTTGTGACGCAGCTGCAGGGCCTGGTGACAGAGCTGCGCGAGGGGCTTCATGCTGCTTTGACGGAGCTGTGCGAGCTGCGCCAGAGGGACAACAGCCTGGAGGAGAAGCTCCAGGCGCATCAGACTGATGTGGATGATAGGATAATGGGCCTCAAGAACTCGCTCAACACTTTCAAGGTGCTGGAGATGCTACACAGTGAAAACACACACACACACACACACACACACACACACACACACACACACATAGAGTCTATTCTTGGTGAGGTGGAGAGGCCACTGTAATATAATTTAGAGCATCTGACTTGAACCGTAAACTAATTTCAGTGATTAGACAGAGGGCAGCTCTTTCAGACATACTCACAGACATGTAGCTTCCTCTGTGCAGCTCATGTTGTAACATCTGTGTGAACTTACTGTTTCGGGTTTATTACATTATCTACGCAGACACCAACACATCCCTTACACATGCATTTGTCGTATTCTAGGCGTGTGGTATATCACGGTGTAAAATACAACCCAGACACTGTCAGTCTTATCAGTTCACATGCAGCGACACTAATGCAGTTCCTTGGTATAATCTGCTTTCAGGAGGAGCTGAACGTGGTGTTGTTCCACATAAAGGATGTGTCCAGCAGACAGAGGGAGGTGCAGAAGAAGATTGAACTGCTGCAGTCAGAGAACACCAAAGATCTCATATCTGTTCCACACAGGTAGGGCTGCAGATACACACACAAATGTTTCATCCAAAAAATATAGTTACCTCTAGCGTGCCTGCTTATGCCAATAAAGTGCTGTTGAGCTTTACTGTGTTGTATAACTTGGTAAATAAAGTTTTTAACTTATGTTACTTCTCCTGCTGCTGATTTATCCCAAAGCAGAAAGGGCTCCAAGGCAGATTTGCTGTCAGCATCAGGGGATGAACACATCTGTATGCCCAGCCAGGCAGACCTCAGTGTCATTCAGCACTTCTTTTCCAGTCTGCCCAACAGCGGGTCACCACAGAGGAGCAACACATCGACACAGAGTGAGTCTATGTGCGACTGTCAGTCATGTCTAACCACTGAGCTAGAAGGAAGTGAGGAAAATGAGATGACAGACCGATAAGAGCCAGTTAGTCACATCTTTGTGTGTGTGTGTGTTGCAGCCTCTACCTCTGAGCAGGAGGCTCAGCAGCAGCTGCAGCAGCAGAGAGGGTGTCCATCCAAATCTCCGGCGTGGGGAGAGAGGAAGAGCAGCAGAGACGACACAGAGGCAGCCAACAGCTCCACTGAAAACAGTAAGAAATACAACATATGTGTTAATGCAACCAATAATAATACTACTGCTGCAACCACTGCTGATAACACCACTACTCACAGTCTGCTCACTAATCTACACAAACAATACCTGTCCATTCATCAGAGGAATGTGATGTCTCAGTGAGACATTTTGGGAAATTGTCCTTTTCGCTATCTTGCAAATACTTAGATAAAAAGATCAATATCAATTTCACATCTGTTCATTAAATACAAGGGCACAGCCAACACTCAGTAAAGTTAGCTTAGCATAAAGACTGGAAACAAGGGGAAACAGCTAGCCTACCCTAATCCAAGGTAATAAAGTCCAAACGCACAAAGTAGAAAAACCATTGGGTTGCCAGTCACCCAGAGGACTCTCCAGGAAGTCACTACACCCGGTCAAGAAATACTGACTGTACAAGCACATTGTGTTATTTTCAAACTTTGGTTTTTGTACCGATTTAACACACAAGATTTGATGTGTTATTTAGTGAGCTTTAAGCCCAACTCAGACCAAAGATTCGCAACAAGACGAAACCATTTTAGAACGTTGCAGTGATATGAACTGGCTGTCTGAGCTTGAGTAAAGCCGGCTGATGGTGTCACCTGCAACTCAGCTGGTCACATTGCCGTAGGCTGGTTTTAGAACATAAAGCTCGTCACCTTGAGTCAAAGTGACCACAGACGGTGTGTTTCCTTGCTGCTGCAGGTGCTCCGTCCCCGCCGAGCCCTCTGTTGCATCCTCACGTGTGCCAGTGTCTAGGGTGACCATATTTTGACTTCCAAAAAAGAGGACACTCGCCCCGGCCACGAGATAGCCTACTAAAATGATACTCGCAGTTTACTCAAAGATGCCTTATAATTTTAATATATTTAAAGTTTATATGTATGGATAGAAAATTCAGTTATACAAAATAATATCTCTCAAAGACAGAAATTTAGATAGGCTTCTCAGAGGTTACTCAACTTGCTTTTATTATGCCTTAAATAATAATCTTTTTACAAGTTTCAATTGTACAAAAATAAATGTAAATGTAAAATAAATGTAAAATCTCTGGAATGAAATAATGATATAAATAATGTCTCTTCTGTATTAGAAAAATCAACTTGTAAAATAATAGCTATCTTTTCAAGTCTTACTGGACAAATAAATAATATGAAATAATGTTCTAAATAATACCTCTTCTGTATTAGAAAATCCAACTTTGAGCTCCCCGGCGCCTTTATTAGACACAGAATCATATGTGCCAGCTTTGCACACGGTGCACTCAGCCTCCCATATATCCCGACCAGGTCGGGACGGTAAGTTGGCATCTTGGAAGCTTAGAATAATGCTGCGCCACGGGTGTCCGCTGCTTCCTCGTTGTGAGTGTTGGAGATCCGCCGATAAGGCAGCCTCTTGGGGATTACGCACACACACCTGGCTCTATCCCAGTGTATCCAAATCCACCTATTAGTACCTCTAAAATTCTCGACAAGACGAGTTGAAAGAGGCGACAACTTACAATGTGCCGTTCTGCAACATTCTGAAAATGTGCGGTATCACACCAATGCAACTAGATGAAACGGTGTATCATCTCTATGCAACAACTCTCTGTACTTCTGTTCTGATTTGCAGCTTTTCGGGTTCACTTTGTGGCTGAATATAATTTGTAGCTTCCTAAAATATGAATGAGGATAGTGATAGTGAGATGAGGATAGTGATAGTGAGATACTGGCTACAGCTGCATTTGTAGTAGTGATGAATGGTGAAAAACTAAACAAAATGAGCATCAGATGGACGGAAATAAAAGCAGGCTACAAACTCCAGTGAGACAGTGGTTAATGTGATCACTGCGTACATACACATACACACATACACACACACACACACACACACACAAGGAAAACCAGACATTATCATCAATTTATAAACACCCCCGGACACCCCAGACAGGACGTGAAAAGTGGACATGTCCGGGCAAAAGAGGACGTTTGGTCAGCCTACCAGTGTCGGACAGTACTGCTCGCTCTATGTGCTTACAGTCCATCTGATGCTCATTTTGTTTCTGTTTTTCACCATTCATCACTACTACAAATGCAGCTGTAGCCAGTATCTCACTATCACTATCCTCATTCATATTTTAGGAAGCTACAAATTATATTCAGCCACAAAGTGAACCTGAAAAGCTGCAAATCAGAACAGAAGTACAGAGAGTTGTTGCATAGAGATGATACACCATTTCATCTAGTTGCATTGGTGTGATACCGCACATTTTCAGAATGTTGCAGAACGGCACATTGTAAGTTGTCGCCACTTTCAACTCATCTTGTCGAGAATCTTAGAGGTACTAATAGGTGGATTTGGATACATTGGGATAGAGCCAGGCTAGCTGTTTCCCTCTGTTTCTAGTCTTCATGCTAAGCTAAGCTAAGCTAACTGTCTCTTGGCTCCAGCTTAACGTTGAAAACACACATGAAACTTGTGTCGATCTTTTCATCTAAGGGAATACACATATTTTCCCAAAATGTCAAACTTCTCCTTTGATTTGAACAGATGACTGCACCAGTGGCAAAAAAAATCAGATGACATAATCCCAAGCCCATATCACAAAACCACTGGATGTCAGTCTGAGAAACAAGAAGAATAAATAAACTACAGATGACTTTTATGTGACTCAATATAAATTAGATTTACACTGTGTTTGTGTGTGTGTGTGTGTGTGTGTGTGTGTGTGTGTGCAGATAAGAGACAGAGAGTGGCTCTGGAGCTGCTGGAGTCAGAGAGAGTTTATGTGTCCCACCTGTCTCTGTTACTGAAGGCCAATATCTCCTTTAATGGATCAGAAGCTCTCACCTCTAAGGACAAGCGGTAAGCCTGCGGACACACAAAGACAGCTGAGTTCAGGTTGATAAAAGGGGTCAACATATGAAAGTCTTACATGCATATCAACAACACACCTTAAAAGATAATATCAACATTTCATTTCAGCATGTACATTTAATAAGATACACACACAACCTTTGGAAACGCAGAATGACCCAGATATCTCCAGCCTTATCTGATGTAGAAAAGACCTCTAAGCCATAAAATTCAATAAATGTCACAGTCATTTCTATCTTTGTCTCTGACGAATATCCTCATAAACACACACAGATTAACACTCAGATTTATTCCGGGAGCAGCTACTGATCTAATTTCAGAGTTTACAATGCGGGATGACTGGAAGTAAACTAATCAAATAAAAGCAGGCTACAAACTCCAGTGAGACAGTGGTTAATGTGATCACTGCGTCAGCGTCAGCACAGGTGTTCCCTATAACCAAAGGCACCAATGAAAAGGTGCAAATGCTGAACTAGTTGTTGATGATTGCATTTGTTTTAATTTGATTTACCTGCTGCCAAATGTCTGACACATAAGATGGCACAATAACTGTAAGAAAGTTTAGTTCATTACAAGACAGTACAACCATGAAGGAAAACACTAGTTGGTGGCGGTTTCTGTGAAGTGTTGTAAAGTTTAGTAGATTTAAAACACACGTTAAACACACATTAAACACACGTTAAACACACATTAAACACACGTTAAACACACATTAAACACACATTAAACATGGTTTAATAGAGACAGTTTCAAACACAAGTACACAAATCAGCTTCACTATAACTCAGCATTCACAGACAAACACTTGTCTTTATCTGGACACATTTTCCACATAAATAACAACATGCTAACATTATTAGCACGAGCCTATGGCATTTTACATTGTATAAATTAGCCTAGCAGCTAGCAGACTTTTCCTCTTCTCATATGAAACCAGGGACAACAGCAACATTTAACAAAGGTAACGTTACAAAATTCGACTCCATTACAACTCACAAGGTTCACTGAAAAAACAACTGTCTTATACTAAACACGTATTCCAAACAAATACAACATGCTAATGTTATTAGCACAAGCCTATGGCATTTTACATTGTATAAATTAGCCTAGCAGCTAGCAGACTTTTCCTCTTCTCATAAAAAACCAGGGACAACAGCAACATTTAACAAAGGTAACATTTCAAAATTCGACTCCATTACAGCTCACAAGGTTCACCGACAAAACAACTGTCAACACTAAACACGTTTTCCAAACAAATACAACATGCTAACGTTATTAGCACAAGCCTATGGCATTTTACATTGTATAAATTAGCCTAGCGACTAGCGGAGATTTCCCCTGCTCATATGAAGCCCGGATAAATCACACACAAGACTTACATGCTATTTTTGTGGAGGCGTTATTGTCTTCACAATTTATTGTTTCTTATCTGTGAAATAAAAGTAAATAAAAGCACCCAGATCTTTCAGAGCATGTTTCATTCTCATTTTAAAATCTTATGCCATGTCTGGTTTTATACAACAAAGAAAATTTTCTCTCCTCTTCGTTCTTTCTCGCTGTCTTTAGTCCATTTCCGAGCACTCTGAGGTTTCTGATCCAGCAGCACCTTGAACTCCTCCATACTCTCCAGGAACGTGTGCTCAAGTGTCAGTGGCAAGGCATCATGGGAGACGTGTTCATGAGACTCACCAGCAAAGAGGTAAACCACAAACACAGAATCTGAATACATAAAGTACTCTGTATAAACTACCAGTAAGAGAACCTGTGTGCTCACCAACACCAAACTGTACCGAGATAGATAATCATCTTTTCTAACTGACACTGGCTTCCTCAAACAATATTTGGCTCTTATTTTTTGGTTGTTAAGTATCCACGCTGTTCTATTGCCACATAATATTGGAGGCATTTCACCAGAAGATGTTGGTGAAGATTCTCATGACATCATAACACACTGACGCAGAAGCTTGTTCACCTTAAGGACAAAACACTCAGGCAAAAGCAGAGCAATGTTGTGTATGTAGTTCAGTGCAGCCAGGAATGTACAGACTTATACACTGGTGAAACAAACCAATTACTCCACAAGCACATGGAGAGCCAGCTCCTCAGGTCAAGACACTTACATCTAAAGGAGAAGGTACACTCCTTCGAGGACAGCAATGTGCACATCTTGGCCAGAGAAGGAAGATGGTTTGAAGGAGGAGTGAAAGAAGCCACCTATGTCAAATTTGAACAAACATCGTTAAACAGAGGAGGTGGCCTACGACACCACTTACTGTATCACCCACCTACAATGCAGTCTTAGGATCCCTCCCCACACGGCTTAACACCCATTCACACCTGGACCTATCAAACCCGAATGACACATAAGATGGCGGAGTGGGCCAACGCTTCACATGTGATTTTGATGACTCTAAGGTTCACACCCACACAGGTGAAAGCTTGTGACTCCGCACCAGTCTATTGCCCTGTTTCCACTGAGAAGTACGGTACAGTTCGGTTCAGTACGCTTTTTTTCTGTTTCCACTGTGAAGTTTAAGTTTAAGTTTATTTACTTTATTAATCCCCCTGAGGGGAAATTCAATGTTTTCACTCTTGCTTGTCAATTACACACAGGTCTGAAAGACACACACATGCACACCCACGAAAAGTTGTGGATGGTACCAATGGGACTGTTCCGTGCCATCCCCCATACTGTAGCTATGTTTCCATCCAAAAGTGATTCGAATCATTGGGAAACGCATTAAAAGAAATACGAATCCTGTGTGTTTCCATTAAATGTACGGACTCACGCGAATTTTCCGCAGAACCGGAAACAAAACAAGTTTCGCATTCTTCTTCTTCTGCATTTTCTGGCGGTTGGCAACCAGCTTGTAAATGCATTACCGCCTTCCCGACCCAGAGTGTGGATATCATCATGGAGAGAGGTGCACTACGTCAGACTTAATTCGAACATAACTGTTTCCATCCCCCGTTTTGCGAATCGTCATTTTTTCCGAATCAACCAAAACCCGGCTAAAGCAAGCGTATTTTAGTTTGTGCGAATCAGGGGATTTTAATTCGAATTTTGGCGTTTCCATCATAATTTTCCGATGCGATACTTCTAGATACCCTGTCTGAAGGGTTACTCTTGGTTCCAAAGGTACCATACCGAAAGTCTTCGGTGGACACAGGGCTTATTCAAACTGAAGAAGCCTCTTGGGTGAGAGGTGAAACGTCTTCAAGAAACTCAAGCAAGTCCAGTTGCCTACAATGTAGCACTTAAGATATCACCAGATTATTTTTCTCCTGACAATTCTGTGGATGTAGATATATCTATACACCATGTACTGGCTTGTAAAGTAAAAACCTCAAAAGTCTTGACACGCTGCTTAGTCTTGAATAAGGAATTCAGCCTGATCCGTTTGTAACCACTCTGTGTCTGCATTTGTAATAGAGCATTCCACTTGTTTGCACTTCGTCGCTCCATTTTGTCATATTTTGACCACTGTGGACAAAATATTTCAAGAAATCTTTTGGTATAATTCAATTAAATCCAGCACCACAACCACCACAAACCACAGCCTTCGAAGTGACCACAGAGCTGAATGAGCTCTTTGTTGACGCTGGCACAGTTACAACCAGAATCAAATCTGAAAATCTCCAGAATGTAGGCAAGGGCGAGGTTTTTTTTTTACACTTGAGTGGACACATATGAAACAGAAGGGTTGGGGGTTGTCCACCAGAAAGTTTTTTGGCATCACGCACTTAATTTTCTGCTTTCTGGTGAATTTTCATGCATCAGTTTATGATGGAAATGTCCTAATTTCTTCAATATAAAGTCCTCTGATACTTTCATGTTTTAACAAGGGGACAAATGCCGTACTCTAAAAACTGCACCCCCGTGAAATCCATGCCTATGAATGTAGGATATATCTGGTATTTCTGTGGATATTTAAATAACCATATAATAGCCCTCAAAAGATTGGGAGCCCCCAGTTTACTCGCTTGTTAATCAAAACTTGCCATTCACAGGCACAGTGCTGTTCCAGACTTTTTAATGTAGGGGGGGGGGGGGTCAAAGGTTTGGTCTTGTGACAGCCCATTCATAATGAATCTGAATCACTTTGGCAGCCGTGACGGACATGAAATGAAATGTCAAATTCCAGCGGAGCCATGTTGAGAGCTGGAAAACAGATGTAGTACAAAGACAACAGTGGTTCTTGTGATCACTGTACAAAATTACTGATGGCAAAATGGCAAAAAACTAGTCTCAGACGCAACCCCCTGCAGGTTTTCTATAGTCATTGAATGCTGATGCCTATGTGAGGATTTTAATATTTTAAAAGGGTTATTCTTTTAAAACCTGTGAGTGCACTTCAGGGCCTCCGTCTCCAGTTGAGGGGATTTCCAGTCAGACAGAATTAGGACTTCAGTTTGACACTATAATGTTAGTAGTGTGAAAAACAATATGCTCTGGGGACGTGTGCAGATTTAAAGTATTTAAACAAACTTCAATGAGAGTTAAAAACAAAAAGTGTTTTGTAATATTAAGAAGGTGCTAATGGCGACCAGAACCCAGCTGACAGCCAAAAAATTAGATCCAACACACTGAAGCTAATGAGTCTATTCTATTAACGCCAACGTATGGCTGATTGGCTCGGAGTAAATGGGGGGAAATTAGGTAATTGGAAGGAACACCTTCCTATTTAGAAAAAATAAAGGCAGGGTTACAATGCATTATGGGTCCTAGCTCGCAAACTCAGAGCTTGAGGAAGGAAAGAAATAAAAAGAATGAAAGAAATCCTCCAACTACAAGCAGAATGCAAACACAGGTAGACTGAGCTCACACCAGAGAGAACGATCCATGTGGTGCAAAAGTTTATTTTTATTTGACATTTTTTTCCTTCCTTAATCCTATATTTAAGTTAATATATTTGACATTCATACAATATCAGTTATATAATATGTATTACCAACCCAGTCTCACTTCGAAGCTGTCGAAATCCGGCGGTAAGGCACTGAGTTGCAGCGTCAGACACAGATGAAAAAAGCCCTCCTTTAATGTCAGCATGATACATGGCCAGTTGCCGTTGGGATTTATACTTGTGCGTCAGCTCCATGTGGAACCTACGCCGTAGCTTACACACATGGCCTACGCCAATGTGAGCATTTATACTTGTGCTTTGGTTTATACTGCTTATACTGGACAGGAGTGGTGGACGGGTCAAACAAACATGGACTTTGACCTGGGAGAGCGGTGTTCGGGTTTCGTAAGATTCTAAAGCCAAACCATGTTCTTTTTTTCCTGAACCTAACCACGTGTTTTTGTTGTTGAACGAAAAAAAAAACGTCAATTTGCAGTGTTGTACCATCGTAGTGAGTTTATTTTGAAATAGACTGTATGTACACTGTAATTTCCTGTGAAAACATAAGTGTATTTTGAAAGAAGACAATGCATGTAACAGGCAGAACTTGACACGGCGTCCCAGAACGTCAACAACCAACACACCCAGGGTACCTTGCACGACGTATGTTGACATGGAAAGTCCATGACCAAGCGTTGGTATGTAACAAGGTCGGAGTGAGAATGTGTTGGTGGTACACAGTTCATCAAATGTCTAACGAAGTAACAAGAAGCTGCTATCCTGTTTGAAATATTTAATTTTTGCCAATAATTTACCTTCTCAGCTTAAACTTTATCGACCTTTAGCTCCACCTGCAAATATTTGTGAAGGCCACAGATCTGACGCTGACGATAACTTATCAAAGTTTAGATTTTGTAAAAATATGGCATCATACTTTCATTGCACTTTTGTAAGTTTTTAAAATGTTTTTTTACTCAAAAATATTTTCATAGGCATTTTATTTGTGTAGTGCGTTGTATGCCCTGTATGTATAATGTGAATTATAGGGAGGCCTGAAAATTATAGATTGTGCTGGTGGGGTTTCTGAAAACATCTCACCTCAACAAACAAAGAGCGTCATGAAATAAATTAGTGAATTGCTTGTGAAGTTAGTAAAGAAAATGCTGAAAAATGCTAGAAATGCTTAAAGGCAGACAATGCAGGGATCGTCAGCAAACAGTATTTCCAGGGAAAGAGATTTCTCTGCAGATAAATACATTGCTACACACTTCTAGTGGTCATAAGTGATGATTGAAAGGGATATTTTTGTACGAGTATATACATTGTTTTTGTAAGAAAGTCCTGCATAGTGTACTTTTAACCTGAAGAACAGCTGGAAGTTTATATTAACCTTCTTTATGTTCGTCAAACTCTTTTCTGACAGTGAAGGGAGGACAGGAAGTGGACATGTGTAGATGGTGCATGAACAAACTCGGACAGCATCTCTCTCTTCCTCCCCACAGAGTGACTTCTTGAACTTCTACGTGTCGTACCTGAAGGAGCTTCCAGACTGTCTGTCAGTCGTCACCATGCTTGCCTCCAGCTCCGTGAAATCTTCTGCCTTCCTGGAGGTAACACAAACAGAGAGATCAGGACAGGAAGTGACATGACAGGGAGGACATGTTATTGTATAGCACAAGAGAGTGTGACAGGGCAGACAGGACAGGATGTGATGATGAGTGAAGGGGATGAAAAGACAGAGAAGGACTAACACCAGCATCCCTGTGATTCTCAGACATATGTTTAAGTAGCTGGTGACTTACTGTAGTTGCCGCTTTAGCTGGTGATCCAAAAACTAAATTTTAAGCCCTGTTTGTGTACAGTAGCTACAGATACAGAAGAAAGTCACTGACTGGTCGACCTGTGCTTCCCTTTTTGCTCTGACTGGCCGCACGTTGCTTCCATCAGAGTGAAATAATGGGAGATGAATCCAGACCCTCGCTCCACACTCTGCTCCTCCAGCCGGTTCAGAGGATCCCTGAGTACCTGCTGCTGCTACAGGTTAGATTGACACACTTTACAATGCCACACACTGTCAATTCAAACTCAATCTTCACACAGGACATTTCATTTTTCATGTCATACATACAGCAATAATGCTTAAAGTTGCACTCTCTGGTTCCTCTCGGCCGTTTCAAAGCACAGTTGCAGAATTTTGTGCACAATCTTCTATATGCCGACGTCACATGTGTCTTAGCTGGTCTTTGTGATCACGTATAGTTGCCCTTTTTTGCGTTTTTATGGTTCACTTCTAGTTTATATAAACATACTTTTTGGCTTGTATTTGTAGTACTGTCCCTCACACAAGATTAAAGACGAAAGGTGATAGAGCCTTTAAGGCTGTTGCACCGAAATGGTGGAATGCACTACCTCATGAGCTGAGAGCGGCCTCTTCCATGGACATTTTTAAAAAGCAGTTAAAAACACATCTGTTTAGGCTTGCGTTCCATTAATTGTCCATTGTATCATCTCTGTATTTCGCTGCACTTTACTTTTTATTTGTTTTTGTGTATTTTTGCATTGTTTCTGTTATTGTATTTTTTGTATTTTATCTTGTGAAGCACTTTGTGAGTCCTCTCTGCGAGAAGTGCTATATAAATAAAATTTACTTACTTACTTACTAGTAATCTCATTTTGTGTTTTAAATTGCTTGTTTTAGAGCTTTATTTTTTTATTCTGTATTTTGTTGTTTTGTGTGTTGCTGCCTGTCTCGGCCACTCTTGAAAAAGAGATTTAAAAGAGGTTTTCCTGGTTAAATAAATAAAAGAGAAATACTAACGGGCGCGGATTCACAACAGCTGCAACCACATATACGTATGCATCCATCCAAATTTCAGCCTCCTCAGGCAAAAACTGTAGCCTCCAATGGTTGGGTAAATTCTTGTGGACTGACCAACCATCTGACAAAGTGAGCTATAGAGCTGCTGGTTGCTGATAGAATTTGAGAAGATGCATAAAGAAACAAACAGAGTGAAGACAGAAAAATATGTTTGATATCTCAACCCAATCGCCAGCATAACAGTTGGCATTGTACGTTTCTGCAAACCACCGATCTGTAACATTTTACATTATGTTGTAGCAGATATGTTGAAACTTTTCCTTTAGTTATGTTTAGGCACAAAAACCAGTCGGCTGCGGTCAGAAAAAGATCATGTTTTGCTTAAAATACCCACACAATCGCCGCTGGAAATGCTGTGATATGTTGCTAATGAACAACTGTGTTTGTTGTTTGTTGGTCTTGAACAGTGGTCTGCAGCTTGGCAGCCATCTTGTCAAGATCTCACACTATCCCCGCCACCTCTACAGTCAGTTTATATACATGTTATCAGAACTATGGTACATCTACAACATACAAATGTAACATATCCATGGTACAATGCCAACATTTTCCTCTGGCGACTGTAATGAGTCTGTAGACAGCATCTGCTCAAAGACTTGTGAACTTATATAATTTTAATATCCGTGTGTGCGTAGGGGCTTCTGAGGCAGACCGACGCAGAGCACCCGGACTACTACCTGCTGCTGGTGTGCATCCAGCAGTTCAGGTCCTTCACGGCTCAGTACCACCACCTCCTCCAGCACAACCAGGAGCTTCTGATGCACAACCGCAAGGAGGTGAAGAGGTCAGGATTACCACTCTGCAAAACGTAACGTTACATGCATGCTTCAGAGGTTTAACGAGACATATATTCTCACTGTGTTCTGCTGTGTGCTGCAGGTCGACCATGAAACAGCTGTTAAAGACAATGGAAGGTGGGATTCAAGCGAACAACATCGGCTCACCGTACCCGTGTAACAGTGCCATGTTGTGAGTATTCTACATTCATAACCAGCATGTCTCTTATTTGTTGCTAACCAGGTAGCACACCGTGGGTTTATCAGAGCTGTTGATATGAATTATCTTCCCCTCACAGAGAACATGCCAACCAGGTGAAGCGGAGCAAGCAGCGTCTCCTGGAGCAAATCCAGTCGCATCGGTTCCAGGACTGGGATCGGGAAAAGGATCATGACCCTCACTGTTATGACGCAGAGTGGCCCGCCCACGTCCCGTTCTTCAACCATGAGCCGAACCACAAACCATCAGGTCTGTGCTCACAGAAGCTTCTGATTACTGTAACAGATGACCCTCTGTGGTCTCTGTTTGATTATACATTATACTCTGGGCATTGACAGGAATGGTGTGAGTTTTAATAGGCTGATCTTGGGAGGTGTCAGTATGCACAATATCTGAAAAATCAAGTGCAAGACTGTCTGAAAGTGTGCATTGTTTTCCCTATTTGTAAGATTCATTGTGTTTTGACCCTCTCTATGACAGCATGTTCTTTGTTCAGCATTTCCTGACTATGAATAAATACCTCATATAACCCCATTTCAAAAGATCCAAACTATCCCTTTAAATGCTTTTGTGGTTGTTGCCCCATTGGTTAACCAGTCAACCAATCTTTGGCCTTCAGGTCTTGGCAGTATCCCAGAGACTGAGGGATCTGAGAGGTCCATGTCATACCAGCATCATCTGCCCTCCAGACCTGCAGACTTCCGTCAGGTTCAACCGGGGTCTGCTCTAGCGGATGCTCTCGGAGAGTTCCTTCTCCCTCCAGACCCCCCAGGGATGGAGAGCCTCTATGAGGAGGACAGAGGCTCCATTCATGATGTCTCCATGTTCGATCGCTGCTCCAGTGCTTCTTCAGATTCCTCCATCGACATCGCCTTTGTGAAGTGCCCCAAAGCGCCATTAGCGTCTCATCATGCTATGGCAGCCAATGTGCCTACAACTCGTGATGTCTTCGGCAATGGAGGCAGCCATGGGAATGGTTACAGCAAACTGCCCAACCGAGGGTGTGTATCTCCCGATGAAGCTGTGATGATGCGCCGCAATCAGCATCGCCCCCTTCAGGCCAGCCAGCGTAAGAGCAAGGTGAGCTTGTGTGTGCTTTAAGTTCAGACAAAGATTGTCAAATAATTGTGTAAAAATTAATGTATATGTCTTGTGTTGTCTAGTCACTGAACGGCCTGCAGATGGACAACACAGTGAGTAGTGTGGATAGTGGTCCTCTGTCAGACCACCTCCAAAGATTGGGACTGGGCAGCCATGCAAAGCTGGAGCGCCAGGGCAGTAAGGGCAGCAAAGGGTGCTCCACCCCGTCCCATAAGGTCCACAGCCCCCTGGGGAACAGAGGGGACATCGAAAAACAGGGCGATGATCTTCATGGGCTGCTCAGCATTGTGGGTTTCAGCAAATATGTCAACGAATCAATATATTTTTACCTGAAAGCTGTTTGTACCAATCAATGACTGGTCAATGCAAGGACATTTAAAATCGAGCAACACCCTCGATCCTTTTCTTAACTGTACATACGGCAGTCACTGTCTTTAGGAGACAGAAACACTATGAATGGTACCAAATGTCATCAAACCTAATTGTGTTCAACCCCACCAGGACTCCGGGTTCCAGTCGTGGGGCGACGAGCCAAAGTGGAGGGCGGGGACAGAGGAGAATAACCACACCCCCTTCAGCGAGAGGAGCAGGAAGCAGGACAAAGGAGGCTTCAGAAGCTCGTTCAAGAAACTCTTCAAGAAGAAGTAAGTTTTGAAGCTTTTTGGAAGTTATACGGACGTACGGATGAACGACTGATGATATACAGCATTGGTAAAGATTGGGAGTCATTTTCTGGGTACATGTCCAAACAATTCGGCCAATTAGCAACCAGTAGTGGCTAAAGCATAGGGTTAGTCACTACAGTAAGACTGGAAATATGAACATGAATGGCTTGATACTGTAGCTGCTTTGAGAGCAAATGCTGTCAAGAATTTCTTGAAGATAGAAAAAAGATGGAAGAACATGGACACTCTGACTTGGAACAGTGAACTTTACCCCGTGCTGTTTCTTTCTAACAGGAGCACTGATGAGAAGAAAGAGAGGGGAGGCGAGAAAACACCAGACAACCAAAACAACGGAGAACACGAGACACCGGGGAAAAATCCCAAACTGACACATCTGGAGTTAAACCGTGGCACAGCTGTATGAACACCACTCTGTCACACAGATTGAGGGTACATAAAAACTGAAGAAGTACAACATGAGGTTGTCTTTTTTAGAACTGCTGTACAGGTATAAGCTATTTAGCTGAGCAACTTTTCATCTCATCATTTCCAACTATGGATGTAATTTATATTTAAAAGACAAAAGTTCTGCCCCTGGCCTTCACACTGAAGGAAAGCACTTTTCATGGCTGCACTGCTGTGGACGCCATTTATAACAAAACAGCACTTATGGTTGAAATTTGGCTGAGTACTCCCACCAAAATGACACAGGAAGATAAGGCAGCAATGTGGCCTAGATTAGGCTGCATTAGTTTGGAGTCATTTTAGAATTAAATGTGACTATGCAGTCAAAGACCAGCTGAACTTTTTGTAAATGATGTGCTTATGAACGTGACCACTAGAGAGCGTAGTTTGACACAGTCCATGCCCATGCTGTAAATAGCTCTGCTCTACCTCCAGTTTCTAAACACTTCTCTGATAACAAACTTTTCTTTTTCTTTTTTGTGAAGGTGTTTTATTTGCACCCAGCTTTCAAATCAGTGCAAACCTAATTTAGAAACTCTTTTTAAGTGTTTAAAGTATATTATTTATATTATATTGACAGTAACCGTGATATTTGAAAATTACATTTTGATATCATGTAAATAATTCTGTTCCTTTTTGCTCTCGCTTGGTCTCCCTCCCCCAACGCCATCTGGTTGCCTTTTTTTTTTTATCTTTGCAATATGTTCACAAATTGCTCTTTTCATGCAGTTTTTGACAGTGAGGCCTTGTGTTCACCAAAGTGTTTTTCCCAGCTGAAAATGCCAGGTGCTCCTCCAGAGACGCCCATCTTAGTGCATCGTTTTTTCAGCTGAGATGCTTTGGTAGTGTTTGGTTGTTATGATACAGAATGCTTGCGGAAGTAAAAATGTTGGCACACAATAGAGCAGTGGTTCCCAACCGGTGGCTCACGGTCCAACAGAGGGTTGAGTGACTCGAGCACATGTCAAGCTTGTAAAAATCACACCTTAGTTTGAAGTACTGTGAGTTTCTGACGCAGAGCTTTTATTTTGAAGTGCCGTTTCCTGCTGAAGAGTGAGTGAATAACTGACAGCTTCTTAACAGAGACAGCAAACTAGCTCGACAACATGGACAAACGCAAGTGCTGAATGTGTTAAACTGTGTGGATCTTGCGCTGATGATTAAGGAGAGATCTGGACCCTGTGGATGGACCAGTTGGGAACCACTGCGGTGGAGTACTTGCTCTGGAGGAAGGGAAGGCTGAAGCACGTAGGGAGAGAAGATAGACACCCCCCTCAGTCATTATGGGTTCATGGGAGGAAACACATATTAATATATATACAGTATATTAACAGATTTCTCATCCACTGTTTTTGTTGTTCAGCTCTTGTACATGTAAAATGTGACGGCTAGTCTTTGTGGCATTTGTCCCGCCCCTCCTCCACTGTGATTGGACAGCTGGGTAAAAAGTAACAGTGACGAGCGCAGAGTTTTACCCAAAATCCAACATTTTTCAACTCTCGGTGCTCAGAAAAAAAAATAGATAAAAAAAATAATTCTTCAATGGACACGCTCGTCACGGTTTCAGACTCGTGATTTGAGTGTACCAAAATTAATTTGCCAAAAAAGTGACAGAACACACAAAAAACAAAGTTGAAGATATATTTGACCAACAGCGCATTTTTTAAATACATTTTTCTATAGATTTCACAATAACATCTATTGTGAAATCTGTTGGGCGCGATAATGGTGTAGTGAGAATCTGGTTTTGTGCCAGCCCTGGTTCAAAGTTCAATACTGACAAGTGTTCCCTCTTTGTTTTTCAACATGGGTGCTGTTCCTAATTTATTCAGCAACTATTTCACCACTTCATCAGACTCTGACACTCATCTGTACAGGCTTCACTTCAGTTCATCTTTCTACCAGTCTGCTTAATGTGCTAAACCATAATCAGAAATTATCATATTGTGCATATACTCAGGAGAACAAACATTAAGATGATGTTATTTTGTGCATTTTGTTTAAAAAACAAAATATAAAATTGAATAAAATAAAAATTGAATTGAATATAATATTAAATGTCTCTGTGACAGTTATGTCTATGCACTGAACAGTTTTCTAAGAGATGAATGTGACAATCAGGAGACATTAAGAATGTTCAATAAAGGTGCAAGTTAAAGATTCATTATGTTGCTCAGCTGGTTGTTTTTCTTTGGATCACTGGGTTATTAAAACATGACATGACGTCTCTTTTCCTATGCTGGAGCCTCTCTGAGAATCACTGGTGATACAACTAGAGTTTTAAAATGGACTTGAGTTGTTATTAATAGGTTATCATTCTAGCTATCAGCAGATAGATTGTTTTAAAGTTAAAGTCTTTTATCAGCAACACTAACTGTGATTCTATTGACAAGTTTATTGAAACCTTAACTCACAAAACATTTACATATTCTTTAACAATATATTGTTACTCACATTTAACAGGCTGCAGATTCCTCAGTCCTTATTAGAACGTCTGCCTCCTGCAGGTCAGAACCTGTTAGCTCAAAGAAAAGAAACATAATCGTGTCCCACAATGCCTCAGTGAATATTAAATACACAAACAGTAAAACACTTCAGCTTATTGTTGTTCAGCTTTTGAACTAGTCCCCTCTCTTAACATCTATGAAGTGGCCACAACATTAAGCTCTTTCATTGAACATCAGACAAGGGAGCTTACAGTCTGTTCAGAGGAACAGTCACTTCTTCAAGGCACTGGTTCTCAAACTGAAGGTCCAGTTTTCCAGTTTGTCCCAGATGTAAGATAAGAGATAAGACAATCCTTTATTCTTCCCACAGCGGGGACATTTGCAACATTACAGCAGCAGAAGGACAGAGTGCAAACAGGAAGCATCAGTAGGAAAAAAAACACAAAGCAATATAGAAGTATGCATCGGTAAAAAGAAAAACACAGGTCAGTGTATTAAGTAAACTGTACAAAACATGAGCAATGATGTGATTCACTTTATCGAGCAGCAGCGTTCTGAATCAGCTGCAGCTATCCAATTGATTTTTTAGGGACACCTGTAAAGACATTGTTACAGTAGTGAAGTCTGCTGGAGATAAGTGCATGGACAACTTTTTACAAATCCTGCTGAGACATAAGTCCTTTCATCCTTGATATGTTATTAAGGTGATAGTAGGCTGACTTTGTGGCTATCAAAATCCAGGTCTGAGTCCATGACTACACCAAGACCTCGGGCTTGACATTCACCATCTTAGATTTCCTGTTAGCATGCTAACACATGGTATAAACACAAACAGCTCAGTATGGTTGTTGAGTTTCACCTCCTGACCAACACAACTATCTTAAAAAAAAAAGAAAAAAAACCCCTAACAACTAAGGCCACAATGGACAACTTAATTTAGTTTTAAGGAGTCACATGTGAGAAGGTTTTGAGCTACAGTGCTGGTCAAACAATTAGAATACTAGAAGAAGAAGAAGAAGAAGAAGAAGAAGAAGAAGAAGTAGTAGTTGTAGTAGTAGTAGTAGTAGTAGAAGAGGATGATGATGAAAACAGAAGTAGTAGTATAAGAAGTAGTAGTGGAAGAATAAGAAGTTGTAGAAGAAAAAGTAGCCTACAGGTAGAAAAAGTAGTAGTAGAAGAAGAATTAGTTGTAGAAGAAAAAGTAGAAGGAGAAGTAGAAGAAGTAAGTAATAGAAGAAGAAGAATGAATAGAAGGAGTAGAAGAAGTAGTAGTAGAAGAATAAGTAGCCTAATGGTAGTAGTAGCAGAAGAAGAAGTGGTAGAAGAAGAAGAAGTGGTAGAAGAGCAAGAAGTAGTAGAAGAAGAAGTAGCGGTAGTAGAAGAAGAAGTAGTGGTGGTAGAAGAAGAAGAGGTAGAAGAGGAAGAAGTAGTGGTAGTAGAAGAAGTAGTAGAAGAAGTAGTGGTGGTAGAAGAAGAAGTGGTAGAAGAGGAAGAAGTAGGCTAGTGGTAGTAGAAAAAAGATTAAGTAGTAGAAGAAGAAGTAGTGCTGGTAGTGGTAGTAGAAGAAGAAGTGGTAGAAGAGGAAGTAGTAGAAGAAGAAGTGGTAGAAGAGGAAGAAGTAGTGGTAGTAGAAGAATAAGTGGTAGAAGTAGTAGATGAAGTAGTGGTAGGAGAAGATGATGAAGAAGAATAAGTAGTAGAGGAAGTAGAAGAAAAAATAGCAAAGAAAAATTAGTAGATTAAGAACAAATAGTAGAGCGTAGTAGTAGAAGAAGTAGTAGTAGTAGAAGATAATGAAGAATAAGTAGAAGTAGTAGTAGAGGATGTAGATTAAAATTAGAAGAAAAAATAGAAGAAAAAAGGACAAGATGGAGATGAATGATCAATGAAGATAAAATAGAAAAAGAAATAGAAATTCAGCTGTCCAGCCGCTCATAAAAGACAAAAAACAACCACATTTCCCCTCATCAACAACAACACAGTGGGATTAAAATAAATTAGAGTAGAAGAAGAAGAAATACTTTATTAATCCCTGAGGGAAAAATTTGATTTTGTCACTCTGTTGTCATGTACACACAGGCCTGAAATACACACAGCTGCACAAACAGGACCTATACATGCATTAAATACACGTCAGAGCGAGGGAGCTGCCTTGGACAGATGCCCTGAGCACCTGGGGGGTTCGTTGCCTTGCTTAAGGGCACCTCTGCAGTGCCTAGGAGGCGAACTGGCACCTCTCCAGCTACTAGCCCATACTCCATACTTAGTCTGGACAGGTACTTGAAATGGCGACCCTCCGGATATCTAACATGTTATAATAATGAAGCTCTGGACTGACTGGACCGTTTCTCAGCAGGTGGATCAGTGACATCGTAGAAAAACAAGACGCTCTTTAGAAAACAAAAATGTTACTAATAATATTACGGTAAGAGCCGTTCTATTCTAGTGTCCCTGTAAACCATGACAGTGAGTATAGCAGTGAGCCAGAATGTACAATAGCAGGACATACTTCAGCCATCTTTACATTCATTAACACTTGTACCTTTTCCACCGTGACGCCAAAATGTCTCTGCTCCCCGTCAGAAATAACCACCATAAGACACTGAATGTTTGAGTTCCTTCTTTTTAATGTGTTAACCTGTCATCTCATAAATCTGTTACACTTCTGAAACAAAATATAGGCAATTATACAGTATGTAAAACAAACCCATTTTTATTTTACACTATATACAGTTCATAACGTGTGCATTGCATTATGAAAACAAAAGACAAAGGTGATGTAATAGCGACAGAACAGAGGAGACTTATTGAGTTTCGCTTTATATTTGGAGGAGACCTGGGGATCAAACTGCTTCAGCAAATAACCCATCAGTGTTTTGTTTAATCTGCTCAGAGCACCAGATGCTGCAGATGAGAGCCAGACAGAACAGGCAATCCTAACGCCAATTTACTTCTCTAGTCTGTGGCTGTCTCATTCAGAATAATCCACACATCTGGTGTCCACATCATCTTAAAACAACCCCCATGAGTTATTCTCACACATGATTTGACCCAGGAGAAACTGAGGTCGTAAAAACATAAATGGACTTGTAACATTTCAGCACAATGGAGGCCGAGTTGGCACCTGCTTTAACGGATTATACTGCAGATTAAATTGTGTCTATGACAGCAGAAACATGAGTCTTGGAAGCATCATTCAAACCTACAGAAACTTGGTTATTCTGTGAACAAGACAGTTCCCCCAAAATTAAAAGTCATGAGCCCCACATCAAAAAAAAGGTATGAGATTTTAAGAATTGCTTGTATCTATGTAGACTGTTCACGATTTTAGACGTGCAGCTTCATGGTTTAAGTTTTCTTAAACTTGAGATAAAATAAAATTAAAATCAAAGCAACTGGATATTTCAGAAAATGAAGAATACTTAAAAATAAAACAAAAGCAAAACCCTAGGCTGCTTTGAGTGGAATCTCTCATTCACTTTGTTTTCATGTGTTTTAGAAACAGTGATTCTCAACTTCTGATCATTTATATACGTCAGCTGAGAGGACGAAGTGGATTTAAGAAGAGTCTCAGAGATGTCGTGTTGAACACTAACCTCATATGCTGTTGATGGCTGTCTTTCAAATCAGACTTTTTTTTTTCCACTTAGGACATCCCACGAGGTAGACTATCTAAACTTGGCCATGAAAATGTTTAACAATCTATTTTGGCATTCAATTTAAAAATGTAAAATATACGTTCTTTGACATCAACTGAACCCTACTGTAAGGAAATATCAGATACATTTTTTTGAGCCAGTGAAGAAGAAAGGAGTCAATTAAATCAGAGGAATTGAGCCTAAATATGAAAAGTTATTATTAGGATTGATGGTTGACAACGTCAATGTGAGGCTATTAAGTATACTTGGCAGAGCTGATAGATTTTTGACACTAAATGAACAACTGACACAAAAACATTTTTGTTAAATAACCTGATTGTGTGAATAAAACTTGGCTGCAGCGATGAAACTACGACACTTGTGTATTAATGGGTGTTGGCTAGGGCTGCCCCCTGACAGTCGACCAAACGTTAGTCGACCAGAAGGGTCTTTAGTCGGCAAGATTTCATTGGTTGCTTAGTCGCAGAAAGAAAAAAACTCTATTAGGAGCTGCACCTTGTCACAATCACTCAAAACCTATATAACTGGACCATGTGGGAATTAATTTGAAAGGACAGACACAGGAAGTGAAAAGGCACAACCTTTCGCGTTTTCCAGGCATGTATGCGGCCCCTAATTTTCAGGGCTGGTACCTGCGGTTATTCCACAGGCTAGTTAATAACATGTCGGGCAGGAAATCCAAGGTGTGGGATCATTTTGAGAAGGTGAAGGACGAACCCAAGGTGATATGTAAACTCATCTTCATTGGTCGACGATAAACATGACGTATCATCTGAAACATGGAAGTAGCTACATGCCCATTAGCCACTTAGCACAATCATTACTGCTTTGCTGACAGCAAAATATATGATTTAATGATTTAATTAATATCAAAAACATGTGGGCGACTAGTTGACTAATGGCCCTAAATGACGACTACTGGTCGACGAGGAAAATTCTTATTCGGAGGCAGCCCTAGTTTTGGCTCGACACATATGTATTAGCATGATTTGGGCTCAATTGCTAACTCGGGGATGTTGTTCACTTTGACGGTATTTCAAAACAAAAGTCCAAACTAACTGTACTACGCTCTGAATAACAGTTTAAATCCTGGTTTAAGCAAATGTCCTGCCCTAGAAATGAGTTAACCCCCTCTCTTCTATGGCTTCTATGGCATTTTCCACTTCAAACTGACAATTAAATGTGTTGTCTTCATGTCTCGCATGATTCATATTTCTAACGTGTTTTCCAGCACAACACTCCGTGGGTATTTTATAGAAGAAAATTGAGCTCAAGTGTTTTAAAAAAGCACACAAATAATTTAAATCCTCACAGTGGATTCAAGCTCTCTACACTGAACTAGCTTGTTTCAGCTACTTCACCACAACAGAGCAACAAAGCATCAGGAGAATCCAGTGAGCGGATCAGTTTAAAACCCCATGAAAACATAGTGAAGTGTGCGTAGGGATGTTGGTGTGATTCCTGTCACTGACGGACATGCTGCCATGTTGGATAAGTGACCAAAAAAGGTTGAGATTTCCACTTTTTGACACATCATTTTCTTAAACTGTCAGTCCTTCACTATGGTTACATGTCCCTTTAAAACCACCTTAGTAACATTCAGTGACACATCCATACAGAGCTGAAATGTTCTCATCCATTAGTAAATCTTCCATTTACTCCACAGCCAGCCTTAATTCTTAAAAGATTGGCATTGTTGGGTTTCAGTTATGTTTGTAGCGACTGATGACATGTTAAATCTTTAGTCATGTTTTATAACATACCACATTTTAGGGGTGTAACAATCCATCGATTTGGATCGATATATCAATTCGATGATCAACGGTCCTGTATCATCGATACAAAGTGAAAACACCGATCTATATCGTTATCTTTAGGGTGCGCTTTTATTCTGAAAGTCTGTGTCACTGTTAAACAGCGGCAGGCAGATGGCGAGCAGCCAAGAGAAAAGAGATTTACTCAGGAATACATCAGCAGTGTCAACAGACAAAGCAGATGCCATACGTAAACAATGGTGTTACGAGATAAAACACGACATAACGTTACCTGCCTGGACGGCCATCTCACTTCACTAACTTCCCGATGACTTAAACCAGTGGTGACTGAGAAAAATAACGTTACATGTAATCTGTTTGGCTATAAGTAGAGGAAAAAGTCCGCTAGCCACTAGGCTAACTTATGCAATGTTAACATGCTAAAGCTAATAATGGGTGATTAGCAAAAACAATTGTTTTGTCCATGAACCTTGACAGTTATTACTGAGCTGAGATACTTATGTTAAACACTGTTGTCGTTAATCCATGTTTTATAGCTGCTGGGAGAAGTTTGAGAAGTTTTCGGAAAACGATTGAAAGCCCTGAAGGTTAACTTCAGTCAGTTTAACGTTAGCTTCACTGCACTTAAGCGGCTACAGTTATTTATATATGTGTTGTTTTTATCTTTTATGGCCAAAAGCAAAAGAGAATGGATGGCAGCTTCCTTTGTGACTGATTGTGTTAGATGGGCATTTAATATCGTCTCATATCAATCACGAATCGAAATCGTATCGTGACAGACTTTGTAATATCGGCAATTATCGTATCGTTGTCCAAAGAATCGATATAATACTGCATCGTGATGACACTGGTAATTTACACCCCGACCACACTGCCCATTAAATTCAGAGGTATCACTGTGGCCATAGTGGTAATAAATTCTTTATCATCATATTAATGGTATTTAATTTTTCATTGATGTGATGACATCACTTAATGCTGTGTGTGAGGAGCAGCTTTTAACCTTTCCAACTTGTTAATTTTGTGGCTGGTTTAGATATCAGCTGTACTCTTTAGAGAGAGAGAACGAAGAACTGAATGGAAAACTTGACACATGAACGGAAACATTTCAGCTCTGTAAGATCTCAGGTTCAGTGATGGTGCCTCGGTTAAATCCAGCTAAACTAGTGTTCATGTCCTCTGAAGCAACCTCTAGTGTCACAGCTTGTAAAGACTGGTAGTGTACTGCCACATGTAGACGCTCCTACACACCACACGGTGCACATCTACATGCATGTAGTGATCTCTTATACAGATGTCGGCCTTTAAAGAAGTCACAGCGATGAAGGCCGAAGTTAAAACACTTCTCCGAATATGACTAAAAGGATTAAATGATTGGATGTACACAGAAGCTTTCAGTGAGAGAAGCCATTTTGTTTTAGTGACTAGCAGAACAGAAGCCAGCTAAGAATGGGAAGCTTTGGCTCTTTATTTGCATTTAATTTGGCCCAAATGTGATTCTGTCTTCTCTTGATAGATATTCTTCAAGCAGTATTTTAAAACAAGTTGTAGTGTTTGTTTTGTCCTCTTCGGAGTACCACAAGGAGGGGTTTCCGGACACTAATTATTTAGATAGTTCCTGGTTATTCATGGTGAAATATGTCAAACCACATTCCACAGAAGCTAATTGTAATGCTAACATTTAATACAAACCAGCTCTACTGAATAAATATAAATAATTTTTCCTTCTGTGTAAATCCAGCTTTTTTAAAATTGGTTTTTAATATCCGTTGTTGCTCTTGTCAGGCGGCCTTCTCCTGATAAACACCACTGTCACTTGTTAAAGCCCAGATCTGTACATGACGCACTTGTATGTGCATATTCTATGCCTACGCACACACACATACACACACACACACACTGTGCATACACACAAGGTCATATATTATAATGACATCACATTTGTTTATCAAATACCTTTGTCTCTGTGCAAATTTTTAACACCAGTGGTTCCATAAAAATAAAAAAAATAGCAAAGTAAAAAAAGCTTTCTGATTAAAACAGCGTTAACATAAAATGACGGCTGGAAAAACTTAAAATGAGCAGAATTTGTAACCTCTGTTGCCCTGACGACTGTTGCTATGGTGCGAACGAGCAGGAAGTTTTGATGGTGGCGCATGCAAAATTAAAATGACCAATCGGTGCTGCTTCCTGTGTTTCACTCTGTTCGATCCTGAGCTCCGGATTATTCGAGTAATATCGGATTGCTAAAGCTGTCCACCTGAGGAGACCGCAGGGCTCTCTGCTTCCTCGCCCTCGTCACGTGATCAGGGAACCAGGAAGTGAATTAACCGCCCCTTCACTCCTCCGTGCCTGTCTCTCTCTGTTCGTCTCAGAGCAACTATACACACGCCTATCTACATGACCAGTCTTTTTAGTGTTCGTCTCTGTCAAAAAAATACTACATTTATATTTACAACAATTAAATAGAGGTCAATTAAGCACTTGTGTGGTGTGGTGACGGGTACTGGAGTTCGATGCTAGCAGAGGTGGCGAAGCTTTTTAGTCGGTTTTCTTTTTTTTTTCTTTTCTTTTTTAAAAAACAAATAAAACAGGAAAGCCATCCTGGTTGTTAAAGTTACATCATGCCACAATAAATAAAGGTGTAGTTTAAAAAAAAGGGAGACAGAGGGAAGGACGATGAAAGGTTTTCTGTGCAAGATGGCTCTTCTGTGAAGCTTTAGCGCAAGTAGCAGTAGTAGTAGTAGTATGTGTAGAACTAGTAGTAGAAGTAGTGTTGGCGTCAGACTTCTGTGCTGGATGCGGTTTTCCCAGTGTGCAGTATGCAGGGAAAGGTGGGATGGTGTCAGGAAGGATTCTGGGTTGAAGTCGCTCGACTAAGGTGCAGATTCCCGCGGCTATCTCAACCCAAACTGGCCTGGGACCAGCGGTTTTAACAGCGGGAACGGCTCCACAACCTGCCGCCCTACTACAACACGCTTAACTAATACACATATAACACTGCGGTGCATTTATAAACAACTGGGAATCCACATCTGCACCCATGAACGGCTCGTCTCCCAGTTACACAGGAGGTCTGGTGGGTGGGTTAGCGGTAAGGTTGGGGCTGAGTGTGTCTCCCGGTCGCTCACTCCCTTGTTTGCATTAGTGGTAGGCTGTTTAGAGAGTGTGTTTATGTGCATGTGTGTGTGTCTGTGTGTGTCTCAGTAGCTGTTTTCGTGGCCTGCCAGGATGTAGAGGTTGCTGTGGGCTGTGGGGTTGTCTGTAGGCCTGCTCTCCAGCACCACCACCCTGCAAGACAAACAGAGCCAAAAACACAAGCACACACACACACAGAAGGTCCAGTTTAGATCAAGCAGGTAACAAAACATGAATCAGTCTTTATGTCACCGTTAAATCCCAGAGCCAGCCTGCTTCTGGCACAAATAAACACAACGCTGAGTAAAATAAAGTATGACGACATAGTAAAGGCCCAGGATTTATTGTAGCAATATGTTAGAGCCAGCCAGCAGCCCACACAGGATATGGTCCAAGCCTGTAAAAGCCCTGTTATTTGGAAAAAGGCAGCAGAGGGAGATGACTTGCTCCAACAGTAAACCCTTCACACAGTACACTGTTTACCCTGAGGAAAACTGAGAGAAAGCTGTTAATACTGTTTTAAAGGGACCCAAAGGCTCACACATTCACACATCATAACTCAGAGGGACTCAGCTGCTCGGTAACAACACAATAAACACCAAAACCATCCAAGAATCATTCTCTGTAGGTCAAAACTATTATATTCGTGCAGGTTTTATCAGTCCATGACACACTTAAAGGTGTACTTCACCCAAAAAAGACCGTTTGTATATCAATTACTCACCATGTGTTACGGTGAATTTGTGAGCGCATGCCTCAATGGTCACCAGTGTGTGAATGGGTGAATGTGACATGTGGTGTAAAAAAAAAAAAAGCGCTAGATGACACTTGCGTTACACTGCAGGAGTTGGTAAATGCGCTCCCGCCCCCTCTAGAATGCTCTCAGTTCTTTCTTTCAGATTCTCTGTTCATCTTGGAGGCATGAAAAACACATTTTCTTCTTGAGTTCAACGTGACACAGGGTGAGTAATTAATATACAAATGCTCATCGTGTGGGTCAAGTATTCCTTTACGAGCTGCTGCAACTGCTTTGTTTTAATTTTGTGATATTGCTACTTTCCTCCTGTGAGTTAAAACCAGTGTTAGCGTGCAGCATCAGCCCAGACAAGGATGATTTTGGTGTCTATGCTGTCGTGACTCCACAGGTTATATCCCCATTAAAGTGAATTTCCTCAGACACACTCTCTCCTCCTCTCACACGGTGTTAATACTCCTGATCAGTGACATCTGTCAACAAGCAGACCTCGAGAGTCCCGACAGAAAGAGACAGTGATTTGAGCTGGCAGGGGCCAGCGAGCAGTGGGTGTACCTGGGCCGAGTGCGACCTCTTTCCTCTGGATCTCTTCGGTCAGAACGTCTTCAGTGATGAGACATCAGAGAGGGTGTTAACAGAGACCTAAACGTGTGTGTGTGATGTATATAAGTGAGAAGGTGTGTGTGTGTGTTCTCACCTGTCTGATCCCAGTAGTCTGAAGATGCGTGTGCTGTCAGAGATCTCCTGGGTGATCTGATGAGTGTATGAGAAAGAGAGAAAAACAGACAGAGGTCAGAGCTTGACGGGAGACACCAGTTAAAATTCAAGTATCTTTAAAATTAAATAGGGACATTATTTAAGTCATGATAAAAAATAGCTAATTTAGGCTTAAAGGGTAACTTCAGTATTTTTCAACCTGGACCCTGTTTTCCCATGTTTTTGTTTCTAAGTGAGTAATGGGAACAACTGGTCCAGTATTGAGTGAGAGCATTGCAGATGGCAGCAACCAAACAGTTTGCAATGTAATCTTTCGGGGCAATAGCGCAGTGTCAATTTATATCCACTAAAAACTGCTTGTTTTTGCCTCTGACAGGCTCAGCTTGTCATTATAGAGGTCAAAAACACCGATGGCAAACGCTGTGTGCCAAAGAATACGCCCCTATTTATGTTTTTTATACAACCCCACATTGGCGGTGGCTATACGTGTTGGCACACCTGGATGCACTGCCCCACGACACTTCACGCCACTGTCCTATTTCCAGCCTCACCGCCCCTGCATTAATCGCATTTCTCCCACTTGCTCTCTGCTTGTACACACCAGCTCCCCCAACATCTCTTTTTTTCTGCTCTTGTGTCAGCTCAACTCCTCTCCTCACCACTGATGCACAAGGAGAACTCTATTGCTGTCTTGTGTGTGATGAAGATAGATGAGACTCGATGTTGAGGTTGAAAAATATCCTGAGCTAAATGAGCCCCAATCTCCGTTATCATGAAGGCAATGACCAAAAAGATACTGCCTGGAGAGTCGTAGCTCTGGACATTGGCTCTTCAGGTGAGAAATCAAGTTTAATTAGGGGCTGTCCAAACATGACTTTAAGCTAATGCAAGGATGGAGTAAGTACAGATCTTTCAGTAAAAGCAGTAATAACGTGCCTTGCCGGCATCAGTGTGTTTTCAGCTTAAGTGTCTAACAACATTATGGAAAGGATTCTTACAGCACTGGACCTTTTTGTTAAATAAAGTTAATGTTTTGTTTAACCAGAAACAGCCCCGAAATCACTGTCGCCAAACCCACCAGACTCCATTAAAATAAACACTAATTTTATTATCATAAAACACACTTCATTCAAAGTAAAAAACAAAAACAAACAAAAAAAAAAAATCCCAGCATAAAACTCACAAACACTGTTGGTTTGTCCTTTAATTGTTCCAACATTAACCAACTCTGGTTTGGTTTAAATAAACCCATAATTCCCCTAGGGAGACGTGAAAACATGCTGGCTCTATACACTCTTAAATGACTGTTTATTCAAATAGAGTCTGGTGAGTTTGTCAATTGTGATTTTGGGGCTGTTTCTGGTTAAACAAAAATGATCTTACGCTTAAACAAAAAAGGTCTATCTCTGTAAGGATCCTTTCCATAATGTCTTCAAACATTTATAACAACAATTTGAGCCTGTCACTGGCAAAAACAAGCTCTTTAAGTGGAGAGATGGACGGTGCACGAATGCTGTCGGTGGTTATGTTGCAGCCTGTTTCAATACTGTCATCTGCAGCGCTCTCGCTCGTTACTGGACCAGTTTCAAATATAGTTCTCCATTAGTCACTTAGATACATTAACATCGGAAAATAGGGTCCATGTTGAAAAATGTCAAAGTTCCCCTTTAATTTCACGACTTTGCAGGTCTGACATCTACACTGTTAATCTAATATCGTGCATCACTCACCTTCTAGTAATTCAGCTGCGACAACAATGGTAATCAAAATCCTGTTATATTGTGAGATTAAATAACATCCTGCCATGATGCCTGAGAGTGAACCTCATTATACGGTCTGAAGGTTCCATCTACTGTGCATGTTCCTCTAACACAGGCACACACACACAGAAACACTCCACATCGATCTCACCTCATTGGTCTTGAAACTGCGTCCCTGCATGCCGTGCCTCCAGAAGGCCAGAACACTGTCTTGGAGACAAACTGCAGAGAAACAGAAACAATAAGAAGGACTGTCTCTGTGAAGCTCAAATCAGCTTGTACTGTACAAATCCACAAGAGGATAAGCATGTAGAGTCAAGTATGAAATATCACTCATTCTTTCAGTGAATGAAAGATATTTTGGTCTCTATATCTATGTCATGAGTTGTATTTTTATGTGGCTCTTTTTCCTTTACCCGTGGATTCAATCTGGAAGTTGAAGGTGAGCTCAGCTGACAACTTCCTGCTGGATTTCAACCTGCCCTGGAGGTTCACGATCTTTATACACCCTGTAATGAGAGAGAAGGAGAGACGGAGTGAAAAACTGCACAGTGCAAATACACAGACGTGTAAAAACATGACTGTGTTACTTACTGTCGAGGCAGACTAAGATAGTGTCCCTCTCTAGCTGTGTGACGTGGATCACACACGTCTGTGGTGTGTCTGCAGGGAGAAATACACGGGCAGAGTTGTTTTAGTTCTCAGAGCACATCAAGCGCTGTTAGTTAACAAACTGGAACAGAACTGGTCACACTGCACTCACCTGCTTCTGTGAACCAGGAGGAGGTAGAGTTGGGGTTGACGGTGCCGAACCGGACCACCTGGTTGAGTTCGGTGCCTTTACTGACGGCCACGCAGATCAGAGGGTACGTCTGCTCCGGGACCACCAACATCTCAAAGACCTCCAACGGACACGGTAATGGGAAGTCGATGTTCTGTCGAGGAGATGAAGAGACAGTAGGTAAGAGAGGGAAGTTGCCACAGAAGGAAGTCAGCAGTATGTTCTGCTAGAGAAATAAACTGTACTGATTTAGACAGTAACATTATAACAGTGCAACATGTACGAACGATCCAAGTTTATCTGCATCTAGTGCTATCTTTAAATACATTTAAATTAAAAAAACAGTTTATATCTAAACATCCTTCAATGTTTTAACCTCAGAAGACATTAAACCAACCTTTAAAAATGTGCTGCATGTGTGTACTCTGTAATAAAATGAGCTACAACAGGAGGTCAGGAAACACAAATGGGAGGTTTCAAAGACTGAAAACTGACCTTGATGAGCATGAACTTCTGCATGGACTCCACCCACTCCAACAGCATGACACTAGACTGAAAGGCTCCACACAGGTACTTGTGGCCTGTGTACGGGTTACGAACTGCACAGAAACAACAACAGCGATAAGTAACTTTAAATTTCCTATCTTGGTCCACTGTGAATCTTAAACTCATAACTACCCCTGACATCTTTGTGTCTTGTGAAAAGAAGTCCAGTTAAACAGAGTCAGCCTGGTGCTTGCGTTATTGCAGAGTCATGAAAGAAGCACTACTTTGAGTCACAAAAAATAAAAATCACCCTTCACTAAAACTCACCTACGCAGCACTTTTGGCACCCTTTAGTGTCTGGAATTTTAGTGGACACCGCAAACTTCCTGTAAACAGACAAAGGAAGGAATCAGAGCCACTCAAAGCAGGCTTTTTGTGTTGAGGTTCACATCATGTGGCACAGATGGTTCAAAAGCCCTGTTTCCACCAAGCAGTTCAGTTCAGTACGCTTTCATTCTGTTTCCACTGTGAAAAGTTGTGGATGGTACCAATGGAATCGTTCTGTACGTCCCCATGTTTGGTCCCCCCTCTGTTGGGGTACCTAGCACACAGATCTGGTACTAAAAGGTGGAGCTGTGAACACTGCAGTCTGATTGGTCAGTAGAGGCTCATGTAACCACTGTTCATACCGTGGAGAGTTTTTTTAGTAACCTGTAATGTAAAGTGTTTGGTGGAAACGGGGCTAAACTGACATGTTCTGTTTTCATTACAAGATAGTCCAGTTTTCTATGACTAAAGACAGATCTGTAAAAAGGATTTCTTATTCCTTCTGATACACTTTTATTATTTACATGACTGATACATTTGACTTCCTGTTCGGAGAGTTACCTGGGAATCATCTTATCAGGCAGCTTGTGTGTGGGAATGGCTACTGGTAACTTCTGTAACTGTCTGGCCTGTTCGAACAGGCCGCTCAGAGTGTGGGAGTACAGCTGAGAGGCTTTTCCTGGAGTGGAATAAAACAGACGGCAATAGAATAAGAAAAAAGAACAGATGAGATGAAACCAAAAGTAAAGATTGAAAAACGTACACGACCTAAACCTGCTGCAAACAACAGAAAACTATTTGTATAACTTAGAAACAATTCAATCACGCAGACGTGTCATCGCTCACCAGATATGGAAAGAAGACAATTGTTCATGACATATAGCCAGGTACACCGCCGGGGAAAGAGCTGCAGACATACAAGATAGAGAGAGAAGAAAGATGCAGCGAATAAGTACCATAACAAAACAAGCTTCAATAAATTATCACAATTTTTTTGATGTAAGACGTAAAAAAAAGAGGGTGAAACCATCATTAAGTATGTTAATATTATCTTAAAATGCGTGATCTCCAGTCCCACCTGTTCCATCGAGGTCTCGTGCAGCTCATTAAGGTTTAACGTGTAGATTCCCTCTTCAGCTCCGAATATCAAATATTGGTCTGAAACACAAAAACAGGCAACAGCTCTCATTAGACAACACTGAAGAATCACTGACAGGTGGTTTGATTCAGAATGTAAGTGCGTCTGGTTTCCTGTTGGGTACCTCTGGTGTCGGGGTTGATCCAGGAGGTGGCACAGTGGATCTTCAGAGGACAGCCGTTGAACACCTTGGAGAAACACGCACCCATCTGCGAACGGGAGAAGATGATATGATGCAAATGACGAACTCAGATGATTAGCTGACATTTCTGCAGTGAACACCTCATTGAGCGAAATATAGATATTCCTTCCAGGTTGTTGAGCTTTCAGGAGGTGTGAATAGTTCTGTTTAAACACCTGACTGGTTTGCTACAGAGTAAACCAACTGGAAAATACTGTGTAATGCAACAAAGATGTGAAACAGGTGATTAAATATGATGGTATGTCCTCGTGAAGTTGACTTTACCAAATCAAAATGTCTGTTCCCCTGCACAGTACCACTCAAAATGTTTTCTAAAAGTGCCAAGTCAACTTCATTTATACAGCACATTTCATACGACAAGCGTAAACTCAATGTGCTTAAGATACATCATTTTTGTTTTTGTTCAAACTCTGGCTGCTGCATTCTGAATAAGCTGGAGTTCATTTGATGTCTGCTTTGTCAGTCCAGCAAAAAGTGCGATACAGTTTCCAGCCTACTGGAAATAAAAGCATGAACCAGGTTTTCAGAGTCTGACTGAGACAAGAAGCATCTAACTTTGGATATATTTCTGAGGTGATAAAAGACAGAGCTTCTGGAAGTTAAAATCAGTGTCTAAAATCACACCCAAGTTATGACATGCTCACATCATTTTACAGACAGGGCAGTTAACAAAGACTGAAAATCATTCCTTGAAGCCTTTGGTGCTACTGACAGAATCTCCAAAAAGCGCAAAAAGAGACAGTTACTTACATGGACTTTGGGTGTCGGGGGGAGGCCATTACTGATTGGCTTCTGTGACAGACAGATACACAACAAAGTCAGTCAACACTGGATTATAAATGATCCTAATACACTTAGAGCGATCTTACATATCGGAAATAATGAAGCTATAGATGCACATTAAGACACACTCCCTAGGTTTCTAACAGCACCATTGATTCCTGCAGATGGTAAACATTTCTTGCAAATTTGGGGTTTGTAAACAACTTTGTCTTATGCCTAATTTATAATTCTGCAGAAAAGCTTCCGCAGAGCTGCAGAGATGCATCACAGATGCCCTGGACAATGTGTATATGTGCCAGGCACTGCAGACGCTACAGAGGCAGCAGAGGTTTGATCAGATTTGAGCCAGGAGGTGGGATTTCCAGACAGTTCTATCCCAACACACGTGTGAAATTACATGCTACGTGCTTGTTGCTGTAGTGCTATGTACGCCAGGTGTGCGTGAGGGGAACCTGCACCAGACAGCACAGAACAAATAGGTGCACAGCCACAGAACGTATCAATAAGCATTAGGAGGTGATTAAGTCCCACCCATTCTTTGCAAAGGCACCCTGACTGACCAGGAGCTGCTCGTGCAACGAAAAGGATGTGACAAAACACAGCCAATCACATTCGATAGAGTGCCAGAACATTATGTCTGTTATTTACAATCATTATTGAGAGCAAATCTGGTGAAACATCCAACATCTGGACACACATGAACTTCATCAAGCCACTGCTGCAGGGCCTACTCAGCTTACCGGGACATCCTTCTTGTCTTTCCGTATGGGGACACTAGGGGGCATGGTGGACTGTCTGTCTGCTGGACTTTCCCTCTCCCCACCACCGTGTGGCGCTGTGTTCAACCCATTCCCTGCAACAAGGTAAACACACCTTAATGTGTGACGGACACACTCAGAGAGAGTAAATGTGTGTGTGTGTGAGGCACAGAGAGAGCATGTGATTATGCAGCTGTGTGTTCAAGGCAAAAGGTGAATGGAAAAAAAACTGCAATCACACTGACACCTTCTCATACATGTTTTTTTTTTTTTTTTTTTCAATGAATGCGATCTAACCTGCAGGACTGGAGACACAGTTAAACTGAAACAGTAACAAACAGACTACTGGGAGCAGAGAGGGAGGGAAGGAGGGAGCAGACTAGCAGGAAGAATACAGAGGATCAAATATAGTCATGAGCGAAGGGAAGGTGTTAATGCACCACATACAACCTGCGAGATAGTCAGCAATACTTGGTCACTAATGACTCACAGGTTTGTTTCCTCTACCACTCCAATACTCTGGCAAATAAGCTACAAATCTGCAAATCCTACTCTGTTAAAAACAGTACGAGTTGGCTGATAAAATAGAAACATAATCAGACCTTTATGCAGCAGCTATTAAAAAAAACATGTCCATTCATGAGAGAACAGCACTCACACATATGCACACATAAAGGAATGTGTGCCAGCTGAAGCCTTAAAGGAGCAATCCAGCATAACTGTGTTTCTCATCTTTGTTTAATGTTAATTTTGTTTAATTTATCCAGGTTTTCCAATCTGTTTCCTAATCAAACATAACCTAACACCACAGTTAACATCTCTGGAGAGAAAGTTGGTTCTAAAATACTTTGTAAAACATCCAGAGCACAAATAAGAAGAGCTTGGACTCAAATACAGCTCTGTCAACCTCAGCCAACTTGTTATAATATGACCCACCTTCTTTCGATTAATCTAGGGAGCAAACAGGTGAACAAAACTAACAAACTTCTGTTAACTTTAGTACCAAGATTATTATGGGAATTAAAGGCAGATTTTACTGAACTGTGGCTATCATGAACTGGCTTTCTCCTTCAGTGTAATGAAAATATAAACTAAAATATCTTGATGTACCTTGATCTGACGCACAGTCTGGGGATGCTGGGAATATTCCAAATACACCAATCATACTGGATATTTTTAGTAAGTACATTCCCTCAGAAGTGTCCTTACTAAGTTAAAACTAGTTTGTTTCTGCTTTGGTGTTTCAGTTCCTGTTCAGCTTCCATTTCTCATGTTCTGGTCTGTTGTTGTCGTCAGGGACAAAAAACCTGCCTCAAAGTGAATGTAATTGTTTTAGGGCTGCCCATGATGAAGAATTTTCCTAGTTGACCAATAGTCGTCATTTAGGACCATTAGTCAACTAGTCAGCCACATGTTTACAATATTAATTTAATTATTAAATGATATATTTTGGTGGTTTGAGTTGAAGGTGTGAGAAAGAATAGTATCAGTAACATTGTTAACACTGTGCTACATTACAGAGAAATACAAAACCGTACTAATGAACCTTCATTAATATAGGCCTATATTTTATCTACAAGTGCACGTCACACACTGAGCGAGCCGCCTGTTAATGACGCTGTGGGCTAATGGGCATGTAGCTACTTCCATGTTTCAGATGATACGTCATGTTTGTAGTCGACCAATGAAGATGAGTTTACATATCACCTTGGGTTCGTCCTTCACCTTCTCAAAATGATCCCACACTTTGGATTTCCTGCCCGACATGTTATTAACTAGCCTGTGGAATAACCGCAGGTACCAGCCCTGGAGATTAACCTGACTCCTGTCTGACTGCTGAGCGTGGACACTTTCTGTGTCTGTCCTTTCAAAGTAAATTCCTACATGGTCCAGACATAAAGGTTTTGATTAATTTTGAGAAGGTGCAGCTCCTAATGGAGTTATTTTTTTCTGTGACTAAGCGACCAATCTTGCCGACTAATGACCTTTCTGGTTAACTATAGGGGGGGCAGCCCTAAATTGTTAAACTAGTGCTCTGATGTAAGTGTTTCCTTAAGTTTGATTAAGTTAGCTGAGATTTTAGACTTCACATTTATAAAGCTGCCAACAGGAACAAGAAAGACCAAATTTAATCTAATGAGTGAAATTAAAAAACAGAGAAACAAACACCAAACATCACTATCATGCTTCGTTGCCAGGACAATGTTTTCTCCTCTTCGTTCTTCCTCCTAGGAAGCGAGGGGTAGTGGTAGCAGACTACTAGCTTTTGATTGATTGTGTTAAACAACCAATCAGGCTTCACAAAACAAAACAAAACAAAAAAAAGACAAACACTTAAACTGAGCAGGAGCTGATGGACGGAAGGAGCTACAAACAAAAGATTTCAAAGCACTGTTATTAATGGACTCATGGAACAAAGAAATCAGACTACGAGGACTGACTAATGGGAGACCACACAACCAGTCGAAGGGGACAACAGGGTCTGCGGACACTACCAATCTACCAAGTGGCTGCTCTTACTCTTATCCTTTATCTCCTCTTTTTCCTGCTCCTCTTTCACCTCCTTCAGCACCTCCCAAGCCTCCTCCAGCTCCTCCTCTGTGTGAGGCGTGTGGAGCCACTCCCAGAAATGCCTAAAGCTCCCATCATCCTCTGGGGCAGAGTTTTCGACGTCCGTGCGCTTCGGGCTCTCGTTACCTAGGCTGCTGCGGCGGTGGGGTGGCAGCTTCGGGGGCGGGGGCCGCGGGGGGACGTTGGAGGCGGGCTTGGCGGGGCTTGGCGTCTGTGGGACTGGGCAGCGCTTGATGGTCCCTCCGCCTCCGCCGTCGTCCTCGCTGTGTGAATGGCTGTCGTCGTGTTTTAGTTGTTGCTGCTGCTGCGGGGGCTGGGATGAGCAGATCGACTTCGGCTGAAGGGAAAAACAGAAACGGAAAAAGGGCCAACTTTTAATTTAAAACCAGGCACCTCCTGATTTTATTGACATTAAACAGACTTCACTAAAACAAATCCTCAAATGACTGTGGCTGATGGATGCTTTCAGGTGTTCATACCTTGGGAGGAAGTGGAGGCGGGACCTTTGGCCTCATGATAGTGCTTGATTTACTGAAGAATAAGAGGAGAAACTTTGACATTCTGCTTCACACAACACATAAAATACACTCAAACCTGCTGTTTATTACAAACAAAGTTGCACTGAAAACAATATTGAGTCACTGGCTATGGTTAAACTTGCCATTTCAATCCATTTTTCGCTTTGACCATCAAGCACAGATTTCATAAAATCACATATTTTAGTATCTAAACTCATTCTTAAATCTTAGTTTTAGTTTCTTTACACAGTTCTTGGTAAACAGACTGGATCACACATAGACTAAGTACAGACAAGCTGTTAAAATCTAGTTTTAAAATTTGAAATGAAGACATGACATTTTCTGTGCACCCAGACCAGACTAGATTATTTAATGGAGTGATTAGATGTTAAAAGAAACCCTGAAATGACAAGTACAACCACAGCCCGACACCACTTGACAGACAGACACAAGGGAGCTGCTTTAACAGCCTGACCACTACATACAAACAGACTGAATCATTAGAGATAATTAAGAACAACTACAGATGCAGCATGTGTAAAGTCTCTGAGAACAGCAGTGCTGACTTTGAAACACTAAAGGTTTACAGCCAGTGGTGCTGAAAGTGCTACATAACTCTCTGTTGGAAATACTTCAAATTTAGTTTCTATAAATTATGCTTTGTTAAAGAGAATGATCATTTTGACCACAGAGCAGCACTGTATCTGCAGAGACTTTATCCATTTTGCCTTTAAGATATATAAAGATAAATTGAGCTACGTGTTAATGACTGACACATAAAGAACCAATCAGAGCACACAAATCAAAACAGAAAAGGCTGAGGGCCAATCACAGTGAGCACAAATACAGGAACACCAATGACAGTGAATCGCAGTGACTTAAGTGTTTACATGCACACTTTTTTAGTCTTAATCAGAAAATGCTAAAGGGATCATTCAAATTATTATTATTATTATTATTCAACATTCTCAAAAGAGTGTGCATGTAAACAAAGTCAGTGAATCAGTTGAATGGTAGTCAACAGAAATATGACTTATATTATATAATGTAAACTGTATCAGTAAAGCCTGATCAGTAGCTGACACAGTTTACACATCCATGTCTGTGACTGAGCATGTTCAGGGTAGAATGCAAACACTGTGTTGGCATGTTGGAAAATGTGGCATGGTGGTGATTGGTGGGTGGTGGGTGGCAAATGGCAAAGAGCCTCCTTCAGGAGAGCGTGTAAGGGAGCTGAAGAAAACACCCATGGGTGCAGAAACTGGGGAAGGTGGCAAAGACGCATCTCAAAAGAAAGCAGGTGAGTTGTAACACGGTTGACTGATCCTAGAAACTCGTTCCACAACTGTTTTCCTGGAGACAGACTAAAGCCCTGATCACACAGGACATGTTTTAGCAGCGTTTTGCTCGTGTTTTTTTGAGTTGCGACACATTTGGAGTTTTTGCCGGAGTGCTCTGAACGCCTCGAGTTGAAAAAACTTCATCTTTGCAACCTGCAAAACGCTTTCTGCGTGATCAGGGCCAGATACTGGAAATTTCAAAGTGTAGGTTTAAACCTCCAGTGGTTCATTTAGTGATGTCACAGCCAGGAAATGCTGCTCTGATTCTACTTTACACTGCTATTGATCGCAGCCCATTTAGGAATTCGGGTCCTTTCTATTTTTGTATTCATTGTACTCTGTGTGTGTGTTTGTGCTAAGTACTGAGGCCTTTCTGACTGCAGTGGAAAATATATGTCTTGAAGGAACGCTCTGGTCCGCCGCAGACATTTGGCTCTTACACAATGAGGGATGAGGCCGGACGCCAGATATACAGTTTTATAGAGGCAGGAGAGGACAGCGTGAATGCACACGCACACGTTCGCGCACACACACACAGCAAGGAGGCACACAGATGGTGATGCAAGTGGAGAACAAAACAAGACAACAGACAGAAAGACAAGGCCACGAGGACCAGTCATCTGAGCACTGAAACTAAACCAAGACCTCGTATTTGAAGCATCGAATAACAGCTAAGGTTTCGGTGCAAATTTAAGATACGATGTTCCAGAATTTCACATATAGCTCAGTTAACATGTAGCTACAATATCCTTTTTGATGCTGTGGTGTTTAGCCCTACACATAGCAGAAGTTTTCCGCTGTCCCTGCATATCTACGAAGGTAAAATGTTGAAATAACGGAAAGATGAACACCAAACTTTCTCTGTTATCTGCCGTCAGGTGAGTTTGGGGGTTAGGGTTACTGTTAGTAGCTAGTACACTTCACAAAGACAGCAACAATGGCAAAGAAAACAGGCTGTAAACACACACAAACACAGGTGGCATATGTGGCGTGATGGCGGGGTGTGCTGCATAGAAATGCGTTGATGAAACTGTGGCAAAGACAGGAAGCCTTCCGCCTTGTCTTACTCCTCTTCCTCATCCTTTCCTCTAGGAAAAGACGGAGGAATGAGGAAAGACCAAGACAGGGAGGGAGAGGCTTCCGGGCTTCTAAGACTGGGAGAGAACTTACTGAGTGTGAGTTTCATCATCATCTGCACCATCATCATCCTCATCATCATCATCCCCTAAGTGTGCCACATGGCCCCTGGGAGAGGAGGTGAAGATAAGGAGGGGAGGAGGTAAGAAAGGAGAAGGGACGGGTGGGAGAAGGGGAGGAAGAGAGTAGAAATAGAAAGTTGAGGCAGGGAGGGTAAAGGAGGGAGGGAGATTAAGGGAGCAAGCAAAGGAGGTAGGAGATGACAACAGGAGGAGGAAGAGGCAAGACAGGATAGAGGAAGGAGGGAGAGGGGAGGGAGATCTGAGTGAAGCTTGGTCCACAAACTACCTCTAACCCTTGAACCCTGGGCAGATCTGAAAGGACTGAACAGATCCAAACACAAAAGAAGACTCCCAATCTGCTGACAAATCATTAGATCACTACATGTCCAATCATTCCTACCTGAACAACATGGCAACAACATGCTGCTGACACTCACCTGTACCGTTCAAATCTATACAGTCCTTACAGATCTACACAACGTCCTACACAGTAGACTTTAACTCTATGGGTTCTCTCAGTTAATTCACAGGAACCTAAACACAATTTATATCCTGTAAATTCTCAAATATTTATTTAGCTCATTATTTCAAACTGGTTCACATCAGAGACATGAGCCCTGTTTCCACCGAGCAGAACGGTACAATAGAGTTCAGTTCAGTACGCTTTTTTTCCGTTTCCACAGTTAAAAGTTGTGGATGGTACCAATGGAACCAGACTGTACCGTCCCCATGTTTGGTCCCCCCTCTGTTGGGGTACCTAGCACACAGATCTGGTACTAAAAGGTGGAGCTGTGAACACTGCAGTCTGATTGGTCAGTAGAGGACGGTCACTCTGCTCAGGGCTGAGTTGTGTCTGGTTTTGAGGCTCATGTAACCACTGTTCCAATCCTCATTCAGACAAAAAAAACAAAAACGTTGTGGAGCGTCGTTCCTGTGGGCTACAGCAACACTAAACCCCTGAGCTTGCCTGAGAAGGACTAAATGCACAAACCTGCTATTTTTAAATACCCCATGGAGAGAGACTCTCACTGCAGCCTGTTCTATTTTGTTCTGAAAATGTTGGCATGCAGCCTCGTTCTGTGGACGATAAATCAGGTGCAGACTGATAAAGGAGGAAATACAGTGAGCGCTGGACGGAGCAGTGAGTGACAACAACCCCGCCCACATTTAAGAGTACTGTTTGTGGTGGAAACACTAGGGTCTAGGTACCATGTCTGAAGGGTTACTGTTGGTTCCATAGGTACCATACTGAAAGTGTTTGGTGGAAACAGGTATATACTGATTTTCTGTTTGAGAATATTTTAACAGACATCTCCCTGTTTTAGATTTGAGTTTGAAAATAAACCGAATCGAAATACCGATATCTCTCAAAAGATGAGTGCCATTGTGTCTACCTTGCCATTCTTTTCAACACTTCCTGTCGATGTTTAACATTAAAACTCTTGGCCTTCTGAGCCACTGGAAGGTTTTTAATTTGAAACATCTGCACAGGAAGTGTTGTGTTTCACAGAGAGTAGCTTTCACTTGATCTAAAGAATGGCAAAGTAGAAGTCAATGAAGGAAAAAAGTAATGCCTGCACACTTACTCCATGCCACAAAAGTTTAATGGAGACATTTTGATCCCACACGGATCTTTGTAAGGTCCAAACTTTTTGACCTCTGAACATTTTTTCTGTTGTCTTGATTAAAACCTTTGTGGCATAGAGTGTGTAGGCGCTATCTGTGGATAGCCTCGCACCTACAAGATGTGTATATGATTATTCTCCCTCAACAAAGTGGAAGTAATTGAAATCAATTAGCAAATAAAAACAGCATTACTGTAAAAAGAGAATCTTGACAATGAGATCCATGACACAACAGGTCATTTTGCTCCTTCTGGAAGATTTTTACCTGGGGACTTAATTAAAGACTAGCCTTTTATTTGTTTGTGCTATTTTTGGAGACCATGCCAGTTTTAGAATACTGGTTTTATTTGAGAATTTACAGTATTAACAAGGGCTGTTTATGTTGGGATACATTTATGCCATCCAGCTAGAACCAACTCCAAGCCACATACATAATACTAACCCTTTTCATGTATTTAGATACAGGAAGTAGATTTAAAAATCTGCCGTGACAAAACCAGAAACGAGAGAAATCCTTGGTCAAACTGACTCTTGTATTCACTAAAATAAACCATAAACTGCATTTTACCCAGGTCTGTTAACTAGTGACAGGAGCTGTAATGAAGCTATAACCTCAAAGACTGAAACAAGATCACTGTTGTCAACTCTACGACTACCTCTGTCCACTAAAGGAGACAAAACTGGGAGCAACTCAAACTAAAGACACTACATTTTAAGTGTGTGGCCAAACAGTCTTTCAGAACTCTGTTAATTCAACATATCTAGGTTATATATAAAACATTAATTCAGCAGACCTTTTCACAACATGAGGATTTGCAGCGCATTGGTCGCATCAGATTGTCTCATAGAAAATAGCAAAGCACTGTGATTATAATTATCTTTAGGGCAAGAGAAAACAGACTGGACTCCAGAGACTGGCCATTAACATTGCTAGACACCCACTGCAGCTTTGACTGTACTGTATATACTGTACGTGCGCATGTGTGTGTGTGTGAGCGCACACATGAGAGTGTGAGTGCGTGTGTGTGTGTGTGTGAGTGAGCCATGCTCTGCAGGAAGCCCCTATGAAGCACAGCCGTCTCCTGATGACATCAAAGCGTGAAGCAAGGCGCAGAGGGAAAATAAAACCCAGAGGAATCCAAAATGCTCAGAGCAGTGACAGCCTGGAGTCATTAACAACAGCGTTAGTTGCGTGTGATTGGCCCGATTAGTCCTGCCATTAACAATGATTGGCTGATGGGTGGGCGTGGTTAGAAAAACGGCAAATCAAGAGGTCCTGAGTGGATCAGGATATGAGAGGGGTCTGACTTACCTCTGCTGTAGCTCCTCCTCCACAGATTTGAGAAGACTCCTGTTTGTCAGACGAGCGAAGAGAAAAGTACAAATGAGAGAACATGATGGAGATAAATGAGAGAACGAAATCTACATGCTTGAGGAACACTTTACCCTGATCTGAACCTGAGCTTTCTGCTTACAAAGCACACTTGAAAGCACACAAACACACACAGCTTACAGAACATCCTCCAGCTGCAATTATGAATAAATCATCAAACCTACAGCTGACAGAAAACCTGCCCTATCTCACATCCTGGCTCTCCCTGTTAGTCATCCTCCCCTAAAGGCTGTGGACTAACTGCAACTGCAGATGAAAGAAGAAGAGGTAGCAGAGATAAAGAGACGGAGGTGCAAGAACAGAAAGAAATAAACATCACCCCAAAAAAAAAGGATAGCAAATGACTCACTTGTTTCCTCCCAGCAGACTTGGTGAATCGTGTCCATACTCCAGCTGCAAGTCCTAGAAGACAAACAACTGACATTAATACTGTGACATAACACTTCAGAACTGCTTCACTTAAAATGTGCTACTGTATTTGATTTCTCAAGTGCCACAATAAACCACACTGACTGAAATAGTGACTACAACTGAAGCCTTGTTCAGGAGTCAAAGTATTGCAGGGCTGCTAGACTGCTAGATATAATAATTTAAGTTTAATAGATACACAGATGTACACAGTGAGCATATGGCTAACTAAGTGCATAGATTTGACTCTTGCTGAGTTCACATTGTGGCCTAAAAAAATCTATATATTATTAACAAGATGTGAGCCATGTTCTGATAAAGAAGATGTTTGACGGATTTGCAGATACAATTAAAAAAAACCTGAAATGGAATTTCAGTTGCAAGGTGGGTAACAGAATAATTTAGCCAAAACAAAATTAGAGTAAAGCAACCAATGAACTCCTTCTTTTTCATTATTAGAAAGAGCAACAAGGATAGCAGGTTGACACACGTATAGACCTGCAGTCATCCTGCTGTTTTTGTTTTTTAATTTTTACATATCCGCTCAGTTTGTATGACACAAAAATTGGTTCTTAACCCGTTTTTCCTCGACCTTTTTGTCCTGTGGTAAAAGGAGGAAACGTCTCATGACCTGTCATCACAAGTTATGGCGTCTACAGTATGTGGACTCATTTTTGGGCACCAAAAGTATCCAGTATGTCACAAGAAAAAAAAAAAAAAATCATTAATCATAGCACATTTTATAGCTAGCTAATAAAGATAGGCTAAAATCTAATTGGGAAATGACAAGGGCTTTTTTAATGTAACCTGTAACTCCACAAATTAATGTAACCTAGTTTGTTGATGTGCTCATTATTTCTTGAAAGTAGCACTCTATTAAGTCATTTGCCAGCCATGCTAACGGTCACATCTTAGAGGCGTGTTAGAGCAGATAAACACTCTTGTGTTTTGGTTTTGGAGAGGCACTTAAAAAAAAGACATTACCTTACAAAGTCTTAATAAATAAATAAATACTGACAGGTAAATTCACAATGGATTGCAGCCGCTGAGAGCACCATGAATTGCACATCACCTGGAAACCACTATCTGCCCCATCTCAAAATCTGACTCACAAAAAAATACTGCACTAATGATATTACAGCACAAACATGCCCACAGAGTGCAATTTGCCCTTCCTGCACCTGTGGCGGAACATGCATGTTGCCTTTGCGCCAAGAACTCAGGAGGTCAAATAATCGCAGAGAGAAAGACAACTGAAATTTTCAGACTGCAAGCTACAAGTGCTGAACGCTGGCTGCCATGATCACTGGAAAGTTTGGGTGTGACACCCCTTATAAATGCGCTCCAGTTATCACAGACTCTCTGAAGATGCAAATAATTCCACTGTCACTGCCTGTGGCTATTAGCGCTGACCTTTGTGAAGTGGAACTGCAATGAAGCTAATTTGCATAGAAAGGTGCCAATTTTGCGCCAAATGTATATATGTACCTGATTTAAATATGTGCAAATAGGAAAGGAGCACTCTGTTTTTGCTTGGCAGCGCAGTTAGGAGTGCATTTCACCCTTTGCACGTGCTTTGTCTTATTTGTGAAGGTTTAGCGAATGCAAAAGCCGCACAATCCTTTTGTCAATTCGCCCGTGAGTATCTGTCTTTGGCAAATGGAGATATCCAGAGCCTGACAGCGCTGCAATACTGAGTTACTGTCGCTACCATGCTTGGATAATTGCTGTTCACTGGACCCCTAATAGATTTCGGGACCCCATAGGGAGGATTCCCACCCCTGGAGTCATTGGAAACCACTGTTAAAGTGGCTCCCAGTTTATTGCTTGAAGATTCTACGCAATGAATCTTCACTGTGAAGTCAGGTATGTCTATGTGTCTTCTACACGCATTGAAGATTCACTCTTCATATAGTTTTATGTTCCTGCACCTTTTAAACCAGGTACACTGGCTGAGTTTCGCGCCATTCTCCAACTGAAACGACTGAAATCTTGGATTCACATCTCTTCTATGAAGCCACAATGTGAATGCAGCATTGTGTCACAACATTTTTAAAGATAATGACATAATACAACAAGCATGCAGAGGGAAACACACATACTGCAGACTAACAGACAGACATCATACAGACGCACACACACATGAAAGAGGCCTCACTGCTCTGGTCAACTACAGGACGCAAGAGGTTAGAGAACACTTAAGCAGTAGTACAGAAGAGAGACACACATTCTGCAGAGAGAAACGAATATTAGGTACAATACAGCAAACATTAAAGGTCATGTGTGTATGTTTATGGATTTTAGTGTACAAGGGATTATCTTTTGTGAGCAGGAATGCCTGTGTCCAAACCCAAGTGGCCTTGAGCAGGGCGCTGCATCACTACCACCCTTCAGAGGTGCAGCACTGTAACATAGTCTGACCTTCGTCTGTTTGTGTGTGTGTTATATCGGACACAAATTTTGATTTGACTGACTGCAATGTTTGAGTGTGTGTGTGTGTGTATTGTACACATGTCTGAAAACAACGAAAAGAACAACAACATCACAGAGGACCCTTATCACCATGACAACCACAACACCAGTTAGTGAGGCAAAAGCCAAGGCTGGAACAAGAAGAACAAAATGAGCAGTAACAGATGGACGGACCAGAATAGATGGAACAAAACTGTGAAAGTGAACAAAAATACATGTTGTACATGGAGCAGCCAAAACAGCCAGCACTCTGGAAAATGAATAAATAAATAAATAAATAAATAAATAAAGGAAAATGAATAAATAAATAAATAAATAAATAAATAAATAAAAGAGACAGCGAGGGCCCAGAAAGCAAGAAAGCCAAAAGGAAGGACAAGGACTTGTCCTTCAGGAACGGATTAAAAATCAAAGCGAAATATGGAGAGAGTTAAGAGGGCGGTATAAAAAAAATAAGGCAAAAGGTTAAAGAAATGAAGACAGATTAGATATATAAAAAAGGCCAATGTGCTGTAGGTTGACAGAGGGAGAGGCCGAAAGAGAGAGAGACAGATAGAAGGAGTACTACCAGATTAGATCTCGCGGTATAGTAGAGCTCCTCAACACAGTCCAGATAGGGCTCAGATTCACACTGGTCAGCAAGACAGAGCGAGAGAGACCTCAGTTAATACATTAACCTGGACTGATGGAGGGAACGGGGAGGGGCGGAGACACGGATGCAAGAGAGAGGATGATGGATGAAAAATGGATTAAGGCCAAAATGGGCTCTGAAGTCCGTGGGTCAGCAAGACAGAGAAGGAGGGAGATAATGTAATATTAATCTGAGGAGAAGAAGGGGATGAATCGGGGTATAACTGGAGGGAGGGAGGGAGGGAGGGAGTAAACTGGTGAAGATGGGTGTTAAAAATCAGCAAAACTGAGGAGGAGAGACATTAATGGAGGTTGGTGCTAGAGTGGATGGTCCGGAGGGATGGGGGACAGATGCTCTTCTGTTTGCCCTGCTGTGATTGGTTCTTACGTCATCAATTGTCCATGATAGGGCAAGGCAGCGCAGAAGTTGCTGCCATCATTGTGGATAGTTTAATTTGTCAAAAAACATATTTTAGCGGGGCTGAGAAGCAGTCACAGTGGCTGAGAGGAGATCCAGGGCCTGCAGAGCATGCTGGAGGCTCCACATCCAGGGGTGTGTGGACACTGGAGGACAGCCGACAGCAGGCATTGGGCCACAGGCACGAACCCCACAGACCTCTCGCCCTCCCTCTGGTTCTCCAATATGCTCTCCGGGCTCTGGCGCTCCTCTCATCTGCCATGACTGCCTCTCCAGCCTCGGTAAAGCCTCCAGCATGTTCCACGAGCCCTGGTTTGACTCTCAGCCGCCTGAATTTATCGCACCGCCCCTCAGCAGCCTCCAGTCAGCCCCACTGACCCAGGCTGTGCTCTGCTCCTCCGCCAGAGAACCAGAAGGAGGGATGGAGGTCAGCAGGGTTTGTGCCCATGGCTATCAGCCCTCTGTCGGCCTCCCTCCAGCGTCCACGTGCCCCTGGATGTGGAGCTGTGGTCATTTTTTTCCGGGCATCTCATGCAGCTGCTACTCGTAACACACCCCTCCCCCATTCCTCGGGACCATCCACTGTAGCATCAACCATAAATTAAGACATTAATATATCATACAAACATGCTACATGAAGCTTAAAAAATACAAAATAAATACTGATAGCTTTTTGTTGCCTCCTTCAGTGAACAAATGAAACAATTAGTAGCCTCCGTCTTATTCCAGTGGTTTTCTTGGTGGTATTTCTTTGAATTAAGACCATATGTTACCTTAATCCAGGTTCCAGAGTGTTGCTATGGGTGTGTTTGTTTTTTTGTTTAGTATGACACAGAGGTTAAACATGCTGAAATCTACTCCAGCCATGGAGTCCTTGCCCCATCTGCGTTTGCCAGAGTCTCCTTTGAGCAATGATGCCACAATATGCTGCTGCTAATCAGTAATCATGTTATTAATATTATATTAAAATGTGGTAATGATTTATTGAGTTTACAATGCTACACATAGCACCATATTCCTGAATGAATGGATGTTGGAGAGCTAAAAATCACAGTGGTCAGCACGACAGAGAGAGATCCCACGTTATTATATTGCTTTCAATGAGAGGGTAGGAACTGAAGGACGAAGACATGAATGTATATGAATGTTGTAAAGACCTACACTGGTGACTATGTTTCCTGACATGAGTCCAAGCTAATGGATAAATAGACGGAGAGAGAGAGGAAAGAATGATTATTTTATGATCGATTTTCTCACTTTAAAGGGAGGCGGAATATAAAAGGGAGTTGGTGGAAAAAGTGCAAGTTGCAAAGGAAGGACAGGAAAAGTGGGAGGGAGTGAGGGAGCAAAGGACTTCAACAAGACACTGTGACTGTGTGTGAACCCTGCACCATCCCATTGGTCCACAAGCAAACACTTCGTTCAGCAGTTGTAAGGCTTCATCCTAATACAGCCTTTACCCCTACCACCTAGCCTGTGCCCCTTCGTGCCCCACGCCATAGTCTGTATATAAAGATGGTGAGGCGTCTCCACTTAATCGCACTGTACAAAATAAAACCAAAACATCCCGGTTACAGCTGCTGCCATTTTGCACTAGAGAGTCTGCTCAGTAGCAATCTCAGTGGCATTGAGTTCCCACCTATGCAACCATCCAACCCATCATGAGCAGCCCCACTGATCACGAACGCACCGATTGGCACACACAGCTGTCAATCACGATTTCAAACCCTCTTTTTATAGCATCAAATAACTTATTGAACTAAACTTTAAAGAAAGCCGAACACTTGAACATACATTAGCGTGATAAGAACTACCTAAAATGACAGACACCATTTTTGGGGAAGAAAGTAATTTGATATGTACTTTGATCTTTAAGTTTGGCACATGATCTATCCGCTAACCTGGAGGGGACAGGGTTTATGACCTGCAATTGAGATGTTCTGGCTTCACTTTTGGGGAGCTGTCATGTCATCCATCTTTAATACACAATCTATGTCTCACGCTTAGGTGTAGGGTGTCCTAATTCTTGTTGGGACAGAGGGGCTCGGCAAAGTGTAACAGCTACATGGTCCTACGAACGGAGATTTTTCAGAGGCAAACCCCAAACCGAGTGTTATGAGAAATTCCTGGCAAGATGGCTGCACAAGCAATAAAAGAAATTCAAAAATGTATTTTCTTCGATTGGATATCGATTTGAAGATTTAAAAATTTCCATCGAATTTTAGTTTGTCATTTCAATGTCCTATGGTCCTTTTATTTCTAACAAGCTTAACAACAACAAAAACGGTAGTAGTATGCTGATGTCTCCGAAACTAATGAGCTAGCTAACCTTAAATTTGTTGCTGCTGATTCATATATGACAGTCCCACAATTTGACACATTTCAATGTTGCATTCCTCTGCTTTGACGCCCAAATGAAGTCAGGTCCACCAGCGAAGCTGCTGAACTTGTTACCACTCCTCTAGTAAGTGATATTAGGTAGGTACAGACTGGCAGGGTACGTAGGAGCATGGGTTGCTAATGTACGCCTACTGAGCACTGCTAATGGTCTGGCAATAAAGCGGTGATCTCATTTATTTGAAGACTTGTTTGACTGATAGTGTAAAACTCAAGTTGTGAACAAATAGCAAATGTCCATGCTTTTCTATCCCAATCAGATAAATGGTAAATGTCATTGTGATCATATCATCATTGCCTTGGTCGCATCTCTTTACCTAAACACCATCGATGACGTATCAGGGTCTTGAAGGATTGTCCCATTTCATAGGTTAAGATTTCAACCACTACCCCCTGTCACTCTGTTCTGAGGGACAAAGGGAAACTCAAAAACACAAAATGGGATTGGGCCTTGAAGTGATGGGCAACAGCAGGGCCAGTTTCTAGAAAAATCAACTTAGCACACAGCAGCCACAGCTCAAACAATACACATCTTATCAAGGTCAGTGCTGACAATAATGCCAAAATCCAGCCTATTTAAATTAACCATTTTCACGCTAACAGTATGCACAGACACATCAGCCCCTACAGTTCTGTCTAAGCTGGTAGATATGTGTCCATCCATCCATGAAAATCAGGAGGCACTATTGTAAGAAAGCTAATCTCTGCAGTGCTTCACAGTTCTAGTGTCCGTGTCAAAGGCTGTCAGTCAGTGTTACCACCGTGCCAAAGACAAAAGGGAGACAGATACTCCTTGATGCAAATACATCCATACGTCCACTTTCTGCTGCATATCCAGGTCTGAGTCATGGTGGCAGGCAGCAGATGTTCTCTCACTGCAGCCACGTTGTCCAGCATTCACAGAGGGATCACGAGGCAATCCAGGCCAGGTGGGACACATTATCCCTCCAGCATACTCTGGTTCCATCCAAGGGTCTCTTCCAATTTCAACATGCCCAGAATTTCCCCAAAGAAAAGCATCCTGATCAGACGCCTGTAGCATTCAGCTTGAGTACTGCAAAGCCAAGGAGCAGTGCTTCTACTCTGACCTCCATCTGGGCATCTAAGCTCCTAACCCTGACCCGAAAAGTGAGGCCAGACACTCAGTGGGACAACCCTACTTAAAATGCCTCAGCTTTCAAGCTACCATGTGAACTGTGGATGGGCTTCATTCGTTTTGGTTCCACACAGACTGACAACAACATGGATTGGTTGGGGTACCTCCTGTGAGCTGGTGAGGATCAGCCATGCTGATACTGGTGAAGTGACACAAACATACTCTCACTCCCTCACACACACTCATTCAAACATATGCCACGGCTAACAACTCACCGGCTCATGATGAGGCTCCGTCTCCTTTCTCAGGGGAGGATCAAACTTCACCTGACCAACTGAGAAAGAGAACGTCAGAGAGAGAAAGGAGGAGGTCAAAGAGAGAAAACACAGAGGCAAAGGCATGAGATTGTAGAATACTGTGCACACAAACAGTTAGGGAGTGCTGGTGGCTTCTGTTTTGTTCACTTCGACCTTGTGTATGAACTCACAGTTAATCTCCGACAGCGTCTTTCCCTCCCTGGCGCTCCTGCTGGTGGAACGAATACGATGAGGAACAGAGACCGGAGACTATCAGGAAAGAGAGGGCACACACACAGAGTCAAAACGCTGCTCAAAGAACATACACAGTGTAGTAGTTTACACAGTCCTTGAGAAGATTACAATAGGCCTTAAAAAAAAATCCTTCTGCTATTTCCTGTGGGTGGGATTTGATGACACAGCAAAACAGCCAGCCGCACTCTGCAACCAGACAACCAAAACATAGCAACACAGTCGACGGGACACACAAACCTTTCCTGGCAACGACATCAATGTTTCCCCTTAAATCTGTCCTCACGAGTCCCTGTAAGGTCACATAGCCTCTTTATATAAATGCTAGAGGATGTTAGAGGATGTCCATACTTACTTTGATGACATATGTTTTAATGTAGGTGACCCATGTGGCAAACAGCTGACCCCGACAGTCTTGGCACTGCACACTAGCTAATAATCTGCACTGTAACCAATGTCGTGTCCATTAAAATGTATTGATTCAACTACTGTATGTGATGCTAGTAGCTGGTGTCCTCTCTGGTGTTTCATGGCCACTGTGTGCATACAAACTGGTCATTCACGAATGAAACCACAGCAGCCTGCACAATGATACAGTATTCCCAAATTCTCCTTGACTTCATGTCTCTCGTATTTAATCTTACGATGTAAGCTTATCCTTGTAGGCAAGCTAAGAACCACAGCAACCTCAAACCATGCTTGTAACGCACTGGCAAAAAACAAACCAAGACAAAAACGCATCAATCAAAACCACATCCGAAACAGACCAGTCACTTTAAAACCACCGTTTATAGGTGTAATCATCACCATAACACAGAACTCATGGTTAGTAACTGTAATGGCAAAGGAAGATGAAGATGGCTGCCATAAGTGACATATCTGAGAACTCCCCACCCTTTGCAAAATGCATCCTGTATCCTGTGTTTCCAAACTGCCAAATCTAGAGATGAGTTTTGATCTTTTAATCAGAGCTGGGTAAAACAATGCTTACTGTCTATTTTAAGATGCTCAGAGCAACAGACGGGAAAATTTACTTTCACTTTCACAGATGTTCAAATATTTTCCCTAAAGTAAAAGTTCCTTCAGCTACTAGGTAACTATCAAACCACAATGTCAACACTGTTTGTTTGAAGAAAAGCTAATGCCTGCACACTTACACCATCCAAGTGTTATCGAAATATTGTCTTTTTCCAACTTCTGTGGCATGGAGTTAGCGTGCAGGTATTTTTTCTTCATTTACACTGTTTTCTACTTCTTACAGCTACTTGATGCGCGTGTAATTTCTCTCCTTCAACACTATTTGTTGAAATACAACCTAATCTGGATGTGGTCTGGATGCATTATGCTAAGGAGTGTGATGATGTCACGTTTTGGTAGCCATCTTCATGAACCGAGCCATTTCTTTATCAGCCGGCCGCGGCCACAGAACTACAATGAAAAGAGCTGATGTTCAGTGATCTCCTACGGTTCAGCCAAGATGGCAATAATGTTGTCATGGAAGTGGGCATGGGTTATTTTTTAGTGTGGTCAGTGTGCGTCACTACAAAACTATTATATTTCTTACAGCCATATAGGTGAAATAAAGGAATAATTTGAAATATTGGGAAATATTGTTTATTCACTGTCTTGCGAGAGTTAGACGGGAAGGTTGAGACCACTCTCGTGTGTATGGTAAATATGAAGCTATAGACCAAATTACTGAACGTCCCGCTAACAATAAAAATCACTTCCAGGTGGGCAACTGGCAACTGACTTGAATTGCAGAGATACGTGTTTGTAATTTTTGTTGTCATTTTCAGCCGTAACTGTAACATTTAAAGAAACAGTGTTAAAACATAATGGTCAGACATACCTGGTGTTCTTTCATGTACTGTGTTGCTTTGCTACGATCTTTGATAAACTAAGGGCGCATTCACACCAGGATAGTCTGGGGGAATCATTTCGATTGGGCAGGGAATGCCGAAAAATTTCATACCTTCATTTGTTTCGGTTCACTTTCACACTGCACTTTTAAAATTGAACCAAACTGCCTGGACAACGCCACGCAGTTACAACAGCTGCTCATTTGGGGGCGGTATTGCTCTAAACGACCACTGACCAGGAAGAAAAAAAGCATGAGGAAGAAGAAAACGGGGCTCATCGACTGGCCAGGACCGAAAACGGAAATCCATTGTGGGTAGCCACAAGAAACTGCGATATATAGTCCTTTAACCATATATCAATAAGCGCCTGCACCTCCTCACTACTCCACGTCTGCCCACGAGACATTTTCCAACTTTTTCTTTTTTAACCTCTGCTTCCCCCGGTTTGTGCTGTTGGCTTTGTTTTTTTCTACCCAAAATGCACTGCGTTCTATGTCACTTCCTCTCTTTGGTTTGCTGGATAGTCTGTTTGCATTTCCCACTGTAGGCAAACCGCACCAGGGCTCACTGGCAAGTGAACCGGACCCCCAGTNGCCCACGAGACATTTTCCAACTTTTTCTTTTTTAACCTCTGCTTCCCCCGGTTTGTGCTGTTGGCTTTGTTTTTTTCTACCCAAAATGCACTGCGTTCTATGTCACTTCCTCTCTTTGGTTTGCTGGATAGTCTGTTTGCATTTCCCACTGTAGGCAAACCGCACCAGGGCTCACTGGCAAGTGAACCGAGACCCCCAGTTTTCAAGCGGACCAGGGTTCGCTTGTTTGGTCCACACCAGAGTTCGAATGAGCATTCACACCACTCCAAACGAACTGAACTATCCGTGGAAGCGGACCAGGGTTTGTTTAAAGCGGACTAAATAGCGGCAGTGTAAATGCGTCCTAAGTCTACCAGCCCGAAAGCTAAGCAATGTACTGCTGTGGACATGGGGCTGCACAAAAACATATTTCAGCCACCTAAAAATGCTCACAAGGAAAAAGAAATCTATATCAGTTTAAATGTGCGCTATATTTAGAATATTTTCTCCACATTACCTTACAGCTTAAACCAATCGAGGCAGGAGTAGATCAGCAACTCTCATATTCTGCTTAGTAAAATGACTGTTTTCGTCAATGGTGTCTTTGCGATAACGGCTTCAGTTCCCTTTTAGAAAGAGCTGACCGATGGCAAGATAAAGCGGTGAAAATATTCTAAATATAGCGTACATTTAAAGTGATACTGATTGTTTTAAGTGGGCCTTTTTTAGGTGCCTAAAAACAAACTCACTGAGGCAGCATTTGCTCAGCACCATTTCAATTTATGTACGTGATGTGAGGGTTTTCTATCTGGAAGTTTCTGTCAACAAACATGATTCGGTCTATAGCCAGCAGGTGGTTGGCTTAGCATTGGATAGAGGCCGGAAACAGCTAGCCTGGCTCTGTCCAAAGAGAACAAAATTGGTTGTTTTTACACATTAGGTTTTATACAGATTAAAAAATGTTGCGTTAATTAGTGAGCTTTAGAGGCGCTATAAGGCAGATCTTGTTCCCTTTGGACAGAGTCCGACTGTTTCCCCCATATACATGAGAGTGGTATCAATCATCTCGTCTGGCTCTTGGCGAGAAAGTGATTAAGTGTATTTCCCAAAATGAAAACTAGCAACAACAAAAAAAACACTACAACAGCCATAAAACAATGGCAGCATTCTTCAACAGGCCAAAAATGCATCCATGTGTAAGTAAATTAAATGTTTTAAAACTATGAAAACTGTGATTATAAAACTATATAGTTTTAATTGTATAATTATATTTAAAAAATGCATGTAAACAGAAAATCAGTGACATTAAACACAAGTGCTCACTGACATGGTGAACTAATTATACAACTGCCACAGTAATCCATCAAGGCTCTGATAAGTCGCATGCCGACGGCAGTTTCCATGACAGCAGCAGGAGACACTGAAGTGAATGGAAATCTGTTCGTTCAGTTCTGTGGTCGTCCTCCAAGTGAAAAAACAAATGACAGTATCGTTTGTGTTAGAATGACATCACTGCAGACACCGCAGCCCAAACTGGTACCTTCCTACGGGCCGCAAAACGGGGTGCACGTCGAGCACCGGGGCTTATGGGTAGGAAATGACCCCTGTACTTAAACTGAGGAGGAGGTAGAGGGTGGGGGGTGGAGACAGAAAGATAGCAGAGAAAAGGGAAGGGGGAAAGAAGTAGAGAAAAGTAGAGAGAAAGGAGAAGTGCTACAAGGAGGAAGAGAAGAGGAATGAGGAAGAAGAGCAGACGAAAAGAGAAGATAAAAGCCAAGGAGAACAAACAGAGCACAGAGGAGGCGAGGAAGGGAAAGAGGGAGAAGGACAAAGAGCAGAAAGATGAGTCACATGTGCCGGGGAAAAGAGGGACTGAGGTTGTGGAGGGTGAATGGCGGTTGATGAGGGAGGAATTTAAGGAACAAATGAGGAGAGAGAAGGGCACCATTTGAAGGGAAGGAAAAGGAGCGAGATCCAGCAAAAACATAATCACTACTCTGCTGACCCGTCTGCAAGCTTCATGACACGTCTGAAAAGCAAAACCTGAGAAGGTCAAAGGTTACCTCTGGCTCAGGGTCATCGTCGTCAAAGTCATTGAAGGTGCTGTGGTCGGGGTTGTTGGCTTTGTCCAGCAGTTCTATCGCCAGCGTCCTGCTGAGAGGCTGCGACACAAAAGGGTGCTGGAAGAAAGCCAAGAGGGAGACTTCATTATTCATGTGTTCACACTCAGTCTGACCGATATTTAAACACAAAGGTATTAACGTGCTCTTGTGTGACAGGCTGTGACAGATGTTTGCTGACTGGCTGCTTATCAGAGCTTTCATTCAGTAAATTACCATCTATTGACCGGCCTATTAATCGATGTCTAATCACTGTGGCTTTAGTGAGAATGTATTTAACAGCCAACACCCTGTAATTAAATATTATCACAGGTGGATTTTATTACTGGCTTCTGTTGTTTACATCTTTATGTTTATGTAATAAACAATAAAGTTTTTATCAGTAGAAGCACACACCTGGTGTGTATGACCCGTATTTTATATCTAATAAGCCACTGTAGTAATTCATGCTTTGTATAGTTTATTGTGGAAATGGTTTAATCTGTAGTGTGTATCCATAAATACCAGTACAGCTGGGATGGGTAACTTTACATGGACTAGTGTTTCATTGCTCACCTGCAGCAGTTTCTCAGCTGTGGGCCTCTTCTTTGGGTTCTTGGTGAGGGCGAGTTTGACAAAATGGTGGAAGTTATTTGTCCTGTCGTTCAGAAGAAAGAGGGAGAGACAGAGAGAAAAAGAAAATAGGTTTATCTTTTGGTCGGCAACAAGCGAGTATGGTGGTGCTTCTGTAGTAAATGTATCATGATGTATAGTGAGGACAAAACGATATCATGGACAGGGTGGTCTCTTACCACTTGACTTTATCTTTCAACTTGGGAGGCTGGAAATTACTCTTGGTCATTAAGAAGAGAGCCCTGAAGAAAAGGAGAGAGACAAAGATTAAGTCTTTACAGCAGAGAACTGACACATAATGGTGTAAGAGCCTCAAACTACGCTGGTTTATGACAAGATTATAAGATAAAAGCTACCACTGATGCATATACATCTGCCTAACTAAGATATCCGCTGGAAAAAGTATTTTTTTCATGGACCATTTATTGAGTTACTGAGTTATTACAGACACCGCTAACAGCTAACAGCTAGCGGTTAGCCCAGCTAATCTACGATAAGCATGTTATTAATTACAAAACGTGCACACAAAAATACATCAGCTGCAGTTCCACTCTGCTAGCATCACACTATCACAACCCAACCAGGTATTAAACACACATACACACACACACACACACACAGACTCCTCTACCTCATGGGGTGCAGGTCAAACATGGGCGGCTGTAGCTCAGCCAGCTCTATTGCAGTAATGCCCACAGCCCAGATATCACACAGCTGGTTGTAACCTCCTTTCCTCTCCACTGCTGCTACCTCTGGAGCCATCCTGTGGAGAGACAGAGAGAAGGAGGGCATGAGAAATACTAAGAATAAAACAAAAAAAAGGGAAAGAATGGGAGTAAAAAGTCTTGTATTGTTTTTTACCAAGTACCAAATCAGGTTTAACAGCTACACACATGAACAAAATGTGAATTTTCTGCAGTACGAGACCCAAAAATGCTTTTCATTCCTGGTTTGTTAGGGTTTTGTAAAGGAGTCTGATTCTTCTACAGCTGCCCTAGAAATCGTCAGCTAACGCAATAAATACATGAAACATGTAGGAAACACACTGTGGTACATCCCTGTTGTATGACCAATTATACCTGGTTCACACTGTATCATTTTAGCCCTGTTTTCCCGCTCAGACAGTTTTCGGAGCTCTCAGACAAAATCCCCAATTAGACGGAATTTGGCGTTGCAATTCGGTGCTCCAGCGCTATGTGAACTGTTCAAAGATACAAGCTGAGGGGCTCACTGATGCATCGCAGACGCTCTCCAGATATCTAACATGCTAAACATGTGGACCCGTTGGGGACTTTGTCAGGAAGCTACAGCTAATGAGAGCGCAAGACATGGGTTAAGAACACAGACAAGTGGTGCAGCAGTGCTTTGAAAGGTGTGTGAGCCTGTATATTTAACACTGTATGCAATGTTTTTGTAAGTTATTAGCATAATTACTTACTTGGAACCGTGCTTTATCAATTTTTGACTTTGAGATTTTCTAGTAAGAAACTCCCCCACCAGCCCAAAGTGGTGGTCCGACCCTTGCACCACTTGACATTGAGGATTCCTACTGGTGAAAGGCCTTGCAGTGCTTGTACTGTGTGACCCTGTGTCGCTGGTTAGTCATGTTGCGTGAAAACCACAATGACTTCAAGACTCACAATTACAACACAGCGAGTTGTGCAGTGTGAACAGTAGAGCGTTCTGATGATTTAAAAGTTGTGCAATGTGAAGTAGCTTTAGGCAAACTCCCTCATATTACCTGACATCAGATGATTTATTGAATTCTCACATTCTCCCCAACTGATCAAAGGGCTCTAACATCCAGCAGGAAGTTGGATTTTTATACAGTTGTTCTGCCTGCATGGATATCCATACGCAATATCAAGGGAGCTGATGGAGGAAAAACAAACAACTAACCAGTACGGAGTTCCGATGAACGACTTCCTCTTGGCTAGAGTTGCTGTGATCTGGGCCGATACACCAAAGTCAGCTATGGAGAGAGAAAAGGGGGGGGGGGTAAGAAAAAAAATGAGAATAACATGAAAAGGGAGGACGAAGAAAGGGAGAATGTGATCAGGAAGAAATAAATAAAAAGTGGGAGAGTGGGAACAGAAATGATTGTACGAAGGGGAGGACGGAGAAGAGAGAGAGAGAGAAGGAAACCAAGTCAGCAAATGAGGCGGTTCAGACTCAGTCTCCTGAAGCAGAAGGTGATTGCAGGAGCTCTGCGTGTTCCACTCACCTAGTTTAACATAGCCGTTGTCTGTCAGGAGGATGTTGGCTCCCTGTCAGAGACAAACACGCAGCGCATCAGCATCCAACACAAGTTTCACACTTCAGGTCAATTCAAATTAACTTGAGAGGCGCACAGCAGCGCTGTTAGCTGCAAAGTGGTTTGTCATTGATCAACACAGCCTGTAGCTATGAATCAATAATCATTCCCCCGACACAAACACCACAAGCTGTGTCGCAGCAATAATTTAAAGATCAATTATCATTTCAGCATCACTGTATGTGCCCTTCTCCTCATTAACAACATGTTAAATTAATGTTGAGGTGATTTTTGAGGCGTCTGTGTTGCCATTGTGCTGAACTACGCTACACTGACGAGCAATATTCAAACAGGAAGTGACTCGGAAAGGCCTTAATAATTTAAAGTTTTGCTGACATGCATATTTCATACAGTGTTCTCCAAACTCACCTTGATGTCTCTGTGCATTTTGCCTTTATTGTGTAGGTAGTACAAACCCTGTAAACAGAATCACAGCAGTTGGTGTTACAGGCGCTTGCAGGAAAAACATAAGCAGAGATCAAAATGACAACAGGGCACTGAAAAACAGAATAAAGCTCAATTTTTAAATATTTGTCAAAGAAGATATTTAGATATGCAATTGCTGGTTAAATGAAAATCAGATGTTTGGGAGATTGGCTCAACTTACAGTTGGCACATCACGAGTGTCTCTGATAGATGACTGGCTCCAGTGTACAATGCTAAACTCTGCAGTGTTTCCTCTCTAATTTTATGCAGCTGTGGTGCTTTGGGGAGTAGTTCCAGTTTGGTTTCAATATTTGTTTATGTCTAATTTATGTTTCAGTTTGAATGGATGATATATAAATTTTAAAATGCACATGTAGAGCACAGTTTGGTCTTTGGACTGTAACATACAAATCTAATTTCTTTAATAGCTCATGGTAGTTTTCTGACTTTTAGGGCTGCCCCCCACTAAGACTACTCCTAGTCGTTTAGGCTCATTAGTCGACTAATCGCCTGCACGTTTACGATATCAATTTAATTATTAAATGATATATTTTGGTGGTTTGAGTTGAAGGTGTGAGAAAGAATAGTATCAGTAACATTGTTAACACTGTGCTACATTACAGAGAAATACAAAACCGTACTAATGAACCTTCATTAATATAGGCCTATATTTTATCTACAAGTGCACGTCACACACTGAGCGAGCCGCCTGTTAATGACGCTGTGGGCTAATGGGCATGTAGCTACTTCCATGTTTCAGATGATACATCATGTTTGTAGTCGACCAATGAAGATGAGTTTACATATCACCTTGGGTTCGTCCTTCACCTTCTCAAAATGATCCCACACTTTGGATTTCCTGCCCGACACGTTATTAACTAGCCTGTGGAATAACCGCAGGTACCAGCCCTGGAAATTAACCTGACTCCTGTCTGACTGCTGAGCGTGGACACTTCCTGTGTCTGTCCTTTCAAATTAAATTCCCACATGGTCCAGTCATATAGGTTTGGATTTATTTTGATGAGGTGCAGCTCCTAACAGAGTTTCACTTTTTGTTTTTCCTGCATTTTGCCAACTAATAACCTTTCGGGTCGACTAACGTTTGGTCGACTGTTTGCGGGCAGCCCTACTGACTTTAACTATGTACAGCAAGTAGCTAAGTCTCACTCAGTGGAATCAATGCTAATGTGTTAGCATGAAGCTCTAGAGCCAGTGAACAGCTGAGCTTGTTAATGATTTTGGTGTCCATGTTTTTATCATTTTACAGGAAAAGAAAGTGAAGAAGTTCAAGCTGAGCAGATGTTTAATCTCCCAAGACATGGCCATTAATTTCGTCAAAAATATAATTACACTGACAATTAATATGCTGCAAACGTTACCTGCAGGGTCTCCCGTGACATGTAGGCTATCTGTGACTCTGACAAAGGCCCGGTTACTGGAGGAGTGAAACAAGATGCAGACAAAGGAAAGGAAAACAGAGAGATGGATATCACAGAGTGACAAAAGGTAAAACACCACAGTTAACATCAAGTGTGTGTGTGTGTATGTGTGTGTGTGTTTGGGTGCAGGTTGTTCTCACCGTGATAGATATCCTGCAGTGAACCTCCTCCACAGTACTCCATACTGATCCATAACTTATCTCTCCTGCGCGCACACACAGAGAACAGTCAGTACATCTTCACTCATACAAGCCAGGACTCTGCTCTCACCCATCTGGCTCTGACTGTCTCACACACACTAGCTCATCTCTCGTTTCTCTCTGACAAACAAAGAGGCGTACATGCTATAGTACAAAGCTTTAATATCATCATTCATTTGACACACACTTACCGGAGATAACTGCCAAAATAGGCTACGATGTTGGAGTGTTTACAGTCCTTCATCATTATAATCTCCTGCTGGACGACAGCAAAGTCCTCACCTAGAGACAACATGTGTACACACACACAAATTATTTTCATAGTGATAAACTGGTAACATAAAGGTCCAGTGTGTACGACGTAGGTAGATTTAGTGATAGAAATGGAATTTAATATAATAAGTGTGTTTTCTTTAGTGTATAATCACCTGACAATAAGAATCGTCCTGTTTTTGATACCTTCAAATTTACATAGGGAGTGGGTCCTGGTGCACAAAGTTTGCCATATCACACCACCATGTTTCTACAGTAGCCCAGAATGGACAAACCAAACACTGGCTCTAGATAGGGCCTTTTGTGTTCTCGCTTTTCCCCCATCGGCCACTGTATTTAGCAGCTCCTCCACAACGTGCAGCGTCAAAACAACACTGATTTGTAAGCTGAAATTGCTTTATCCAGTGGTTTTACTGGTTTAAATTATTGCGTCTGATTATTTTGGAGAGGAAGAGAACTAGTTTGGCTCCCTGTAAAAACCTCCTGAACACCTGGATCTTTAAGTTATCACCGAAAAAAGGTGAGCAAACGCTGCCGGGCAAGCGGCCCATTTGGAGAAGAAGAAACCTTGGCAGATAATAAAGAGTGGGAAAACCTCCTGAACAATAAACACTGAAGGAATCCTAAGCGAGAGTTTGCGCTTGGCACATAAGAAAAGTTCAGCTGGCTGCAATCTGCAATCCTCACCGCTAGATGCCACAAAATCCCACACACTGCTCCTTTCAGGCTTGACATGGTTGTCATTATTTACATAGCAACAGAGAAGAGGAGAGGTGGGTTTGTTCTTGGATTTGTGTTTGTGTCAGTGTGTGTGTGGCTAAAATATGGTGGCAGACTCATGGAGGCCAGTGCAAAAAGATGGAGAGCAGCAGAGCAGATTTCAACCTATTTTCCTTTTTTAATTTCCACACTTGAAGACCTCAAATATTTAGCAACAGCGCGATGATACATTCCCCCACTTCCTGTGACTCGTTAAGCTTTTTTTTCTTATGTTTTCCTTTCTTTACTGGAAGAGCGGAAGAAGGAAACCATGCAGCACTTGAGTGTAGGAAAGAGGTTTATAAAAAGGAGCCTGACGAAGGAAAGAAACGCTAAATAAAAAAAAAGGTAGGGGGGACAGGAGAAAGGAAAAAGAAGAGAATAGAAGGTGATTGAGATAAAGGTTGATGTTGGGAAGATAGATCAGCAAAAGGGGAGATAAAGGAGGGTAAAGAAAGATGAGATAACTCACCCGGTTCCAGTTTGATGACTTTGATAGCAGCCAGCTCTCCTGTGTTGACATTACGAGCCTATAGGAGGGGAAGAGAGGACATGAGTTATTAAGTTACAGACACCAGGTTTATGTGATGTTTAGGAAATCTGACAATCCAGCAAAGAAGCTGAACCTGGCTCAACTTTTGCCACAACGCAATGCGATGTCATCAAGCAATGTGTGTTGATAATCAGATAACATGAATGCTGCATTTCTCTTCACGCCTGACATGAGGGATAAACTGATTACAGCTGTGATAACTTGTAAAATCCCGTCCACCTGGTGGTGTAAACTAGTTTTAACTAGTATTTAACCGTCAAACTCATGGATCTGTTGCTCAAAGTGGCCTCCTTGGATCATATTTCATCCTCTCATTAACGCAGCCCCCTGTGGAAAAGGTCATACAGCTATGATGGAGACATTTCCACGGGAGAAACAGCAGGTATGATGGAAAAGTGTAACTAATACTTTAATTCAGAGAGGCTGAATCCCCTTTACAAAAACCTATAATCCATTTGTCAGACACACAATCCCTCATCCTTTATCTTATCGACACATCTGATGCTTTTAAATGCAGAATCAGCATCAGAAACACACTCACTGTATTTGTCCTGAATTACGAATGCTATGTTTCTAATGCAACTAGCAAGAATACTAATTATTCAATGTGTTACCCCCAACCAGTTCAAAGCAAATTCCAAATACCACAATTCATGCATAGCTCATTCACAGCTCATTCACAACCCACGGTCAGATAAGGCGGGGTGACGGAGGAATGTGTCGACTTCAACAGGAAATCAAGACGGTTTTTCCTGTATTCCTGAAAAGCTGACATTTGTCGTAAAGCGGGATTTCTGCAGGATACTGGGGCTGATTGTCTATAAATAGCTGAGCTGTGTTTACATTTAGCAGCAGCGCTGGCGAGGCGGGAGGGGAATTCTATATGAAATACACATGAATAAAAGATGGCCTTTCAGAGGGGACATGAATTGCTTCTCTCAGGCCAAGAATGTGCGAGTGTGTGACACTGCAGAAGTATGTGTGTGAGAATGAGAGAGCGTGTGTGTGTGAGAGAGAAAGACACTTAAAGTGAACTGATGGAACCAAGACTTTCAGCTTTTGAGACAAAATAAGAGCTTCAACACCATGAACATCCTGAAGTTATGTGTCATGCCTCAAACACTTCTGGTGTCAGAGCAGAGACCAACAGATACAGAGACGCCCCCATCTACCCCGATGCTGGCTGCTGCCTCACCTGCATATTTATCCAACATTAGAGGGGAAGACATGACATTTCACATTCTGGCCTGTTCACTTTATTGGACAGGTGGAGGATAAACTCTTTTATAAGAACACAAAAAAGCCCCTGGTATTTGAATCAATTCCATTTTGATATTATCACACGAGGACAGAGATTTTCTCCAAATAAAAAAATATAAGGAGCATTTCAATTTCCGTTCTCAGATGTTTGTACTAAGTGACTTCATCTCGATAAAGACAAGACTAAAACTACTTAGAATATATGTAGGGCTGCACCTGACTGAGAGTTTAAACAGGGTTCGCCGAGACGTTTAGGGTGACAGCTACCCTCATGTAATACAGTCAGTAGCCAAGAGAGCTCTACTAAGTTCTAACTATGCTAACGAGGGATTGAAATGTGCTGACGCTACACGTCAAACAAAAGCCGGAGACTTTCACATGAAGTTGCTGTGAGCTGTAAATTCACCACTTCTAAGCAGAAGACAGAAGATAACGTTATCTCAGAGCCTGACAGGGCAATGCATCTGTTCCTCCAGGCAGCTGCCTTCGTCTCACTCAGACTTTTTGTGGGTCTGGGTCCGCAGCTGCCTGTACTGAAGAGCAGCATGAGAGCGAGGAGTGCTCACTCTGCAGCTTCATCAGTGGGCACCGCAACATTGCCAGAAATACATTGCATACTGACTGACAAAAACAAACAAAAAGGAATCAGCTGCTCGACTTGAAGAATCTCAAGTCAATTGAGGGGTCTCCATTACTGAAGCCGCAGAGAAAGCCATTCGGTGGCTTTAGATAAAGAGGGTGAGCTGTGGATTGCTGTTGCCGGGACTTGATCAACCCCGGATGGGTCACCTGGGTGAGGGGGTCTGATGTTGAAAGACCTGAAACCCCCTATGACCCTGGGAACATCACTGGTGATGCATCTCAGCGCATCCTAGAGATGTATCTTGAAACCAACTGATGATTAAAAAGTGCTGGGGGCGCTTATCCCTCTGGCCCAGGGCAGTGATTCTCAAAATGGGGTCTGGGGACACCCAGGGATCTGTGGCACTATACCAAAACGTCCATGAAACATTCTCTAATTCAATTATTTAAATTATCATGACATGAAATCATTTAACACATTGTATTTTATTTGAAAACAATCTGAACCTGCCTTTCATTTAGCCTATGTAAGCTCTTAGAGTGAAGCACTTGACTTCACACCTCTTTTGAAATGTGTGTGTTCTGAAATGCACTTCAAATTAGCCCTTATCTCTTGATTTGCCTTTTATATTTTGTTTAGGTACAGTGTTACCTGCAGCTAATTGAACTGAAGCCAGCTGCATTGTTATTTGGGTATTCTGTGCTGAGATGCTGCAGATACTTTTAATACATGTCTAATATCTCTTACACATTTCTCTTGTGTTTTGCTCTTTCAAATAATTAAAGACTACAGAAGCGTAAAAAAAAAAGGCTAAGTCAAATCATTCCAAAGGACGTACATGAGTGGGTCCACTTCCCGCTATATTTTCTACAGCAGTGTATGGGTCACGGTCCAGCACAGAGCTTTTATTCTGAGATGTTTCCTGCTGTAGAGTGAGGAGTAATGGACAGCTACTTGAGATAGACAGCAAACCAGCTTGATGACATGACAACACATGTATGACGCTGAATATGGACCTTGAACTAAATCTGGACCCTGTGGCTGGACCAGTTGGGAACCACTATTCTACAGTATCTTGTAAGGGGTTCTTGGCTGAAAAACAACTGAGAACCTCTGACCTAGAGGTCTGAGACGCTCACTATGTACACCCAATGTCTCTTGTTTGAGTCCAGCCACAGACCTTTGTTGCATGTCATCCACCATCTCTCTCTTCCTCATTTCCTGTAAGCTCTTTACTGCCTTCTAAAAAAAATACCAGAGAAATGCTTAAAAATCAAACGTGTTGTACATTAGAAGGACAAACTTTAGCTATAATTGAAGGAAGGCTTGCAGCACTGGCTTCATCACTGCCCCTAACCTACTGCAGTATCATCATGAGAAGTTTTGACAAATGTCAAACTCCATTTAAGTTCTCAGTGATAGGATGATGCATTATGTGCAGACTGTACTGCTTAGTCAGCACGAGCAGTGATAGCCACCATGGCTTGAGGGAAAAAGAAAAAATGGCACCGACAGAACCTCAGATTTCACTAACAAGGCAGTACTGCCCACACAAGAGCATTGCACAAACACAACAGCCAAGAGAAGACACAATAAAACAAAGAACTCAAGGATAACCACAAGAAAAACAACTGCACTATCAAAATGAATCAGTGATATTAAAGGCAAGAGCAGATTTTTTTTTGTTTTGTCTAACAGGAAGGCAAAAGACTGTCTCAAGAGGAAGATCAAGTGAAGAACAAGAACAGAGGCAAAGGGGAATGACAAGAGGCCGACCCACGCCAACACAAAGCTGCAGCGGGAGGGAGGAGATACAAAGAGACGCAAAGACAGAAGCCGAGTGGAGAGTAGAGACAGTGTGTCTTCAGTCAGCAGACAGAGCAGAGATGACTCATAGCGCTCGGTGCCACAGTTAGTGGCAACAACACACAGCCTGACTCGACTCGACTGAAACATGCCGTCTGGTGTGACCCAAGGGTTGCAAGTTTGATCAACGACTAACTAGCAAAGAAACAAATCACATTACCTGCACTCGTGTGCTAATAATGGTGGCTGAGATTTTCACAGTACCATATCTCAGAAAATATCAGGGTTTCACAGTATACGGTGAAAATACTATTATAATCATCAGTTACAACAAAAGGGTTTTTTGGTTGAATGAACCCTGCCCTATTTGGTTTGGTTCAATTGAACTCAAGTTTGTTTGCCCCCTAAGTGCGGGGCGTTTGGGCAGGTGTGAACACAGCAATCACACTCAGGTGTGCAGCAAAACAACCAGACAGAGACCTTCTTGAAGAGGTGGTCTCAGTCCGGTTACAAACGAACTCTGGTGCGGTTCGTTTGTGGTGAGAACGTGTTCCGACCTGGATGTGAAGCAACTGCAGTCACATGACACATTGTTTGGGTTAAACATGAGCATGTTACAGTCCTGGAGGATTATTAATGTGCACCTCCTCCTGTACTGCCTTAATATGCACATTCAGCACATCCAATGCATCAAAACATTGTTTTCTAGTTGGAGCCGCGCCTCGTTTTCAAACTGTATGGTTTGACTAAAATGAACAATGACAGCAATATAGTCCACGATGAGCAGCGCTAAAATCAACCTGCGTAGTTGTCCCTCCATTGTGACATTAGAAAGTGTCACATTTATCTTGCAAGTGTACTCTTCTTCAACGTTTGCTTTACTTCCTGGATTTTTACCACATGGAAATTCTGACCAATCAAGAGCAGCTTTCTCACACAAGGCATTTGATCTGGTCTGCTTGTAAATGCTGCTGTGAGAACATGAACCAACTCTAGGCAATTATACAACTTTGTAACAAGATTAGTCCCTGATTCAGACCAAAGCAAGACAACTCTAGGTCTGAAAGCTCCGAACAGTTTTCTTGTACGAATAAATAAATGACGACCTCTTTGGGCTTCTCAGTGTAAAATTAAAAAAGCCACAACACGGCAGACAATCTATCATTCTCTGACATTTCAGAAACATCCTTTAAGTGATGGAGCGATAACTGAACAAACACTGATCTACCAAATCATCAAACAAACAAACCACTGAATCTAAAGAACTAATCTTATTAGTTACATTTAATGGTTGTAAAAACAAAAGTTATTCTGCTCATTTTGATTTACTCTGGGTGACAACTCCAAATCTAACAGCTGAAATGCCATGTGAATGTATGACTGATGATAATACCAGTACACTGACAAAGCCTGGGAGGGTGACTGTTACATGTTGAGGCACAGATGACTGGGCGTGACCGTGACACAGGGCAACAGGAAAGTGATTAAGGATGCCATGTTGGGAACAGAGCTCACTATTCTTAAAAAAATATATTTATTTATTGATACTTCTGTCAATTCAGCAACAGAGTATTTGTATTGATACCAAAACAATACACTGAGGGAAGTATTTTTCCTTTTACAAAGAGGCCTATGGCTGTTTAGGAACTTGTAATAAATTTAAAAAATGAAAATTATCTTAAAAAGCGACCAACCAATTTAGAAGGTAGGAGCAGGGAGTTGTTTCCATGCATCGTATTGCCAGATGAGCACAAGCTTGGTGTGGGCTTCTACTACTGTAACACAGTAACGGAGAGACTTAGCTCATATCCATCATTAACACCTCTATTAGGCTGCGTGAGAGTGTGTGCGTGTGTGTGTGTGTGTGTGTCATATACTCAGCATATGGCCTGCTCAGTGGAGGATCAGTGTGGCATTTCACTCTCTCCTCTCTCTGACCATGAAAAACAAACAAGACCAGCCTAAGCACAAAGCACCTCAACATGCTAATCATCCCACTCAGCGGGAGCTGTAATCCATCACCTACTGTAAGAACACACACACGGGGGCATTGTTTGGTTTCGTTCTTAGGTCGCTGGCTTATTGCACTTTGCACGAGTGTTCCTTCACGACAGCTCTGACAGACTCTCGTATCATTTACAGTTAATCTGGTCTTGTGAGGATGACTCCTGGCGGGCGACTTGTCTGATAAGGTCAGGGGTTACCTCAGGTTAGTGGTCCTTGTAGCAGAGATAAGTCACCTCAGGTCACAGGTTCTTGTCTGAGGATTCACCCACTTACTCTCTGATATCCTCAGTCATATTCTGGATGGTTTGTTGTGATACTGCAACATGCAACTTTTCACTATTTCATAAACTTTGTTAGATACAATTAAGGCTGTCAAGCGATTAAAAACAAATTAATCTAATTAATGACATGCTCTCTGATTAATTAATCTAAATTAATCACATGCACGATTTTTTTGACTTATGGGCATAAAGGGTATGTTAGGTACATATTGAGTCCATGCCAGACATATTTTGACAGATTAAACAATAAAAACATTAGAAATTGGTTTAAGTTCATTACGGACACTTCAAATTAGAGACTAGACTTTCAATTTAACCAAAATGTTTTCACTTTCATTGGGGAAGGATAAACTAAAATGTCTGAAAAGCAGATTTGGTGGGTTTAATAGGGTTGTTTACCCTGGTTCCGAGAAATCTTTAAGAACACCCTATGATAAACCCTATGAATGAAATTTTAGCAAGCTCATTACTGTCTCTCTCATCCTGGTCACCTTCTCTCCTGTGACGGTGTCACACATTATGTGGGACGACTTGGAAAACTTATCATCAGTCTGTCTCTTGACATTTTCGAGCCCTTATTTAAACAGACAAGTTCACTAACGGTTTTTACTTCTAACAACTGCCGGGGGGTTGTTCACACTCACTTACATGTGTAGAAGCAGCCAGAGCCTTCTGCTGAGAGCCACGGAGCAGCTCCACCACAGTGGGTCGGGGTGTTAAGGCCTGAGGCAGTAACTACTGCAGGAGTTGTTTATTCACTTCCTCCAACAAGATTTTTCCGAGAGATTTGAGGCTTTAAACCGGTGACCTTCCAATCACAACCATGCCTCTCTGACCTTTAAAATAAGTGTTTTGCTAGCTTTCTACTCACTTACTGACATTACATGGTAACACATGCTGACATGCTTTTTCCAATTTTTATATTTTGTACTTCCCAGTGAGCACACCGCCCAGGTTTCGTATTCAAAATAAATCTTATCATTCCCTCCCAGGAACTGAAATGTCAACAATTTATGGCTATCACCTATTTGCAAAAGCATCTTTTAATTAGTATAAATTGAGTGTAAAACGTAATTCATTTGTCATTTTTCGTCACAATGCTGAAGGCACAACTCTGCCGCTTGTTTTTCCAACAGAGCTCAGCCTTAACAGCCACACAGCTCAACCATTAGTGACACATGGCCCCAGGAGGGGAACAGGTGAGGCGAAAACGCAGTGAAGCATTTTTAATTAGCACACCTGTCTTCCAACAAAATAACCACTCGCTCAAGCAAAACACTCACAAACCACAGTCATCCAAAACCTCTCAGGGACACTTTAATTCAGCAAAGCAACTTTACCTTTAAGCTCTCAGCGCCTTCTTCCATACACTGCGAAATCATCCACCCAGAGGAGTCATTGCACCCAGCATTCACTACTGAGATCCTTCTTTCTTAAAGCAAGTGTTGCCAGTTGCAGCATTATGGCTTTTGTTTCCAATACAGCTCAACTGGGCTGACAGCAAAAAACTGATATGGAATGAGTGAAATCAATGCCAGAGGCAAGAAAGAAAAAAAAAAAATCACAGCGCTACTGCTGTTTAGTTTGAAATTGAATCCTGAAACAACTTGAACTCATCACCCGGCTCTTTTAAATTATGCCACATAATTTGAGAACATACTTGAAACAAGGTTGAGGTTAGTGATTCAACAACCAAGTAATCTTACGCTCTACCAAAGTTGCATTTGATGAATGTGACTAATTCTCCCTCTGTGCCAGTGGCATCCACATTTGGTGTTGGCCTGTGAAGTCACATACCACACACTTCACACACTGCTGCTACTCTGACCCACCCAAACAGCGTGTGTGTACAAATGCACGTACAGTGCGTAGTTGCTGTTACAGAGGAGTCAGAGTAAAACACATTTTTTTCCCACATCACGAGCAGCGACAGCCCAAACAACACACATAAATATCCCTGCCACCCTTCAGTGTTCATGTAAATGTTTCCTCAAAAGCATTCAGCTGGTTATACACAATTATTTAGTCCAAGTCAGGTTTGAGCACTGACAACTCCATCACATGAGGGTACAATCTCAAAATAGGAATTGGCACTTGTGCTAACATGGTTAACAAGAGTTATACCCCGGCAGAGGTATGAACACCAAGGTGCTCAAAACAAGCCACAAAGACTTAATCACTGCCTGGTTACCAGTGATGAGGCAGACTCTCTAATTCATTTGGGTGTCAGCCAACATGGACATGTCCTCATCCATAAAGATTTCTACGCATTATTGCACTTACAATGCAGGCTGGTTACAGAGGGATTCAGACCCTGGTGACTGACAGTAACAGCTCCTCTAATTCAGAGGAGTAAAACCTGCTGAGTGAAGCGTTTCCAGTTTAAAAGCAGCAACACAGAGCTGTAAATGTGTGTTTGCAGGGGAAGGCCCACAGACTTCTTCACCTGTCACACCATTGTTCCTTTTGCGTGGACCCACCCTGCAGAGAAGTGTCACACAATTCACCATCTGCACTGGAGACATTTTGCAAACCAGCAGCTTATCCTCGAAGACATTTTGTTAATCACTTCGTACAGTAAAAAAAAAAGGAGCAAATACATACTTCTGGGTCTTGTATTTAACAATATTAATATGGATAAACTGTGCTTTAAATAGCTGGTTAAGCCCTGGCTGAAGATAATGTTGGCTTGGCTGTTTGTTTACATAGCTAAAATACATTAAGGGCTTTGAGCAGGAGATTGTCATGTCACTTCTGACAGACTATGAAGAGGACTGACTATGGAATATTTAACTATTGGCTGTGAATGCATCTGTGCAACCTTGAATTCAGTCTACACTTAACATCAGTACTTGATTGGGGGCTATTTGAGTTCCCTGTTTCTGGGCCTTTAAAGGTACAGCCAACTGTGCAGAACTTTCAAAACCGGCACTACAAAGCTGGTTATCAACTTGTTCAGTCAACTGTGGGTTTTTCTGTCCAGCCATGAGTGCGTTCATGTGAAAGAGGCGGAGCTGTTCATTATGAGCGACATCATCAGAACCATGAATGAAGCAGACTGCTGTAAATCATATGAGATAAAATGGCACCGAAGCTTCTGCAATACTTCTGGAGACAGTAAAACGTCATAAAACGTACTCTGTAATCTTATCACGGAAATGTAGAAATACTGAAAATACTATCCATGTGTAGGTACCATTAGGCTTTAGGTGGCATTAGTATAGAGTATTCTTTGTTTTTGACATGGATGATGATGAATATGTCACATAAAACACCAGACTGTTTCTGCTACTGAAGTACAGGGTGTAAAAGTATCCTAGTTAAGGACTGTTGAGGTCAAGCTGACTGAATTTATAATAAATGGAGCCCAGTAACAGTGTGTGGATTATTTGTTTTCATAAAATATATTTTTTCCCAGCTCTCATCACACAGGTGTCTCGTGTTATTTTGAGTGTAAAATAGCAGCACTGTCAATACAGCCTAAAATAAATTTTGCAAAAGTTAAAATCCTGCTAAAATCATGTGTTTAGTGTGTAAACGATCTCTCCATTTCTTAGAAGCTCTGTTTTACAACCCGTGGAAACAGAGCTCTGGAACAATGAAATGACCTACTATTACTACTGACCTCTAACAACATATAGGTTACTCTTTTTTTACCTGTCACTCCGGACTTTTGTCCATGGATACTTTCTTAGTCAGTGATCTGATTGGTCAGAGGTCTGGATGTTGACAGGCTGTGATCTGATACTCTGAACATAACCTGCTCTGGAGGAGGTTAGCTGTTCAGCATAAGTTACCACTGTGATTTATCCCGGTAAAAAGAGAACCAGCTTCATAGTACTGAAAACCCAGAGTTATCCCTTAAGTTACCTTGCTAACTTCAAATTCTGCTTCGCAGTACAGGCCTCAGGCGCCACACCATAAGCAGCAGGCGTCCAAGGAGACACACCCCAAAACGCAAATATAAACCCCTTTTACACTGCCAGATTTTCCGCGAATGTTGGGCCATTTTGCCGGCAAGCTGCGAGCGTTTAGACACACAGAGCTCGATTGGTGAGTTGATCCGAGGTGCCCAGTTTTCTGCCTCGTAGGGTAGACATATTGGCGGAACCCTTAGAGTTTAAACAGACCGAGGCAGCCTTCCGCAATGGGAGGGGCTGTTGATGACGCTGCACGTGCGAGCCACTGGCAGTGGATAAACAGGAAACAGCTGATAGCAGGAATTAGCAAGCAGCCAGTAGCAAGAGGGAAACGCAAACCTGACAGACACTGTAAAGATGAGCAACTGGGGAGACAAAGAATTGAGATGACGGGGACGGTGAAGGACGCGCCAACTTACGAGAGAATCGCTGAAGGACTGACCAGCCGCGGCTTCCCTCCCACGTCACTGTATACGTCACAAGCTGAGCTACATGTTTTGTTACTTGCTCACGCCCCCCATTGCCCTGAAAAAGGCACATTCTGTATAAACAAAAGTAGGTAGGCGGCATTTAGCTGCACTCCCCGATTTTGTTTTTATACTGCCAATGCTGAAAAAAGACTGATTGGGCTTTCCTGCAAATTTGCACTTGTAATTCCTGTTTAAAAAGGGCTATAGTGAGGTGAAACACCAAATGAGGGGGGTCTGGGGTTGGCATTCACTTTTGCTGGCGAGCACGTTAACTATCAGTAACCAACAATCCTGCATGCCTTTTCAACTCTTTTAGATCACATCCCCAGCCATATTGTGCACCTATTTGTCAAAAAATACAAAAAATATACACAGAAAAACAGTTTCTTCGTACGTAAGCTAGTACTGACAAGTTTCAACCAATAATATCATGACATCCACCCATCAATTAATCTGCAACTTTTAGCCTCACAGAACTAAGGTTATGTATGCTTGTTAGCAACAGCATGCTACGTCAGTGTGTCTTTGCGTTCCCAAACTGTCATGGTCACAGGCCTGCTGGCTAGAATTAATTTACTTTGAGGAAACTGGCGCCTGTGATGCTCCAGATTATGTGCAAGGCATTTTACAGTGGACTGCTCCAGAAGCTAATGTTACATGGAGCATATGATGGACTTCATCTCTCTCTAACCATCAGGGCCTCGCTGTTATGACACGCCCACTTTTCAATGATCAAATCTAATTCCTCCCAACGTTATATCCTGCCTGCCTATCCTGTTTCACTCGGAAACAAGGCATAATACCGGGGCTAGATACTCTCTGAATGTTGTTTCATTTTGTAACATTAAAACAGAGACTGAACGTAATACCCTGCTGCCTCAAAGTACAGTGGCTGAATATTAAATGACTTCAGAAGGCTATTTTTACCAGTACATCTGGTTTTGTCTCTCGCCACTACACCGTGTCATTAACTACTGTGTAACTATGCAACTTATCAATATGTCACAGCACCAGCGGCACAGAGACAAATTCCTGCACAGTACATTAATTATACTGGCCGAACAGAAACCAGACTGCCAGGATGGGGACTAAATTTCCGATCTGAGACCAAAGAGGATTTCAGGAACCTCGCTTTGCTTCGGAGCTATTGTGAACGCAGGCCGACGTCTGTAGACAACTGGAGGAACAGTGACAAAAACAGGATGGTTCTGGGCCAGCAGCTTTTAATTGTGACTCTGCGGCCATCTGTGCATGTGTGTCTATGCATGTGACGATACAATCATCTGGTTTTGTGTGTGTTGTGCTGAATGCTGCTAGACCAGTGTCAAACAATAGGACACGGACACACACACACATACGGAGGAAGTGAAGATTCCTGCATTCCTGGGCCACGGCTGCCCAGCTGTGCCACACACACACACTGAGGCTGGCCAGAGGAAATCGCTAGTCACCACATCTATCACTGTTAGGTTCATCAGTTTCGTACTAAATACATTAGAAGCGTGAATGTGTACACAGAAAGACACTTTATAGCTTCAATCATGGACTAGTGATGAAGGCCTTTTATCCTTGGCTTGAATCAGTAAGATTTCAATGCGTTTAAGGGGATCTGAAGAGGAAATTCTTCCTATAATGTGGCCAAATATACTGTTTTATCATGTTATTTTATTTTTACTGATCACATGCCTCAAATAGCCATGTCAGCTTTGGGACATGTGCTGATAAACTCACAGTAAAAAAAACAGTGAGCAGGCACAAACTGGTTGCATTGCTTTCCCCTTACGTGTGAGTCCAAAAATACCAGATGGCTGGCATGTTTTTAGAGCCCACACTGCTACCGAAATTGATTTGTCATTAACTGATCTCTATCCCAGCTGAAGGCCGTCGCCTGCCTCCACTTCCTCAATCCTCTGCCACCGCCACCTTGAGAAAACGAGCCACTCTTCCTATTTAAACAATATAAGTTGCATCAGATCCTGTGTATTGGTAAATACTGTGTCACATCTTCTGAAGCGCAGAGATTGAGGGGAAGCTCTTACAGCAGCAGCACCCCTGACGCAGGTTTTCATGTCCACAGAGGAGCGTATTGAGCCGATACTGGCGTTTATCAGAGCGCTTTTGAAGCAGTGTAAATGACAAGTGGGACTGCAAAAGAAGAGCGTTGTCTCGTCTCCACTTCCCCCACATAAATCGACAAATCAATACAAATCTTAAACATCACTGAGCGAGCGGGCCGTACACAGAAAGCTCATTAACGCCAGATATTTCTCTTCCCTACTGTTCTCTGTTGTATTCTTGGTTTCAAGCGTCACACACTGGTCAGATTGGTAAACATACGCATGCTGTTTGCAGTTTACTGGTTTCATGTTACAGGAATTTTCAGTGTGGACTTTTAAATGACTCAAACCGCTGGCATTACAAGCCCAAAACAAACGTGAGACGCAGCCTAATACAGGTTGAAAAATTGGGAATCGCTCAGCGCCGTCACCTCCAATACGACTGGAGTGGGGTGGCTTTCCTCCAATATTGACACATAGCTAATGATTTGTGTGCAGGAATGGTAACTCACATGTGAACGCGTCTAGTTGGTGTTATTCAAACAGGACTGTACGACGAGAAGTCAAACTGGTATTGTGAAGAATTTTAGGAATCATTCTGGGAATGTGAGCGCAATAATAATCATTACAGTGTGAAACATACACAGTACACACAACCCTAAATGTTTTACTACAGCTTCAAGGGTGTCTGCAGAAGTCAGCCGTGCCTCACCCTGCCTCAAGGAGCACCTGAAGAATTTCATTAGTCTGGAGTTCAAATGGAGAGTTTCGTTGCTACTGAATGATCAAAGCTGTTGAGGTATTTTACTTCCTGGTAAGAATACAGTCCAGAACGAAACAACTGAATCTGCGTCATGAATTTTCTTCAACCAACCATGTGATCCCGTGGTCAGACGGCCAGCCTCACTATCAGCCAACTCTCCCTCTTCACTTTCCAACTAATACACACAACGAGGCCACAAACACAGGAGAAAACAACCTAGCTCGACTTCAAACTTTGTTTCCTCCTCAAACATTCCTATCCAAGCCACAGATTTTCACAGAGCACTAGAACCAAATATAGGCATCAATGAGGTTTACCAAGTGCCCTGGTGCTTAGCAGGACATCCTTTAATCCAGAGGTTTCAGGTTTGAGCCCCTGACTGTCCTTCAACAAAACCCCAAAACAGCTTCAAAATAACTGTATTCTCTACAGTGTATCAGCTTTATGAATGGATGCATCAGCTGTGTGCAAAGTTGAGGATCCCTTACTTATAATTCTGTCATGTAATGTAAAATAGATAAAAGGTTTTTGTTAATCAGCAGCACACTGTTTGTGACGCAGGCCAGTTTGCACTGAGCTGCTGAAGAGATCCTGTCAGACATATGTGTCTGCAACAAGGCAAGATACGGAACCGAAATTAGAAACAAACAAGATTAGCTTTTCTGTTGGAAAAAAGGGTAAAAAAAAAATACGAAAGACAGCAGTGTTTTTGGATATACTTTTGTGGCAGCTATACCTTTAAAACAGACTGGATACATTTCACGTCTCCAGTCTTTAGCATACATCTATATTCCTGTAATTACCACAAAGAGCCTAGAGGTTAACCAAACATTATCTCGTCCTATTACAGTGTTTAATGAATCTCCAGTCTGCCAAAAGCCTCTCCCACACACAGCGGTGAAATTAAATACCTCTACAGAGTGGCTGCAACACAAACAACGACAGAGCTACGACTGTATATGTTTAACTTGCATAACCTGCCTGAAATAGAGAGCTGATGTGCAAATCAACTGGGTGAGGGTGATACAAGATAAGGTCTCAAAACCCATCAAGGATGAGGTATCAATGTGAACTCATAGTGTGCTTCTCTTGAACTTATTACACTGTATGGCAGGGTTGGAAATTAGGGGTTGGAAATTAGGGGAATAAGTGAGTAGCTGCTAGATTTGCTTCACTCACCAGACAAAAAAACAACAATTATCTACTGAAAGGCTGGTAAATTTTGGAAACCACCCAAAAAAGTTCAATTCCAACCCTGCTTTATGGTATTTTTTATCTGATATGGTGTGAAATAGGACTAGGCTATATGGAGAAAATCAAATATCACTATATTTATGACCAAATACCTGATATTTCGACGATGCTGTAGAGTTGACTTTTGGTGCTTTCCTAAGAAATTTACACGGTGTGATTTCTGATAATCATCAGCAGTATGGACATAATGACTAAGTAGGCAAAGGCAAAAAATAGGGCAGTCTGGAAAGTCCAAGAAATTACATAATTTTACTGTAACTCAGCCTTCAAAACCAGAAAAGGACAACACGATATTACAAATCTAAGGTGGTATGTAGTCTAATATCCTGATATTGATATAGTATCTATATCCTCCTGAGGCCCAAACTTTTGTTTGGTATGCATTTTTTATTTCTCCAAGCTATTTGGGATCAGTAGGATCTGTTAAGTATAAAAAAACAACAAGTAAACATTGTCAATGATAATAAAGTCTCATTGTCTTTCAACAAGCTGATGGTAAATTCCCAATGTTTCTCAAACAACTACTTCCTAATTAACAACGTCTTAGCTTGTAACTGTTGCTAAAATTGGTCAAATTAGTTGCCATATCAAACCACAAACATTATTAATCATAAATAAACAAGTGTCAGGATCAGCTGCAGACTGACTTGGCAGAGATGGCTGCCATCTTGTTTTTACATGGATTAGTGTATTTTGCTCTTATTACCACAAGATAGGACAGAAAAGTGTCCACAAATGAGGACAACAGGTCTGAGTTAAGCAGAATTAAGTATAAAGTGCAGGACACCAAAAATGTGATGTCCTCATTGGAGGATGCAGGGTCTCAGGAGGTTAAATATTGCCCAGCCCTGGTGTCAGTTAAGTTCTTCCAACCCTCATGGGTTTACAAGACACCATTACACCGACGCTGCAGTAACAATCAAAAAATACATGCTACTTAACTACTCAGTCCAGAAACAGAACACTCTCCCTTCTATCCCAGGCATGGCGAAGAAATTCAGCTACAAAAAGGCTCCCTTTCTGGAACAAAACTCAAATTTTTCATGATCATCCAGCCAAAAGAAATAAAGATAGGTAGAGGTCATCTTACTGAAAAGTACATTCCTTATGTTGTCATCTACAGGACAGGAAAACAAAAAGTGAACCTCATTCTCAACTTCACCTAAATTACACAACAAACAAATTCTGTCCTCTGGGGTGGCATTAAACCATCCAGTCTCTAAGGCTGATGGTAACGTTCCTGAGCGCAACTGTGCACATAAAGATCTTTGTCTTTTGTTTAGATTATACTTCACGTATGAGACAATAAGTTCATATTTAAGGTCAAATAAAATAATGATTGTAGCTCATTAGCCCAGGGATGACAGTGGGAGTTGTCCCAATGGTGCAGGCGTTGCAGCAGTGGATTTACAGTAACCCCATCCTGCATGGGTGAATTTGTTTTTATGTCCTGCAGCATTACTTCACTGTTTTCTGTGATCATATAAATTTTGCATGAGCTGTGGAAGCCTTGCTGTATATTGTATTGTACTAAATTGTGTTATGTGATTAAGGCTGCAATTATTCTATGTAGCATATCATAAACATGGTGATACCCAGTGACTGTGGTGGAGCTGGGTTGTACTTCAGGAACTGCCTCCTGTTTAGGATGCAGGCTCCCTGCTCCCAGATCAGGGCCTTGGAAGTGTAGGACCACAGATAACAGCTATACCGGTGACATAAATCATACAGTCTACAAAGAAATGAACACCCCAGTTCTTTAATAGTTGATAATTAGCTTTTACTGGTGTTAAAACGTGAATAATAGCAATAAATAGTGGTGAAATGATGGTTGTTGTTGTAGCTTGCTCTGCTCTGAGCGCTTTAGCCAAACTGGATTTCCAGGCAGGCAGCTGTCAATCTATCAGGACAAAACCGGGAGAGTTTGGGGAAATTCAGCAAAAGCTATGCAGCATTACGGTTAATAGTGACTTAACTAAGTTATCTCTGCTTTAGTTTGTGCTCCCACACAGGTAACAAATCACTGCTTGTTGTTATTTTGTCACAAATCAGCGAAAAGCCTAGTTAGCTTCTTGATGCTATCAAGCTAGCTGCGTCCGTTCTCGGACAGCTAGCTAAACGTATTTTACTGGACGCGTCTCAGTCAGTCGTTGATTAATTTTAACGGTAAATATTTAGCTTAATATTTAGATAATGGCCACAGTCTAAAACGTGTGAATGTGTAGCTGTAGCATATGTTAATTCTTTACAAAGACCCACACTTGTAGAGCAGCTACAAACTGATTTCTGCTCGACAAACATCAGATTTACCGTAACGTAAAGCTAAGCGCTCGAGTTCCGACTAAAGGTTAAACTTAACGTTAGCTTAGCTTATTGATAATTTATCGGCAACCAATTTGTTTAACTAGTGATTGGCATTCTTTGTGGATAACTTGGGTGTCTATAATGTCAGCAGACAGCCGAGGAGAAAGGCCAAAACAATAACAGTCATCAAACATCATCTTGGCTAGGTGTCCGATAATGGAATTTGGTGCATGGGCAGCAGATTAGCTGCTGCATCAGTAAACATCGACACGAACAGGCACGTATTTCCCAAAGGTGCTCATAATGGCCACATAATTTGTTTTCTACTGTTACGACAACACTGAAGGGCTGCAAAGGCAAGCTATACACGTCTAACCAGTGTGTGTCCGATAATGGAAGTGTGTGGCTGCTTCCCCTCACTGCAGTTTTACCTTGTACACATCGCCGTATGTGCCGCTTCCTATCCGCTGGATCAGCTCGAAATCCTCCTGCGGATTCCGCCGGGACAGGTCGACACTGGAGTTCATCATTTCCACTGCCGATTACGGCGCCGATAGCGCACGGTTGACGAACTCCAACAATGTATGGGAACAGATTTTTTAGGAAAAACATACGGCGTCAGAAAATCCCAGTCCGAGTCCACTGTAGCTCCAACATGGCTTCCACTGCGCATTGAGCATGCGCAATGGACATCATGGCGTACCCTCTCCATGGAGTGTGGTCTGACTGGGGAGATGGAGCTGCAATTTAACATTGCGACTAATTTCAAGACAAAACTGTGGTAATAAAACTATTATAAGCAAAAAATACCACAAAGAAAACACGTGTTAATTTGTTTGTGCGGGTTAAATTAAAAAGTCAGACAATAAAACACCACACACCTGATTCTAACCCACACCTATATTGATTGTACTACATCCCAGCACCATTGGATCCATACAGCAAAGGTGGAGCCACGTTTTCTAATCTGCACAGGCAGCAAAACACAGGAAGTTTACATCTAAGAGGGAAATGAATGAAAACACTAAGCCCTGTGTGGCCTTGTCTGGCCCTTCTGTGTAAACTGGGCTAAGCAGGGCTAAACAGCAGCAGATGGCAACATTGTGATTCAGCTAATGGGGTCTGTGTTACAGGCAAAACAAAACTCCTGTTACAGAAAACTTTACTGTTGTCGCTTCAGTCTCCTTACAGGCTAAGGCTGCTAATATTCTATAATTTTGGTCAACAAAAGACCCAAACTGACAATGAATTGATCATACTAATAAATGTATGTTGCAAAAGCCTAATATAGCTTATTCTCCTGCCTGATAGACGTCCAAAAATATTGAAAATTCATCACACTGTTGCACTGACATGTTGCATCTTGAGCATGAACATGGGCACACACCGTCTCAGTGTCGTTAATTCTCTCAAGAGCACCAAATATGTATTGATTAGAAGACCAGCTATTAACTCCTGTTTGACTGACGTTTGCTAAAGACCACAGTGCCAAACTCCTCAGGAAATTACTGAGGCCTTTTTGTAAGTGTAATTATATATTTGCATCTTAAGTAGGGACCAGTGGGCTTGGGGCTGAGTGCTACTGACAGGATAGGGAGCACAGTTTTGAGACAAGCTGGAACATTTCTGGTTTGGTCTATTTGTTGAATTTGATGACACTCTGAAGAACATAACTACTCCAAGACCTACAGAGCAAGTCAAGTTCCCTCAAATGCAGCTAAGATGATTCAAATGTAAACTGTATGTCCCAGGTAGCCGTAGGACTCGGCCCAATTATGGCTGAGTGCCGGCTGACTCGGCTGTGTTCGGGCTCCATGCTGCCAAGTGTGAGCCAGCTTTGGGCCTGTTCATTTTTACCAAATCTGGCCCAGGTGTAGGTATCATAGATATGATCCTATTCGACGAATTGATGATTGATTGTTGCCAAATCTGGGCCTGATTAAGCATTGTAAACACGGGCCTATTCCGGCTGAGACACGGCTGCCGGATGAAACAGCAGATGACACCAAACAGGCTCTGGCCCGTTGGTGGTAGCAAAATCTGGGTCAACCGAATGTGGCCCACCTTACTTCTTCCGGCATGCTGAGTTTGGCCTGAAGCAGGGCCACGTCATTTTTGATAACAGCCCAGTGATGGCTGTGTCGGAAGCCGGAGACAGGCCAGCTGATTTGGCCCAATTCTGGGGCGTCATTCATGCCGAGTCTTAGCCAAGTCAGGCAACTAGAGGCGTCCCAATTAATTTTATCTGGCATGCCGAGTTTGGCCCAATGCTGGGCCACGTCATTTTCGATAACGGCCAGTGATGACAGTGTCGGCAGCCGGAGACAGGCCAGTTGATTTGGCCTGATTCTGGGGCGTCATTCATGCCGAGTCAGGCAACCAGACGCAGCCTGCCTAATTTCATCCAGCATGCCGAGTTCTGGACGATTCTGGGCCAGGTCATTTTGGCTACCTGGGGCAGGATAGGAAGGTGGATAAAGGGTTTACTTCTCGAATGGTAAAACTTCTAATCCACAGCTCACACAAATTTTAAAGCTCACAAAACTCAAAATTCACCATTGTTTCAAAAAATATATGCCTTCATATTATTTACAATTGAAAAACAGCGAGGTAACAAACAGACTGACAAAGTAGTTCCAGTAATGTGTAGCATTTCATTGTAATGACTTAATTTTCATGACAACTAATTACTTAGAAATGTAACATCCACCATCACTGATCAAGAGTCCATCTTGACATATTTATGGATGAGTCCATCTATCACACCTAAGCTGACTCTAAAAGTTGCCTGGTGCTTCAGGGAGGAGAGAGAAGGAGGCAGATTATGCTGCAGCCCAGACTGAGGGTCTGTTTCTTGGGTAGGTGGGGATTTGACCTCCCGGTGGATTTGGGATGTCGGCTGCTTTGTTGGAGAAGGAGATGGGCAGCCCTGTATCCCGGTTTGAGGCTTTGTTTCCTGGTGAGACGCTGGTCCGGTATCTCTCTGTGCCAGGAGTTTTTTCAGGAGACAGGATAACTGGGGGCTCAGTAGGAGAACCAGGCAACCGCCAATACAGAGGACTCTAAACACACAAACAACGATTATAGTTGGAACCATTTTCTTTTGGATAGACAATGTTTTTGTCTACAAACAAATTAAAAGGTGTTCATTTTACTTTAAATGTAACAGGACAGAATGTAGTATTTACATTGTACACAGTTAAGGATCTACTCTGATGTGCAACTGGACTCACAGGGTAAGAATTCTGCACGGTACACGAACACACACACAGAAAAACTGGTACCATTTTCTGATTCACTGAACAGTTCCAAAAGAAACGATAGAAACAGGCACACAGTGGGACAAACCTCTCCATCTCAGTGAGGATGAGTGGCAGGTTGGCAGCCATGTTTGTTTTGGTGCCAAACTTCTTGCCAAATGGCAGGTCACAGACTACAGCATCGACACTGGCACTGGGCAGAGGCAGCACTGCACACACACACACACACACACACACACACACACACACACACACACACACACACACACACACAGAGGAGGACAGGCAAGCCAAGAGGTAATTTAATACACGACAGCAGGGTTCACTCTCACCTCCCACTCACTGAGTCCCATCCAAAACATGCCGCGCTGGATCCCCACAACTAAATAAAAGCTAAATAAAAGCAATTTCTAAAAGCTAGATGTGGATTAAGTGCAATGCTTCATCACCTGAGATTCACGATTCATTACCTCTGAGGGATTAATGACTCCATTTGTAACAGTGTGACAAATTTATCATGCTGAGAACGCTTTAACAGCGCTCACAATGTGTTTTAATTTGAGCTATCTTTATGTTTATGTGACAGTTATTTAAAAACACAGCCAAATTTAATAAAAAGGCAATATATTTTTCTGAGCCAATGTGTTTCATATTTCAAAACAATAAATGATGCAATTTCATATCTATAATTGCATGTACAAACTAATATACACTGGAACACACAGAGGTAGGCATGCTTTACATTCCTGAACATGGCACGCATATGATGATAAGAGTGTGACATCTGTAACCAATTATCATTAATTTAGGGACACAGGGATATTTTTAGCATGCACTGTCAACATTACCATACAACTCCCACCTAGAAATTGATTTTACTGAGGCACCCACGGGAGGTCTCTCTGGATATGATCATGACCTTAATGTAAAAGGTTTGATCACATATACTTAACATTATTCCAGTGATCATTCAGTGCAGGTTTCTTACTCATAGATGAAGCTTTCAGCAGGTGTATCCTGTTTCCCAGCTCTGCAAATGCTACGTTCTCATTGGCCTTCTGCAGCTGTCCATCATCAATGTCTGTACCCAGGAAACAGGCAGCCTGAAGAACCATTGAGAGTGACACATCAGATTATAGTAAAGGTGTTCACACTGCATGCTATTAATTAGAGGTCGACAGATAATCGGCCTGGCCGATTCCTAAACAAATTTTTAGGGTTATTGGTATCTGTGATTTTTTCCACCGATATGCTGATATACCGTTTTATTTTCCTTAGCTGAGCTGTTTTGCCCTGCTGGCGTGCTTCTCACTGCCTGCACCTACTGTACCACTCTAGGCTCTTAAGAGCAAACTCAAGACCTACCTTTTTAGCCTGGCTTTTAATTGAGCTCTCCTTTATTTTATTTTATTATTATTTTATTGTGTTTCATTTTATTTTTTACATTTTGTATTTATGATTATTGTGTATTTATTTATTTATCTGTTTTTATTCAGTTGGTATATTCTTCAACTTTGTTACTTATTTCGTTCTTTATTCTGAGTTTTTATCCTGCCTCTGGTGTTTCCTTACTCATGATAGCGTTTCCTCACTTACTGTTTTTATGAGTGCTGTTATAATAACCTGTACTGTTTCAATGGAAAAGTTCTCAGAATAAATATATGCTTAATTGCATATGAATGTAGTGTTTTGTCAGTGTTTATTTTTTCAATTCTGTGTCATCAATGATTTTTACAGCAGACATATATTGGTTGTAAATATCGGCTATCGGTATCTCTGTTTCATATTAATCGGTATCGGTACTGGCTCTGAAAAAAACATATCGGTCGATCCCTACTATTACTAAATAGTACACGCAATGTATAAATCTTGATACTTATTTTTTAAAACAAAAACCTAGATATTTTAATTGAACAGGGATGAGTTGTCAAATGAAAAGTAATCAATAAACAAAATGTATTAAATCACAGAAAACAACTGAAAATGTGCACCAATTGTGACCAGAAAATATTACAGATAGACTGTATTAGTTTATATCTAAACAACAGAGAACCGGTCAACAACTGTATAAAATATGCAGCCATGTGCACCAGGAATGAACCATTTTTAAAATGCTTCATATGTTTTGTCCAATTCCAAAACCTCCAAGTTCACATCTACACTTGAGAGACATACAGGACTCCTGAGGAGCTCTGTGTAGATCTCTGTCCTGACCTTGTGTTCCTGTGCTGCTTCTATTAAGATGGTTCCCACCCCACACATCGGGTCGACCACACAGAAGCCTGGCTGGGAAACAGGAGATAATGTACAGTACATACAGTTGGTTAACCGCATACTGTGAGTGAGGGGCAGCATTACATCACAGTGTGACTACTGTACACTAAAATGCTTTAGCACACAGACAGCAAACATATTTACAATGAGGACAGCTTTACTGAGGCAGCTTCACAGCTCAATGGTCACATTTAACGAGTCTAGTCTTTTAGGGGATTGGTCAAACAAACAAAAGCTGTAAATCACAAAATCTCTCTCGACAACAAAGACCAAAGGAAAGCCCATGCTTACATTGTTTAATAATACCCTTTGAGTTGCATACAGCACATAAACAAAAGCCAGAAGTCACAAATATAGAAACCATGAATAAAGAATACAGCAGCAGGCTACCTGTATCTGAGCCAGTGAGGTCATAGCCCAGGCTACAGTCGACCTCAGTCCTGTGGTTTTAATGTAGCTCCGGTTAGCAAGAGGTAACCTGCAGGAAAGAGACAGGAGGTCCATGATTTATAACTGCTTATCAAATTAATTAAAGCTGCGATAAGAAACACATGTATACCCCACAACAGCGTCTACATCCAGTGCTTCTGAGATTTGTATTTACAATCATGTTTGGCATTGCTATTCAAAGTCTGTGTCTTTAAGGGGAATGATGGCCCCTCCCAGAAAACTCCATGGATGTTAAATGAAGAGAAGAGTGTGTCTGTCAATAACCTGGTTAGTGGGATCCCCAGCAGGCAGTGGTCATCACTCAGATACACATGCACCTGCAGACAAGAGCAAACAACCAATGATGTTACATTTGAAAGGAAAGGCAGGAGAGCACAGGGAGCAGTTACTGTAATTAAATATGATATATAACTTTGATATCACCACTTATGCTCATAAAGACATAAAGAACATAATCAGGAACACAATAAAAACCGTTCACCTCCAGCTGTGGATTCTTCAGGTCAACCCTCCAGCCCAGCAGTCTGCTCAGACCTACTCCAATCACTCTGCTCACCTCCTGTATTAGCCACAGCATGCAAACACACAATATTCCTCTGAAGACTATACACAGTTATTTTCGTTCCATGTCTTTTATTCCTTCTTAATCTATACACACACCTGTCAGAGATAACATTCTGACTGTCCTCTGCTTTGTTATGTGCAGTTTAACGTCCACTACATACCTGTGTGCTGAAGAATCTGGACAAAGATCCAGTACACTTGCAGCTGATCCTAAAAGAGACCGACACAGGAGACAAAGGCTCTGGGTTGATCCTCCTGGGCTGCAGTAGTGTGTTATCTCCTCCCTCAGTAGTCTTGTCTTTATTACAAGGAGGAAGACACAACAAAGTAAATGGAAAGCAACAGGAAAATAAAATCAGCAAACAGCAATGAAAAGCTTTAAAAGTAAGTGTAATTAATACATGTTGAATTGAGGCTGAAAAAGAAAAAATGTTATTACCATGTTCCACAGTTGAGTCCTCAGCCGTGCCATCCATCCTCCTGCAGCTTCTGTCCACACTGTGGTCTGGTCCTGGTGTTGCTTGGGCACACACTGATGCTCTGCCACACAAACCTGTTTCTGATGTGATTCCTTCTTTTCCCTTTTGTCCACAGCTACTAAACTCCATAACCATCCTCCTCCCCTCTTCATCATCCCGTCTCTTTCTTTCTCTCCCAGATGTTCCCTCTTTCTTTGCATTTTTGTCTTCATCATCCCTCTTCCTCTTTTTCTCCAGTGTCTGGGCTTCACCTCCACAGGTTTCTCCGCTCGACGTTCCCCCTCTCCTTACTGTCTCACTCTGAGGCTCTTCACTCCCTCTGTCCCCCTCCCTCTTCCTTGTCACTCCCAGAGTAGTGCTCTGTGGTTTGGCAGTAGTCCTTCTGGCTGCCAGCTCCCCCTGCAGGCGGCTCCATGTCATTACAGCACTGGTCCACTGATTGCTGTCACCCAAGAGTCGGGACTGCAGCACAGAGGCTGCTTTTGCTATGAGTGTTATGGAGGACACAACATAAAAGTCAGTATCAGTTAATCATTATTATGATGCCATTACTTTTACTTCTACATTATTCATCTGTTAAAAAATCACTTTTCAATTATATTAAGTAAAACAAGACATCCTAGATGATTTCAGCATCTCATTAATATCTGGCACGATATTCTTCATGTTTTATACTACATGTATCTGTGTATTTAATGAGTGAGGCTGGTACCTGGGCTGATGTGGGCAGACAGCCGCACAGGTGAGTCTTGCTTCAACAGGAGGAAGAGTCTCTCTGCAGCCTTCAGCTCACTGACCCTGTTGATCCCTGCTGAGGAGCTGAACAACACCTTACCTGGCATCTGACACACCTGGACACACACAACAACAAGAAGGGCAGGTCAGTGTGTAAAGACTTCACTCTGGAGCCAAGAGGCCAATTACATATTTATGCCTCTTTGGTAACGGTCTTGTCTCAAAATATCTTAAATTAAACACTGAAATCTGATATTGAACCGGTACTAGATTGTTGAGGTGGACACTGATATCCTTATTTACAGTAAAAAAAATAAACAAATCAGGTGTTGATACTTCTCAGTTTCCCTCAGTGTTTTATAGTAGACAGGGTCCACTTCACCTGAAACAAATCACCTCCACTAACATCATGAAAAATAATGCACTTTTCTGAAATTCAACATGAATCTTTAGAGAAAAGAGCAGAGGTGCTATTCCACATAACAAATCCCAAATATTTACCAAGTGTGGCAACTGGTAAGGCAAAAAAACAAATAATAAAATTGATTATGAGATGAGATGTATCAGGATCACTCTATCTTAGTGAGGAGGTGTAGTTGACCCTGTTGCTAGGTGCGATGCATTATTTTAACAGATGTGATTGGTTGTCACAGACATACCCTTTTGTGAGCCTACAAGGTGTGGACACCCAGTTGGAAATGAAGTGAACTGCTGACTGTGAAAGTGTTGTCATTGTCACTCTGCTGATGGAAGGTTGAGACAGACTCAAGTCATCACTGCTGCACTGTTGCAGTTTTCCTGTTTTCCAAATATCTCAGTGTTGTGATCATTTTGTTTCTGGTGTGATGGCCTTAGGTGGGAAATGTGTGTGTATCCCTAATGACATCAGCCACAAATATTATTCCTGCATGATATTATCTGCAGCATTTCATTTACTCACTGTCATCCAGTGTTTGGAGAATATTTCTCCGACCTCTTTGTGTTTCCACCATTTTCTCCTTTGATGAAGAACCTCTTAAAAGTCCTCCTCACCTTAGGAGCTCTTTTAAGGTCTAAGACACTTTGTGAATAACTTTTATCTTGTCAAGGACCTAGTCTCAACCATAAGAGGAAATTTTAAGAAAACATCACATTTCAAAGACTCTTCCTAGAAGTTTGTCACTAGGCGCAACTCTTAGCACTAGGAAGCTTTGTGAATATGGCCCCAGCAGAATGATCACACTAACATTTATTTATTAGTAGTATTTACGGCATGCCTTTTTTAAAGTGTTATTTTTCCTGATCTTTTATCTTAAAAGATCTGTGGTCAATCTGTGGATACTGCTGGAAGATGTGAATTTCCCTCAGGATGAATAAAGTATCTATCTATCTATCTATCTATCTATCTATCTATCTATGCCAACATTTTCACAGTCTGCAGTTCATTTTATTTCCACTGGGTGTGGAAACACCTTGCAGGCTCACTAAAGGACAACCAATCACATCAAAAGCAAGCGCAACACATAACATTGGGGTCAATCACACCTTCTCATTAAGATAAAAGTTTCTGTCCCTTCCTTGCTCAGAGTTGCTCAGAGAACTTTCCTAAATCACTCCTAAGCTAAGACTCCTTACTAAAACTGTTTAGACTAAGTTAGGAGCTCTCTGAGAGTGTTCTCAGCACGTCTGTGAATAGGGCCCCAGAAAAACCTACAAGGCCAGGCTACAAAAGAAAGGCCTTAAGATTTTAAAGGACCCTTCCCACCCAGCTGCCTCTTAACTTTCTCCCCTCTCACAAAAGACTGAGAAGCATTAAGACCAGAACAACCAGATGCCAGAACAGCACACAAACCAGAGCTCCTTAACACTATGGATCCAGCCCTTTAGGCCATGAGGCTGCAAACTGTATTTTTATTATGCACTTTATCTGTGGGCTGATGTTGTTGCTAACCCCCCCACAGGTGTTGCTGTGTTTATTGTTTTATTCTTTTTAATTGTTCGGATTTCACTTATTTTATCTATTTATTTCTCACTGAAACAAATTCCAATCGACTACAATGACAGGCCAATAAAGTATTGAATCTTGAATACATGCACTGAGTTGCTTACCACCACTGCTAACAAGTTAGTTAAGTCTAGGTTTTTGTCTCGAACTGGTTCAAAGCACAGGCACAACACAAAGGGCGTCTTCACATCTGTCTATTAAACCAGTAAAACTAAACTATGGTGAATGAAGTGTTGCACACCCGGTGTGACTGTGGATTTGTCTCTTCACTCACATCTTCAGCTGCCAGCTTCCGCTTCACCTCGTCCATTAAAAACGTCTCCATCCCGTTTCCGGCGGTGCAGTAGTAGCGAGCGAAACTCCCATCACTCCTCGGTTCAGCCATTGTGTTTTATAACATGTCCAGTGTCAACTAACACTCATATCTGACAGTAGAAATTTGCCATGCCTCCTATTTCACTGTGAAAGTCGCCATATTGGCTCGTTTGTTTACACCGGAAACGGAAGTACGTCGTCAGAATGCAGTGACCCGTCTTGGCCGGCAGGGGTCTCTCTTATACAATGGAAAAACTCACTGATGGAACAAACTGGAAACTGTTTTATACACATAATTAACCCGCATTAATTCTAACATTTATCACAGTATGAATGTAATAAAGTGTCGGACTTGTTCATATTAATATTCCTTATAATAATGGCCTATTAAAGTAATAAAGCAATGCATACACCACAATAATAAGCCTTCACCAACCTCTCTGCCTCCACTTTGTGATGAATTTTAATACACGAATGGAAGTGAAATGGTGGTTTGGCACGCCGTCTGCAGTGATGAGGGCACTGCGCCAGACTGTCGTGGTGAAAAGATAAAGCTTTCAATTTAGTGGTCAATCTACGTCCCAACCCTCACCTATGGTCATGAGCTCTGGGTAGTGACCGAACCAATGAGATTGCAGATACAAGCGGTCGAAATGAGTCTCCTCCGTGGGGTGGCTGGGCACAACCTTAGAGATAGGCTGAGGAGCTTGGACATCCGGAGGGAGTTGAGAGTAGAGCTGCTGCACCTTTTTGGTTCGGGCACCTGATTAGGAAGCCTCCTAGGCGCTTTGCAATAGAGGTTTTTTGGGTACCTTCCACTGGTAGGAGGCCCTGGGGCAGACCCAGGACATGCTTGAGGGATTACATGTCTTATCTGGCCTGGGAACACCTTGGGGTCCCTCAGGAGGAAAGCATTGCTGGGGAGAGGGATGTCTGGGGTGCTTTGCTTGGCCTGCTCCCCCTATAACCTGGCCTTGGATAAGCGGATGAAAATGGATGGATGGATGGATGGATGGATGGATGGAAGATGGAATGGAGTGAGAGCTCTTATCAGCACACACATACGTACGTAATACCCAAATGCCTCGGTGCACACATTAGGTATTCAGACACACTTGCAACAAGACAACTAGCTGCAAATATGCAAGTGCATGCACATATACACTCATTTAATACACACCAGTTTTGGACAAATGCTATACATACACCTCTGTTGCAGTGTTTTACCTGGAGGCAGCTCTGAACAGGTGTTCCTCTAAAGCTTTGAGGGAACCTCTCATAAACCCTGTAGCAGAAAAAGTGCTTTCACACAACTCTCACTTTTTCTCTTTATCTTCCAGGGAGATCCTTCTTCTATCTGTGTCCCAGCACTTCACTCTCTAAATCTCTCTTATCTCTGTCTCTCCTCCTGCCCCGTCACACTCTCTCTAACACTTTTTAATCTCCCTCTTTTCACTCTGTGACATTTTAATGACCCCCAAACATATTTAATCCCTTTACTTTATTTGATGAACAGTGTTCTGCCTGTTGCCTTGTGTCATAAAACCCTCAAACGCTGACAGACTGGTGCGGCCTGCCACAGTGTCGTGAATGCTCGTGACAATGTGAAGAATTATGATATGCTTATATAACAGCCAGTGAACAAGGGTATTACTTTAAATTGATGTAATACGCCTCAATTTGATTTGAGGGGGATTTAATTCCCACAAGATTCATTAGCCCATTTCTCCATAGATTTTTATTGTTACGTATTAATATCCAAACACACCCCATCAAGTTCATAAAAAGGCTCGGGGAGCAAATGTTTAATTTTCAAATGAGTAATTGACATCTGATGTCTGATTACCAGTCACCCCTTAAAATCAAATCCAAACTCAAACCCACCATAAATCAGGATTTTTTAAAAAGACTTGCATGACTGTAACATTTATTTATGAGTTCCAGTGCATAAAAAAGTTGAACTATAACACAAGCCACAACATTAAGCCATTACTGGCTTGATCCAACAAACCTGGGGTATCAGAAGCCGAAATGTGTGTTCTCAAAGAGCGCAACACTTTGTCATTTTACCCCATATAGTGTGTCCCATCGAATGAAAAGTCTCATGAGGCCCTTAGACAAAGACTAGCATGCAGCATTTTTCTTTGCCGTTGCATTTGACAATGTCTATGACGTGCTTCATAAGCACTCCTCTCTGATCACCTTTGCACAGTTATGTAGTTCATAAGGGGCTGCAGGTAGACTTCTATGTCCCTTGGCAAAGTTATTACAGGAAGTTATGGTGCCATGACACAATGATCATCACGAAAGTTTTATCTGGTTCCTAGGATGAGTGAAACTTCTGTTGAGTAGAGCATAATAACTTATTTACAAGAATTAAGAGTTTGCCGATGGATTCATTCATTCAATCAAGAGAGACTCATCCTTAGTGAAAAGAATATTCAACACTTGTGCACATAAGTAGGAAATGTGACGTCTTTGGCAATTAGACCCCATCAAGGTGTATTTGAGGAGGGTGATGAAGACATAGTAGAATAGGGAACCTCCCTTAGACGCTGGTGGTGGTAGAGGTGGTGGGATGAAGATAAGAAGAAGATGAAGAAGTGCTGTTGATAGGGATGAGAAGGGGAATGGGCTTTCGGTGAGCTCGTCCTGGACTCTGGATACAATGGCTGGAGGTGAACAGGGTGGAGGAGGGCACGATGGTTCTACCTAAAATGACAGCTAACAGCAGCAGAGGGGGGAACAGATTTCAAATTTGGCAGTAGCACCTTGATTGGCTGATAGAGATTGTGGCAAGGTTTAATTGGATAACTCCAGGATGGAGAGAATAGTGAATGGATGAAGCATAAAGAAAGTCTTCCTGATGGACTCATGCTGAGCTTCATCTGTAATTTTATCACTGGTCCAGCAATGATGACCAAATAGCTGTGGAGTCATTTAACTTAGAAACCCAAACGTCAACCTCATGGTGGCACAAGATGAAAAGTCACAGTCTGATCACCAAAGTCAGCACAATTAATGTCTATCCAATCCAGCCAATGGTTGTTGAGATATTTCAGTCTGGACCAAAGTGGACCAGGAGACAGACTGACATTGCCCCCCATGGAGTCACCGCTGTATTGCTAGAGATGAAGCCTTCAAGAATTGTCTTTTTTCCTTGTTCCTGGCCTAGTGTGGGCAATATTTCATGAGTAGTGCTCAGACTGTGTCATTAGAATCCCCACACAGCGAAATAATAATCTGTCATGCAAGTTTACTTTTTTGCTCCATTACATTTATATGAAAAATGCCTTCCATTATCCATTTAGCCCATAATGTCTTTATCTAGAAAAAAAAAAAGACATGAAGTGAGATTTCTCTTCTTTGGAATATCAAATAGATCTCATAACAAGAGTAGAGAACACGCTTCTGGACACACTGTGGGTCACATAATTACAATCTCTCACAGTCAAAGAGCTGTTACATCAAAATGCTCCACATATAAATATTATTGGGCTTCAAGACGGATGATGATTGCAGTTCCTTTAGTCGGTGACAGCTTTAATTAAAATGAATACAGTTAGATTTATGGGGCTTTTACCCAACAACACGCAATCCAGTTTACGCCGTTTCTTTGTCACTCTCATTCTCTTTAAACTTTAGCCCGTGACTACTCTCATCAGCCCATAATATTGGACGTATCCATGTAGAAAGGACACATTAATACTCCTTTCAACAGCTGCCATTTGCAATAATTAGCCTCACTGCTGCTAAGTGAACACAACAGCTTCACAAAATGGATGCCGCTTGGCACACCAGCCATGGCATGATGTATTACTGTACATTAAACTTGTTTTTATTCTCCTCCACACTCCATAAATGATCGCAGGGAGGGAGGGGGGTAAAGAAGATGGAGGATGGAAGAGGAGAAATGATGATGAGGGGAAAGAGGCACAGAGGAGAGGGAAAAAGAACCGGAGGGGAGAGGATAAATACATGAATAGTGGGCATTATGAAGGGGCGCAGAAAACATAAGCTTTGTTTTACAACTTCTTCAAGTTTGAACCAATTACTGCAGCACTGGCTGCAAAGCATTAATGTAGATTTTAGGCAGAGTTTCGAAAGGGACAATAATGCAAACAGTGCTGGTAAAATTGCAAACCATGCCAGATGAAAGTGCATATTCTTAAAGTTCTGTGTGTGATGATTCACAGAAGCAGACTCACAAACACACATTTCACCTTAACGTGACAAAACTCTGCTTGAACAAAAGAACAAACTGTTCCTGTTTTGAGGAAAAAGAGGTGAAAACTAAGTGGTGCTTAAGTTATTACAAACATCTGTGGGAGTCAGAGCAGCTCAGTAGCCAGAAATGTATTTTGCAGTTACAACACAAGGGAGAGAGCATCCCAGTAGCCTCGAGTGTCCATATACTTTTATTCAATAGCCTAAATGTCGCCTGAAAAATGTTAAATACACAAGGGTGGGGTGAGGGGAGACCAGTAGTCAGCATTTTCTGTGCACAAGTTATCATGTGGCTGAAATTCATTACTTAAAGGGACAGCTCACCCCATAAACAAATATTTTACTTTTTTACATTTAACGCTATTTATCAGTAAAAATTGTCTTGATGTGAGTTTAGGAGTGTTGGAGATATCGGCCGTGGAGATGTCTGCCTTCTCTCCAATAGAGCCAGGAATGAAACCTGGAAATAAGTTAGCATTTTAGCACTTCTGGTTCCCTTGTCTCAAAGTCAATGGGTTTTTGTTTCAATGCCTGATAATAAGGTCTGTGGTTAACTCAAGCTTAAGAGACTTTCATGTTTTGTTCTACAACTTAAAATATGTCAGTAAATATTCCACTCATGAACTTTGAAGCCTTCATGTGTCTTAAAACGGGAAGCAAGGGAAGCTTGCCTAGGGCACCAAATGTGTTAGGCCCAGCACTGCAACCCATGAGTTTTGTAGGAATTATGTTCTGTCATCAATGCTAGTACTGTTAGCCACAGTTAGCGATTTCAGAGGACAACTCACAGCTGCATTTTTCCTGTGCGGCTCTTAATCATGCGCTGACTCCCTAAACTGTTGCTCATGTCATGAGATCATCTTGCTGAAGAAAATATCATAAACATGTGTTTGCCACAGAATTTATTTCGTCAATAATCTAAAATCCAATGGAAAATCCCATAGGCTTTGTGACGAGGGAACCAGGGCAACACTAACTTCTGCGTCATCCTACAGAAAAACGTCACCTCAGGCGGACACTATATAATGGATTTAGATGGCACTCGGCTTGTAGTGCTCAAAGTGCCAAAAAACAAACAAACAAACAAAAAAAAACATTTTAAAAACTCAACAGCACTGTCCCTTTTCAGAAATCATGTTAGCTAGGTGAGCTAGCAGTAGATGCTCACTTGGTTCTGCACGGTGGGTGAAAGAAAATAGTCCCAACATGAAACTACTCACAAGTACCCAGTCATGATCTCTGGAAAGAGACATTGCTGTTGAGTTCTTCAAATGTATTTTTTGGCACTTTGAGCACCACAAGCTGAGTGACATCTAGATCCATTATATTGGAGAGAAAGCAGACATTTCTGTGGCCAATATCTCCAACACTGTGCAACTAAAACCAAAACAATCTAGACTGACAAATAGCACTGCAGGTAAGAGGAAAAATATGTATTTTTGATTTGGGGGTGAACTATCCCTTTGAGACCACATGCGTAGGGCTAAGAGATGTGGCTGAAAGCAAGACCAAACTAACTTGTGAATGGCAAAGAATTTACACACAAGGTTTGGTGCCATTTCCAGCTAAGTGCTAAAAACTTTGGTTCAAACAGCAAAACTTTAGGTTACTTGCATAACCCTGGTTCTCAGAGTAGCATGAGTGAGATGTCTCACTATGGGATATGGATATGAGACATTGAAACAAATGCTTTGAATGAGAGCAGGGTCTTTAGTCAGTGGATTTCTGACATGGACATAGACGCCCACACATACAGGAACTTTCCTTTGTCTTTGACTATACTCAGATGTTGATTTACACACACATATGCGCACACAGTGCATACAGGCACTTGAACCCACACTCACACAGATGTAAATGTCACAGGGTCCACTCCCTGAATCATCTCTTTTCTAATTGAAAATTAGAGCTGAGTTTCAAGTGGCATTATCTCTTAAATTACACATTCTGTGTGTGATGATTAATATTCAGCGAGGTTTCAAGAGGGCTGTCATTTAAAAGGCCAGACTATGTGTGCGTGTGTGTGTAAGGTAGGTTGAGTCAATCTGCCATTTTCCTCCAACTCCTCTCGTCTATCACCATCACCTTCACTTTATCTTTTATTCCTTTTCTTTTTTCTTTTCCTTTCTCTCACTACTGTCATCATCTCTTTGCCGCCCTCCCCTCTGCTTTCTTCTCTTTCATCTTCACTTCACTCTCAGATGGTAATGAGACCTTTACAAAGAGACAGAGCGAAAAAATCAGAGTGAAAGCGAAAGAGGGAGGGAGCGACAAATTTTCACCACTTAACCGCGTATATGTGTGCATCCGTGCCCACTTCAGAGTGCTGATGTGTGTGTATATGCGTGTGACGTGAGCACATTTAAATATTTACTGCTCTCAGAGGAGTGTGAAGTGTGTCAACAAGGCCAAGCATCCATGGAGAGAGTGAGGGTGAAAGTAAGAGTGAGACAGACAGAGAAAGAGAGAGACACACACACACACTCCAGCAGCAGAGCTCAACCAGTAAACACGGCATCAAACTGACAGAAGCTATCAAAATCAACAATACCAGGAGAGACGGGGAAGAGCAGGAAGATGGAGAGCAGACTGGAGGGAGAGAAAGATGTATGGGGAGAAGGAGGAAACGCGTGTGTGCTGGTGCATGTGTGGTTTCTTTCGAGCCTGCTTCACCTCCTTGAATTTTTTAAACATCAACATATCACTGTCAAATTCACTGTGACACCTTGGTATACCTCCTATAAACAAGTGAGCCCACCAAGTTCCCTCCATCTCAAAATATAGTCTCTTTTAATTAATTACAATAATTCCAGTGTTTACTGTTAATTCTCAGGGTATCCACCTTATTCCTTGCCTCTATTATATCTTGTGTGAATATGGGCTTGACTTCTGTGACTCGGAGTCAGCATTTCCCAATGCACAGGTAGCCAAAATGACCTGGCCACAAATCTGCCTGAACTCGGCATGCTGGATGAAATTAGCCGGGCTGGGTCCGGTTTGCCGACTGAGACTCAGCATGAATGATGCTCAAAACTCGGGCCAAATTAGCTGGCTCGATTCCGGCTGCTGACACTGCCATCGCTGAGCCGTAATCAAAAATGACCTGGCCCAGCATCAGCCCAAACTCGGCATGCCGGATTAAATTAGCAGGGCCGCATCCATTCGCTTGACTCAGCTGAGACTCAGTACGAATGACAACTCAGAATCGGGATGAATCAGCTGGCTCGATTCCGGCTGCCGACACTGCCATCACTGGGTGGTATAAATATGCTAATGGTATGCTAATCCTCTTTCGCAGAACGAGCGAGTAAGGTAAGGTAAGGTAAGGTAAGGTAAGGTATGGTATGGTATGGTATGGTATGGTATGGTATGGTATGGTAGGATAAGGTAAGGTAAGGTAAGGTAAGGTAAGGTAAACTTTAATGTTCCTGAGGGACACCAGTGATCTTACAGCACAACTTGACCACTTCATCCAACTTTTTTAAGGCTCAGATTACCAAACCAACAGACAATGTTAAAGGGTAGTACTAAAATAAGTAACTTCAGGCATTCTTTTTATATGATATAAAAGATGTAAATCAATAAAACATCCTCAGCCTAGATGACTAAACTCATAATTCAAGGAATGCTGCTGAGCTGATTTTCTGACGTAGGCTGAGAATGCAGTCAGACGGGGAGAGACAAGGATATCATGAACTGACATGAGGTGACAGACCTGTCATTCTAGGTGTTATTCTCTTCAGCAAATCCTGATTTAATGCTTCTCTGCTGTCAGAACTCTTGGTTTTATTATTTCTCATGTCATACCAAGCATGTGAAAACGTGGGTGTTTGCATTAGAGTAGGGTGTGCATGAAAATATGGGATTAATTACGTCCTTTTTAAAGTCGAGCAATATGCCGTGAATATGGCTGCATGTTCAACACTGTAGTTAAAGCAAAAAAAATTAGCTTAATGTGGTTGTTAGTAATGTTACAGACAGGGTCAATGCAACAGGTAGCAGAGCCTCACAAGGACATTTTAGAACAAGCTAATTTAACATCAGTTGTTAAGAAAAACAAAGCAGTATTTGCTAAGATAAAGGCAAATTACTATAAAAAAGAAGTGCCATTGGCTGGGGTCCATGTCATTGGTTCGACAGCCCATTGGTTCGACATCCCATTAGTCTGACTGTTCGCGGTGCTGAACGGCTCGCGGCGGGCGTATGGTGCGCCGCGACCGGCTTGAGGCGGAGCAGGCTCACAGGTTATGTGTTTGTCACTTTCTTTTTCATTTTAACCCACACCAGATCTTTTCCTGACCCTAACCAAGTGGTTTTTGTGCCTAAACCTAACCAGACCTTAACCACAGGGCATCATGATGATTTCGGAACGGACTTCGGAACAATGAGTTTAATATGGTCGGAACAATGGGATGTCGAACCAATGGGCAGTCGAACCAATGGACAGTTCCCCATTGGCTGTTAGCCACCAAGATTAGCCACTGAAGCTAACCATTGAGAGTCAGTGCAATTAAATGGCTTACTGTGACCTCCACTATCTCACCGCAAGTTGCACCCATAATCATTTTGACAGTAGCGCCCTCAGGAATTAGGTGGAGAAGGTCTTTTTTTATATAAGCTATATATATATCACATTAATTCAAAGGATTTAACCAAACTCCTAATCCTACGTGTTATCACCTTCATTCCAGGACCCTGAAACTGAAGCAGCTAAATGGATCATTAATATTATGATTTACACCTGTGCATTTCATGTCAAAACATTGTCTGTGTAAAAGGCCCATTTTCCCACTTGTGGCTCAGTTGGTTTCTGCCAAGTTCAGTTATCTGCTTAAGTGCTGCTCTTACAATTCTGAAGAGGTACTTATCTGATTGGTGAGATAGATACTGAGCTGTCCTGCCCTGAAATAAATGTTCCTGCACTCTGAGGAGAGTGTGCGTTGAAATATGATGTCTATAATTTAGCCTACTTCAGTCCAATATTCTTGTAAAACCTGAGAGGGGAACAGTTTGTGGGTTCGGTCAGCAATGTCATCCCTACATCTCTGAAACAGCTTGATGTGTGACCTTCTTTTGAGTGCTTTGCTTGAGTAATAAAACTTGGGGGCAGCGTAACAAGTTGTTGACACAACACTGACATCAGTGATGGGCAAAGCAGGTGCTTTCAATGTACTGAATCACTAGAATCCATTCATTAAAAAGTTTTATTCAAAAGGCTTGTTCACCAAATTGTTCAGTTCCTGACTAGAACTTTGACTGCGTGTAGTCCCACTCTTTGAACAAAAACACGGCTGAACGGTCAGTGCGGCTCGCTAATTAGTGAATTGAGAGTTAGTTGAAGATGCCATTTGCAAACTGAATGTTGAATCCCTACACTTGTTCCTAGAGGGACGGGTTTGAGCGACTCAGCATGTCAAGTAGGACTCACGCCCCCTGTGTACTAATTATTGAACATGAACATGAATGTGAACAAATTATTGAGCATGCAATGTTTCTCCCAGTGCTCCCAGTCCCACCCACTGAACTAAAACACAGACGAACGTGCAGCTTGGCTCACTAACTGGTGAACTAAGAATGGTTGTTTGTGAAGTATAAGCCATTGAGCTGAGAATTTAGCTGGATAAAGATGCTGTTTGCAAACTGAAAGCTGAAGTCCTACCCAGTGTACTTAACATGCTATCACCTTCACAGCTGGCATGGCTAATATTGGAAACAGTTGTTTATTGATGCAGGCAGCAGGTATGAAGCAACATAAGCATTCAGAGTCATGAATCTGGCCACCTGATGAATATAAGGTCAACATTCACTCTCCTTCCAGCTCTGGTTTGGTCTCCACCACCTATTGAAGGAAAATATCTGACTATTAAGCTGCTTAATGCTCCGCCTTGTTAACTGGAGTATCAAATTGCAAATTTTGGAGGTCTGGTGCTCGACATAGTGTACAGTGGGTTTATCGCAACGAACTGAGAGATGCTAAAATGCTCTATAGATTCAAGCAGAACAGAAAAGACGGATGACAATTTCCTTTTAGATTACATATAGACATTTCAGTCAATGTTAATATAAAGGTGCCAAACCATTGTACTGACTGCCCAAAATTCCAAATCCCCATTAGTCCATTAAGTGTCCCATTGGACCAAAAGCCTATTTCTCTGACAGCCCATTATCTTGAAAACAATTGCCCATCACTCCGAAGGACATTTTCTTTGAAAACACACATTTCCTGCTTAGTTTCTGTTTCCCAGTGGTGTTTGGGCCACCGTACCTGGGTGTTTTTCATCGACCCATCGCTGCTTTTCCAGCAGCTCTTGTGCAACCAAATGTGGGTATTTTAAGCCAATTTTTCTTTTTTTCCTGACCATGAATGGTTTTTGTGCCTAAACCTAACCGCACATTGACCACAGCATTGTTGAAAGTTTTGTTGTATTTGCAATATAATAATATACAAATGTGTATCTGTGATTTACAGAAACATAAAATGCAAAACATTTTTCTGGGGACTGGGTTGTTTAACTACAGGGTGTGTATTTTCATAGAAACAGGACTTCATAGCAATAGTCATTTGTTTTTTGAATAAGGGGCTGTCTGAAAAATGGGTATTTTGGTCCATTGGAATATTTTTCGGACTACTGGTGCTTTTGAATTTTTAATATTGAATAGAGCCACTTTAAAGAATTGTAATTACATTAAATTGTCATGATATGTCATCATGAGAGAGGCTAAATCCTATTAAAAAAGTGTTCGGTGTGGCCTCCACTCCTTTAGACATCAGCGTACAAAATGATATAGTGTTTGGCATGATGACATCACATCACTGAACACAAAAATGGAAAGGAGATAAAATAACTGTATGAAATCCTTCTGATAACTGAGACACTGATTATAAAACAGGTGGGTATGAGGAGGAAGGTCCAGCAGGTTTAATCTAAATGATTAACTGNCACACACACACACACACACACACACACACACACACACACACACACACACACACACACACAGTGTGGGTCATTTCATTTACCTCCAGCTGTAATACACACAGCACTCTGAGGCCTGACTGTGCACAAGCCCTTGTCCCAGTTAACAAAGAACATCTCTCACACTACATAAAATCCCAAATCCCCTTGCCCCATATTTTATCAAGTAAAAAAAAGTCAACATCGCACCACCACCAAGGCCACTGTTCCATTTAGCTAAATAAAAAAGCTGAAAGCCCTTGGCCTATTTTTCCAATGTTTAACACCGCCATAAAGAGTTTGTAGCTATTACTTTCATTCCCAAGGACCTCTGGATTCTTCCAGGGAGTCCCCTAAGCACAAGGAGGATTAGTTTAATTTCACTATCATGCTTTCACTTAAAGATAGCACTACACGAAAGAGTGCAAAATAACTATTCTCAGAGGTTTTTAATTCTCCGGGCACCAACAGCAGAAAGGCAACAAAAAAGTTGGAGATTACTGGGACAAAACCCCCGACAGCCTGGCGCCCTTGGCCTTGAGGACATGACAAACTGTCCCCAGCACTCACAGGGGCTGCATTTCACGGTCCTGGCAGCTAGGGGGAGGTCTAGATTTACTGCTGAGCTACATCCTGCTGCTGTGTTGTCTTGGTTAATCTCTTGACTGCAGAAGGCGGGGTGGACGAGGAGGAAGAGGAGAGGCCAGCTGCAGAAAACACAAGTCACTGCAGTAACAGAGAGATTAGATGTGACTGAACTGCTGCTGGGACGTTAGTGTGAAATGTTAGGGTGCTATTTTGGAGGTATTTGGAAAATGTTACGTCTTGTTGATGCGATTAATTAAATATATACATATATTTGGCTTATGTCTTGACTTGTGTAGACTTTAAAGACTTTTACAACTTGATTTCAAACCCTTAAAGTCATGGTATATGATATTGTGTTCCTAGTCATGTAAAATAAGAAGAAATGAGACTATAATTGCACTCGTACTGTTACCTGAGTATGTGATTCACTACTGGCACCAGTTATTGAAAGCTGTTTGTTTTTGTACTGTATTATCTGCCATTTAGTATTCTCCCTTGTCTCTGCTCTTCCTCAGATACTGCTGCCTTAAATTAAGAATATTTTCTGGTATCTCACGACACACATACACTTATCATCATGGGCCAGCTGTTTTCATCAGAAGAAGAGCCTTCTCAGCTGAAGGACATACTTGGTTCTCTCCTCTACGATGCCATGTTGGAAGGTGGTGCTGTGCCTGACCTCGGAGTCGTCCACCCTCTCCTCCTAGCCAATCACGATGAGAACTCTGACTCCAGGACCAGCCTCCAGGAACAACTACGAAAGGTTATTAAAGGGACAGTTCACCCAAAAATCAAAAATACATATTTTTACTCCAATCTGTAGTGCTTCACTACTTCACTCTAAATTGTTTTGGTGTGAGCTGCCGAGTGTTGGAGATATCGGCCATAGAGATGTCTGCCCTCTCTCCAATATAATGACACTAGATGGCACTCGGCTTGTGGTGCTCAAAGCGCCAAATAATACATTTACATCTTTCCAGAAATAATGACCGGTTATTAAGCTAATCCACAGTCCTTGTTGTGAGCAGTTTAATGTAGGAACTGTTTTCTTTCTACCAAACTACACCCACCAACCGTATCACTATGCAGAAGGAAGCATGCATCTACTCATGGACAAGAAGCTTGTTTGACAGTGCAAGATGTAAACATTAATGCCGCCGTCCTCGGCTTAGCTGCAACATTAGCTAGCTCAGTGGTGCTAGTTGAGCTAGCAGTAGATGCAGGCTTCCTTCTATGTGGTGATATGGTTGGTGGTGTTTTTTTGGTAGAAAGGAAACAGTTCCCAATCTAACTGCTCACAACAAGGTGTTCGGATAATCTTGAGTAACCAGGTCATGATTTCTGGAAAGAGACATTGATGTTGAGTTCTTCAAATGTATTTTTTGGAGCTTGAGCACCACAAGCCGAGTGACATATATTGGAGAGATGGCAGACTCTCTACCACTGATATCTCCAACACTCGGCAGCTCAGACTGATAGAGATGTCTGCCTTCTCTTGAATACAATGGAACTAGATGTCACTCAGCTTGTGGTGCTCAAAGCACCAAAAAAGTACATCTGAAAAACTCAACAGTAATGTCTCTTTCCAGAAATCATGATTCGGTTACTCAAGATAAGCCACAGACCTTGTTGTGAGCAGTTTCATGTAGGAACTACTGTCAGTGGTGCTAGCTAGTGGTGCATGCTTCCTTCTGCACAGTGTTACAGCAGACATCACATGGCAGCTCACACCAAAACAAACTAGCCTGATTAATATCACTACAAGGAAGAGAAAAAATATGTGCTACTTGATTTTATGGTGAACTGTCTCTTTAAGACTTGAAAGAAAGTGTGACAATGTTTATGACTGATGCCAGTGCTGCGTATGAGCAAAACATTTTGGAGACATGACAACAAAACACGAGGTGATCTGTTCCTGCTGAAATAGACTGAGCGGCTGAATTGCTCATTGATTCCACCTTTAAATCTGTTCAGTCATGCAGCGCAGATAGAGACGAACAGGAGGGGGAAAGAAAGATGGTGTTGCCTTGAGACAGTTAAGAAAGAGCGATTGTGCAAAATGAAGCACCACTCAGTATTAGGAATGTGCTCCCGTTGGGGATTGTAAAAAGGCGACAAATCAATACAGTGGCCAGAGGGAACAATATGATGATGACAAAATGGAGTTTAACAGTGTTCTTAAAAAGGAGAAAGAGAAATCTTCTCACCTGGCATTTTTATTTTATTGAGACGGATGGTAAGAAGCAGTATGCCAGAATTTTGTTACCACTTAAGCACAAATAATATCTGTTCATTTCTTCTTACCCAGCTGCAGGGTAACATTGGGCACAAGGCGCCAACGTATCTGAAGGATCTGATCAGCCGATTGTCGTCCTTCTCAGATGAGCCACGTCTGGCCGGTCTGGTGGGATTGGCGATCACTATGGTGATGGATATGGCCTACACATCATCAAAGCAGTCATCAGCTGTGAAAGGGAAGTCAGCGGGGTCATCGTCATGCCAGGTAAGTCCTCTGATAGAAAATAATGAGGGGGATTTATAAAAGTAAGTGCTTGGTGAAATAAATTCCTGTGTGTATCTACTCAGCCATTTCAGCCAACTTTTTTAACAAGCTCGCTAAAGAATACAACAGTATAAGTCTTGATTTTGAGTGCAACCAGAAAGTGATGACACAGAAAATTTAAGACAGTTATGGACCTACTCCAATTTCCATGCATTCATGTATACCTCCAGCAGAGAGTCTGGGAGCTCCAGGAGGTAATGGAGGAGTACCTGAAGCGAATTAGGATCAACTTGAATGACAAAAACAAGCTGATCCAGGACTCCATCAGACTCGAGGCCCAGCTCAGCCTCATCCTCACCCAGCTGAAGACCTCTCTGCTGGGAGGAGACTGTGACTCCAGGTGAGAGAATACAACAGAGGTGAGCACAGTGGAATAGAGGATGGTATCATACAGTATAGACACAGTGCAGTGGTTACACAACTATGGTCATGAGTTGTTTGATTTGTCTTACACTGTCCATTCCTCCAGGTCTCTGAGGCACTGGGCGAGTGGAGCGGCTTTTCACACCCAGATGTTGATTCACCTGGCTCGTCTCGAGGGTCAAGCTGAGCCCCTGGCTGCAAGGGCTTCACTGGAGCAGTACAAGGAAGACCTCACACAGATCATACCTGCTTACAGGTAATTAAGTACCTGCAGGAATCTAACAGTCAACCAAAGTGGAAGGTCTTATCAGGTGATCATGTGGGGTCACTAGTGGGGCTACAAAGTGGGCTACAAGTTGGGAATGGTATTTGTTGGTTACCATGTGGCCGAGACATGATAAGTAAGCTTGATTAAGTTTTTTATTTTCATCCCGTCTGGCTGAGATGTCAGTGTCTAAGAGACACACCATACTGACGGTCATTTGTCGGTGAGCGTCTGTCACTAGTCGGCCCTTGTCGGCTGTTTTTCGGCCAGTCCAGCATGTTGATTCGGCGTCAGAGATAGCGGAGCCTGTCGGTGAATGAATTCACTCTGATTGGCAGTTCAACTAAGCGCACAAGAAGAGAAACAGCAAGAGGAAAACAACAGCGACCAAACTCAAGAGGGCGTGAGTTCTAAAGAAACTTAGCAGAAACGATTCATAATTGTTGGTATTATCGCTAGCACATGGTAAATATCCTTTTTTCTGCCGCCATTGAATTGTTATTAATGTGCTAACTGGCTAACTAGCATCTTGAATCCATGCTGTCGGTCTTCCCGTTTCCCTTTCTGACTGACAACTGCCACCTGCTGGTATGAAGAGTTATTTCCTCTCATGTAGGTGCAGAACGTACGTGCTAATTAGCAGTTAGCTGTCGTGTTCGCGGTGTGTTCAAACCTAACTTTTTGGCTTAGACACAGGTGACATGAGCCAACAGTTGGTTTCGTTGCAACTATTTCTTTGATGTCTGGGCCTTAAGAAAACAAGTTTTAAAAAAAGCTGTAACGACTTATTATTATTTATTTTTTAATATCAAAACATGCAGCAACAAATAACATTGCATGAGCCACTCACAGTGCCACTGAGTCTATTTTTATCTGACGATGTTTTGAAGCTGGAGACTGTAGGTGGAAAACCTGTGCAGGAGCTGTACTACACAGCTCACAGTCCAACTACAAAACACTCAAGATGTTGAGACCGTGTTGTCAGTCTGCAAACACGCAGCACTTCAGTGAAAGCAGGAGCCTAATAAAGCACACTGACAGTGGAAACCACAGACACACAGGGCTCGACTGTCTGCTATGAGACAAGCTCTCCAGCCTGCTCCAAAGATGACAGCGTAAACACAAAAAATTGCACATCAGACTGTCAGGAAAGTCGAGCACTAAACTATGAGCTTACATTTAGAGCCGCTGCAATATCTTCAATCATGACAGAATCAACAGCATGTGAGTAAAGTAGGAAAATAAAACATGATAGCCAAAACGGTATTTCATCAATGGATTTTTGACCACTAGACACCAAAATGTTTTCTGTTGTATCCTGTAACCCTTCCATCTCTTCATTACAGGCGTTATAAGTCTAATACAGTGTGCGTGGTGAAATGTCGAGGAGATCTTCTGGCATCACGTGACCCCTCCAGTGAGGTGCCAGAAGATGGATCCATGACGGGACTCACTGTGATGGACAGAGAGACAGGAAAGAGTGTGACCATCCCTTTATCTGCCATGAAGACAGACACAGGTAGACTCTTTTGAAGTAGCCAAGAAAACTTCTTTTGTCTTTCTCAGTCAAGCTGCATTAAACTAAACTACACTGACCTTTAACAGAGAGAAGATGGAGAGTCTCCGGGCCCGATACCACCTCTGCAACTGTGTCCCCCTCCATTAACCTGGACCTTATCACCTCAGATCAGTATGTCCGGGCATACCTGCACCACCTGTTCTCTGATAACGGACCTGTGGCAGAGCTGAGGAACTACTTTATCAAGGCGAGTGACAATCTGAGAACATTACGAACCCAGCCGGGATGTACAAACAAGACAGGGGTGAGAAATGTGATAGAGGAAGGAGGTGGAGTGCATCTGAAAGACCGGGCACCGAGCACTGACGGAGAACAAAGAGTGGACAGGAGCAAAGAGGATAATCAGGACAAGACAGAAAGCAGAGGAAGACGAGATGAGACGGAGGAATGCGAGCAGAGAGATGAAAGATTGCAACTGAGTATTGCGGAGACGCAGCCGGATGAGAGCCGCAATCACAGTGCAACAAGCACATAACAGCCGTGAGTGGACAGCAGCAATCACAAGGTGTGCGTCCTGTATTGAAGAGAAACAAACTCAGAGACATGAAGGAGTTTCGCAATGTTTGTAATTTACTCAGAGAGCGTACCTGACTGCTAGATAGGAGCTGAATGCTAGTTTGTCTACAATGCTGTCCCACAAAGTGTCAGCCTTGGTTGAATAAGAACTCTGGATCAGTGTTATTTCTGTTGAGTGTGTTTCACAGGGTGAAGGTTTTTTTCGTGGACATTTCACTTCCACATATTAGTCAGTCAATTGCAATAAATGTAAGTTGTAAGAAAAGTATTTGGGTGCTTATTAAGGTAACTCAACCCTCAGAGGTTCTCAAAGTTTTGACGACACCAGTGGCAGTTTAAATGGTAAATAGACTTGCACTAGTATAGCACCTTTCTAGTCTTCCGAACACACTTTTTACACTACGAGTCACATTCACACATTCATACACACATTTGCACACACATTCACACACCAGTGGCTGAGGCTACCATACATGGTGCCACCTGCTACACGGCTTTAACCCACTCACACACGATGTAACAGCCACTTGGAGCAATTTGGGGTTCAGTATCTTGCTCAAGGATACTTAAACATGCAGACTGGAGTCGATTAGTGGGCAATTATAGGAGTCAACATACAATTGAGGGCACACAGGTAAAGTGCAGTTGCAAGTTGTTGACTGAAATCGCTAACTGTGGCTAACAGCACTAGCACTGTTGACAGAACATAATTCCTACAACACTTGTGAGCAGTGCCTGACCTAACACATTCAGTGCCCTGGCCAAGCTTCCCTTCCCGCCCCATGTGATGATCACTTACTGATGAACACATTAAAGTGAACTGCATTGCATTAAAATATGATGCATGCATTTCGTCACGTTCGGGGGCTGCACAGAATGTTTCTGTGGGCCGCACTTTGAGCAACTATGGTATATTTGATCAATACAATACAAAGTAACATGAAAAAAGTTGCGGAAAAAAAATCTAGAGAGAATCTGACAGAACAGATGCTTATAGAGTGCTCCAAAGATGACCTTTTTCTGTAGGCCAACAGTTAGTGTCGCCCTGGTTTCCCTCGTCAAATAGCTAGTGGGATGTTCCCTTTTGGACTGTTGCAGAAAATAAGCTCTGTGGCAAAATGACATTCATTGTACTTACACGTTTTGTTCAGCAAGATAATCATCACAAATGAACACCTCTTTTATGAGTTCTGAAGCCTACATGTTAGTCTATTAATGAACTACACTACAGTTGCTGGATGGGTCTAACAAACCCTGGACTTTCACCTGGGAGGCTGGTATTGCTTCCTGTATGAATGTAGAGCCAAACCATGATGTTTTTTTCCTAAACCTAATCACATGCTTCTGTTGCCTAAACCAACACACTCTCACTCCGACCTCGTCACATTTTGGTGTTTGGGTCATGGACTTTCCACGTACACATACGATGTGCAATGTACCCTGGGTGCAATGGTTGTTGACGTTCTGGGACGCTGTGTCAAGTTCTCTTCTTTCAAGATACATTTCTGTTTTCTCAGGAAATGTAATACAGTCTCTTTCAAAATAAACACATTTCGTCAGTACAATACCATGAATTGACGGGTTTTTTTCCCTTCAACAACAAAAACACATGGTTTGGTTTAGGAAAAAAGAACAGGGTTTGGCTTTAGAATCTTACAGGACGCAAACACCGTCCTCTCAGGTGAAAATCAGTGTTTGTTGGACCCATCCCGCCCACCCTAGTCTGACTTTTGCCGCCTTAACTTTCATCCTTGTCCTGTTGCATTTCTTCCTGACACGGCTGGGCGCTGTGTAACTATAACGACAACCGGCCGCGTATCATGCTTAAGTTAAAGGAGGCCTTTTTTCGTTGGTTTCTGACGCCGCAAATCACTGCCCAAATGCCGGATTTCAACGACTGCGGAGTGAGACCGGGCTCCCTAAACATAACAATGTGCTTTTGTAGATACCTAGCATGTAATATGTAGATGTGAAAGGCCCTGACAACGGCAATATGTGACGACCTGGGAATGAGAATAGGTTGTTTTGGGACTCATTCCTGGGGCATGCTATTGTACGGATCCCCTTAATTAAATAATCAATGAAATCTCAGGAGGAGACATTCACCATACAGTTGAAGGGCACTAACAGTTATCAATGAGAATTTCTTAGAAAAAGCTCAAGTGAAAGGTTTGCGAATTCAAGATTTCTGATTGGACACTGATCACCTAGGCAGAGTCAATCCAAAAGTTTAGGTAAATCATCAAAGCTGTTCCCGGTGATAAATCATGCATGTGCACACTTCAGCCTCGCCTTGACTTTGGATGCACAGAGTGATGGCCCCAGTGCCAATAAAGGGAGAAATGCACTCAGCACAGCCTGCGACAGAGATGATAACGTGCAAATTAAATTCATTTTCTCCAGAGAGATCCCCTTCCAAACCTTAAATCCATATTTGGAAATGGATCATCATATTTGATGGTGCGTATTACAAGGTCTGTAGTCACAGCTCTGCAGCCACGTAGCCATGGCAAACATGTTTCTATGGTTACTGATTGCTACTGTAACACATATGCCTTATCTTTGTGCAAACCTGAGCCTGTAAATCAGGACACATATTTATGTGCTAATAATCATGCTAATAAAGAGTCACATAGTGAGCTGCCTTTTCTAAAGGTTTGACTTTTCATGCAGGACTGATTTTTTCTCCCCACATCCAAGTAATGTCTCAGACTTGTCAGACTTTCTTATGTTACCAAACTGATATTGAAAGGTCACAAGCACAATGACCTGTCCGCCACCTGCACAGGACTATTTCTTTTATGTATGTGAAAGGAAACACCCGCTGAAAAAGGGGCATTTTGAGTGACGCTCACAGAGGAGATGGCACTTTTTGTTAAGTGTTTCTCACTCAGAAAGGTTGAAAAGATGCTTTCTCTCTCAGGAATATGGTGCGCGATGCAGCAGGTGGGCGAGTGGCACAGGAAGGAGCTGTTATGTGGCGTCGCTGGCAGCACTGTGTGAATGTCAAGCCGGGAAAGTAGAGTGTGTGTGCGTATATGTCTGTGTTGGTGCAGTGTGTTTGATTGCATGCATGTCTGTATGTATAGATCAGAGAAAGAAAACAGGTGGTGTGCAAAATATTGAGAGTGGATTAAAATGGCAGAGTGGTTATGGGTGTGTGTGTTTAAGTGTGCATAAAAAGGAAGGTGTGTGAGTTACTTAGACGAATAGAAGATAATAATGATTGCAGCAGAGAAAGAAAGAGGGAAAGTGGTTGATGGTTTTTCTATGTGTGTGTGTGTGTGTGTGTGTGTGTGTGTGTGTCAGATCTCGCTAGCTGTCGATGAGTCACACTTCACAGCTCCAATTACTGGTCTCTGCTCTGCTAATGCCGTCTGATTGGTGTTATTACTCTCGCGCTCTTTTATTCTCTTCCTCCCTCTCTCCTTTTTTCCTTTTCTCCCACTAGCCATCAGATTAGTGTGACTTTATTATCCAATGTACTGTAAGTCTGACCAGCTCTGTACACTACATGGAATTCACATACACCAAACTGCAGCGTATAAAATTGCATCACTGGCACTCATTCTCTCTGTTTCTGCTCATGTTAATTTTTCTTTTTGCATTTTTAATCTCCTCTCTACTCTCTGTCTTTGATCTTTAGAAACAGCTCTTTCTCCAGCTACTCGTCCACATTTTTAAAATCCCTCTCACTGGAATATCTGTGTTTCTGTGGTTTTCTTGCAGCATATACCGTCTCTTTTTTCTCAGCAACTCAGCTCAGCTCAGATTGATTTATTGGCACAGTAAAATGCTCCTTTCATACCCAAATATAGGACGTCACGTCAGAGAAAATTTCAACATATTTCAACTGAAAAAGGCCGATTATATCGATCTAAGAAACACTGTAACACAGATGGCTGAGGGCTCCTGTCTCCGCAGTGGTTCATAAAACCATGTTCTTATGCTCTCTGATAAAAGTGAACATGTCAGAAAAGCTCGATTCGAAATGGGTGAGGTCAGAAAGTGATCATGTTGTAACAACTAACACAAAATGTAACTCACTATATTGTACGCAGAAAGTTATTACCATGTGTTTCCTTAGCAAGGGTTTAAGGCAGGGTCAGCAATTAGGTTCAACTGTGAGACATTTTTTTCTGCATTATTCAGGTGGTAGTTTTTGCCTGATGGAGACGCAGTTTTCTTGTTGATGCTGTCAGCAGTAATGGGAGGGTTACTTTTAAAACCTATTCCACTACACATTAGACCCTGGTCAGACCAATGATTTGTGACGAGACTTTGCAGAGAAAAGTTGCAGCGGTGTGACCTGGCTGGTCTGTACACATCTACACAGACTAAAAACAGCATTTTATGGAACAAACCTTGAATCTGAAGTCTAATATCTTAAGCCCAGTTCAGACCAATGATTCACGATGAGATGAAACCGTTCTAGAATATGGGGCAATCTCAATCTGTGTGTGCGGAATCAGATTTGTACATGTGTAAAATAATTTGTAAAAGCGTAATAAAGTTTGTGAATGCGTACAAAAATCTGCAAATGTGTATTTAGAATCTGTGTGTGCATAATCAGATATGTAAATGTGTAAAAAAATCTGTATTCAGATTTGCAAGTGTATTGCGATCTGTAAATCTGTACAATGATCTGCAAATGTGTACAGAGATCTGTAAATCTGTAGACAGATTTGTAAATAGCTATGTCTTCAGCTTTACTGTAACTCAGTTGGGCCTCTCAGTTGGCTCTCTTTGTACACATGATTTTTGCTACTCTTCTGCCATGTGAGAAGATTTGTGTCTGTAACTCAAAGTGTGCGTCACCCTGAGCACAGGCTGACAGGCTCAAGCTGCCATGACCTTCAAGTTGTTTTGCCCTGCGCAAAGGCTCACAGGTGCTAATTTGCCAGGCAAATAGGCATATATAACCTAATAATGATAGTGATGCAAATAACCTAATTGTGAAGCAGGCTGCAAAATCTGATGCAGAGGGGGAGGGAATATCACCTACTTGGCAGAGGTCTGAACTCTCTGAGTGCTTTTCTAGTTTATCATTTTATCCACCTTACTTCAACTGATCACCACCAAAATTTTATCATCTGTTCCTTGTCCCATTATCCATTATCCTTTCCTGAAAATTTCATCAAAATCCATTCATAACTTTTTGAGTTATTTTGCAGATAATCAAACAGACAAACAGACCAATGCCAGCGAAAACATAACCTCCTTGGCCGAGGTAATAATGATTACAAAACAACACAAACATAATTCTATCACTTAACCAAAATGCAACATTCAACCAGAAACAAGATTCTGTATACACAAACACAAAAGAAAGAAAAATCAAATCACAAAAGACGTCACAAAAGAACCCCATTATTTGATATAAAGAGAATATTCTTCTTCCTTCAATTTTTAGGATGTAGATTGCTCTGCATGATGCTGCTGTCACTTGTTCCTCTCTTTCCCTCCCTCTTTCCTCACTTTGGTGGGACACGTGTGGACAAAAGGTCAAAAGGTGACTCCCACATCTAAACTAAAACCAGAGGAGGCTCAGAGTGTCCTTATTAAAGTAACACTGGCTGCTGGCCTGTGTTTATGTGGGTGGACACACAGGTGTAGTGAAGAGCCTCAGTGTCTGCTTCTATATGTGTGTGACTGTGCGTGTAATTGAGAGCATGTTGACATGTTGCTTTTCCCGTCTCCCCTCTCTGGACCTGAGTAGGTGTGCGTGCGGTTGTAGGTGCGCGCGTCTGTGCTTGTACGCCATGCTCGTCTGTTGTCGTGAGAGCGTCTCCGCGGCAACAGAAAATCGCCACAGTAACTCGACATCATCACGCCGCCCACAGCCTCTCAGCAGAGAACAGTCGCTGACACAGAGTAACCCGTGCTGTCGAGAGTGTGTGTGAGCATTGTGTGTGTGTTTGTGTCAGCTGATGTAGATGTAGATGTGTAAACTCAGTTGTGTTTTAGTACTGTGTGTGTGCTTGTGTGTGGGTGCGTGCAAGTCAAAGAGAGGCGGACTTGGTCATCAACTTCTGGCAAGAGAGAGGGTGGAAGACGAGAAACAGAGCGAGAGATTGAAAGAGCTGTGAATGTAGGGAGAGGAGAGGGCACAGGAGCAGTCCAGACAGAAATGAAGGGACGGAAAGAGGCAGAGAGGTTGAAGAGAGGAAGGAGCGACGGAAGAGGGAGGTGAGAGGGTGACAGCCTGAGGGAAGGAGAGAATGAGTTAGAGAAGAAGATCAGATGTAAAGACAGAAAGAGCAGGATGGAGGGAGGTTGAGAGGAAGGCGTGAGCAGAATAATGCATGCTGGGATCTTAAATCTGACATTCAAGACTAAATAAGAAATGTCAAATGTCAGATTTGATTAGCAGTGACCAGCAGAGTCTGATTCAAATGTTGCTAAATTGTGATTGGTGCACTGGACGGATGTGACATCACCTTTTCCTGACCAAGCCCTAGTGAAACCAGTGACAAGAGCACAGAGATAAAAGGAAACACAGGAATAATCAAAACTGTTCAAACTCTGGCAGAACATAGTGTGTCCATGTAGGACCCCATTACTCATACTAAGAACCTGCCTGACAACATGGCTTCACAGGAACTTTAAAGCTGCAATAAAGCTGCAGTAGGCAGTTTTATGTTGACTTCATTGTGAAAAATTTCCATAATAACCTTTGAAAATGTTGTAATTCAAGTGGTCTGAGAGAAAACCAGACTTCTGCTCCTCTTCTTGGCTCTGTTCTCAGGTTTTACAATATCTAGCCTGTGACGGGAGACTTTGGCCAATCACAAGTCAAAGGCTCACAGCTGCGGCCAATTCAAGGTCATGTTGATGTAGCTAGCGAGAGCCTTGAATCACAGTGTGTCCTCCACTTCACTCCCTGCCGCAACAGACCGCCTCGCAGGGAGAAGAGCAGGCAGCAGCCCCAGAGACGGACCCCCAGTCAGGGTCTGCAGCAACTTGAACTCAGCCAGCCCCCGACTCTATTGCTACTGTTACCCAGGTTAGACCTGGCGCTGCCACTAACCACCGAGCCACTGTCACCGCTGAATTCGAGTTGCTACTGCCGCCAACCGAAGGTCGGTTTCTGGAGCCACAACCTTCTCCATGGTGAAGCAGACTACTGTGGGGTGTGGTAGCTAGCTAATTCTTGTCACATCTGAGGTCTTTAATGAAATAATATTGCACATATCAATGTCTGGGAAACACTGGGTTACTCTATGAAGCGCATGCATATGCCCGCACTCATTTGGTGGGAGGGGCTTAGGACAGAGGGGGGAGAGCTGTAGAAGGAGGGTTTATAGAGTGCTCCAGGGATGATGGTTTTTCTGTCGGCCAACCCTAAAGTTAGCGTTATTATTGCAGAAAATAAGCTCTGTGGCAAAGAAATGTATATGACACTTACATGTTCTGTCTAATAAGATAATCTCCACAAATCACTTTTATGATTTTTGAAGCCTAAATGCAATCACCAGAAGTAAAAAGCTAACATTAGGCTGTAAACAAATGACACCATGGGTGCATGACTTAACGTCACCACTGCAAAGAGACTGTAAATCCATGTTTGGCGTGATGATGTTCTGTAGTTTCATTTCCCCACTTGTTAGCAACCGCCTTTTTCAAGACAACCAAAAGCTTCAAAATTCACGCGTGTGGTATTAACTGACGTATTTTAGGTCATAAAACAAAAGGTAAAAATCTCTTAAACTTGTATCAGACCTTATTTCAGGCATCTAACTTAAAAAAACAATCGATGAGACAAAAAAAAAAAAAATGCTAACTCATTTCCATGTTTTCGGACTCATCCCTGGTGCACTCTACATTCATATTATGCCTTTTCTTGTCCTTTCCAGAAAACTACATACCCCAGCTTCGATTGATGTTTGGCCACTTAGAGACAATGGAACAAGGTGAAAACACATCTGACACATTATCACCTTATATCATCTAATGGGTTTGTCACTATGAGTGTCATCTTACTCATTATACGTCACTTGATCAATCATCATTATAAAAAATACTGATTAGTGCAGCTTCAAGAGTGGAATAAGACTTCAGTGTTAAAGCACCATAGCGGTGGTTTTTGCACTTTTTAGCCCATTAACTCCAAATTGCATACATTTTACATGATTGCAGAGCCATACAGGCGCTTAGATTGATTCCCCACCTTCAAAGGCAGCGCTAGGATTCAATTTATTTCACAAGGGGAAAATTAACTTTCACTGACGTGGAACTCGCTTCAGATGGACAATCTATCACAGTGAACTATTTATTTATCAAAGGTCCATTATTGTCAGCTGTGAGCAGGGACTGTTGGGGTGTTCGTAGACGCCTAGAAATCGGCTGCCAAAATCACATTATACTCTTTATAACTTTATTTTTTTGGCTCTGATTTTCTAACAATGTCACTTGTGAATGCAGTAACTTTTGGCAGACTGTAACGTGTTAATTGCACCATCAAGGAGACAAAATAATCCCTCTTCTCAACTACCATTCTGAAGTCTTCCTTACTCCACATAGACAGCTTAATCATGCTAAAGCTCTTTGGGTGATGGCTTTCTAATGATACTATAGTAGTTTTTTCCATCACTCAGAAAATAATAATAAAAGACCGGATCCCTTATTTTAGTGGTTGATAAACACAAGGCTTATTTAGTGCATTTCAGCAAGGCTCACACAGACTAAATACAATAAATGTCATAACTATTTCAAATTTATATATGTAGTCTGTCATGGGTCATGGATTTATAGTAATTAAATGTAGTTCAGGGTTGTTTAAATCCCGACTATAGCGCACTCTCTAGGCAGCAGAGGCGGACCCAGACGTTCAGGGCTCAGCCCAAATTTAGGGAAGTCAGGGGGCATGCTCCCTAGGGAATTTTTCCCCCTTATTTACAGCAGCTATATGCAGTATTTCCCAAGCCATTTGAGATAATAAAATGCCTACAAATATGTGCATCATTTGGAAAAAACATGATCATTGCCTTGGAAAAAAACATCCTGTCTTGTATCTGATTGTTCTCCAAATGTCTTCATTATTCTGAAACCATAACACAGCAAATGCTGAGGATGACTAATTTTCTCTCCTGATTTTACTATCTTTAAGTTACATAACATAGGTAGGGTAGGAACTTGGCATAAACAGCATTACTAATCTTGAAACCTATTTTTGTTATACCACGCTGGAGTAGAGTTCACAGAATGAATGTTTAGCTGATAAATCTGCTACATTTGAATCCACGCCATAATACTCTGGGCAGCTCTAGATGCAAATCAAAAATAAACAATAATAAATAAATGAGATAAATGTGGTCTGAATATTCTACTGCATTAACAATGGCAGTTACAGTGGTTGAGATGCTTTCTAACCCCCGCCAGTACTGGGGGAGGGTTCATGCTCTGGTATTTGCCTGACATTCAATTTCAATCCGTGCCATGTGTGTGAAACACCTGCTCTAACATGGCTTTAAACACACACACACACACACACACACACACACACACACACACACACACACACACACACACACACGCAGGCACAGAAGGAAGACGTGACAGTGCCATTACTAAAACCTAACCCCCCGGCCTTCCCAGACATCCAGACATTGCCCTCCCCTCTCTCTTTATTCAACAGGCCTAACATTACTACCACATAAATGCCACTTGATCTACAGGATGTGGGACAGCTGGGTAATTCAACAAGAGGATAATCAATTCAGGAAAATGCCAACGATAAGAGATACATGTTTTAACATGCTGTGCATCACCAGCATAACAATTATGACAGATTTCAAAAGAAGAAATGATGTAATCTTAGACACAGAACACAATGGGACCAAGAATAGCGCCCTGTGGGACACCACCTACTAAGGGCTGATGAGGATGCATTTTCTTTCATGGACAGACACAATCTTTAACTAGGCAGATAAGATTTAAATCATGTTCCAGATATTATCCAACACCCCCAGAGGGATGAAAAATATTATGTGTATTAAGTGTTAGTTAAGTTAACATGTCCACCTAATTAGAAATTGGGGAAGTATTAAGAGGAATATTGGATATCTCCATAATGCTAACTTTTTAGCACATAAGCTAATGTTAGCTTCAATAGCAAAACATAGGAACCTAGGACACCGTTCAAGTGTTGTCCTCCTTCGTAAGATTGGCATAATAATCAACCACAAAGGCGGCCATCCCACCTTTGGCAATCCTGTGACATCATCCATCCACTGAGTGAGAGCATACGGGTAGGCCAGTCTGGTCCTGTTGGTCAGTGTTTACTCATTAAAGTAACACTCACAGTCCCGGAGAGTGAGTGACCTGACATGGTACGTTCATAAATTCAGTCTGATGCTCTACACTAAAATGAGAGCCCTGTTGGTCAAAGAAACAGCGCGCTATATTACTGCATGAATTAACGAACGGTTAAGTTAATCCCACATTCACTCAGCGCTCTGCTGCTCCGTCTCCTGAGACAGAGTTCCCAGAGTGTGTTCTGCCACTCCAAGAGTGCAGTGATCTGGTTATCCGAACGGTAAATTCAGACAGCGCTCTGAATTTACACATAGTCCTGTTTGTGCCACAGCCACTCCGGCATTCAGAAAGAGTATTTCTGAAGACCACTCGCATCATCTTCCTCCTTTGTCTAAATCAAGCCAACAGAACTTGCTAGCTAGCGCTAGCTAATGTCTGTGGAGAATTATTTTGCCTCCAGCTAAGCCCCGCCCACCAAAAAACCACATACTGTTTAGTGTCTTGCAAATCTAGCTGCTCCAGAGTGTCAACCGTAGCCAAGTTTGGTGTTCTTCTATCTACAGTGAGCCAGTCTACATCTGTGTTTCATACCTCTGTTACCCAAAAAGCATGATTAAGGACTTTAACTTTTTTTTTTAAACATGCCAAGAAGTTTAGGGCTGTTATGCAACACTCAGATCAAATCTAATCACCATGCAATAGGTATGTGTGGAGTATGTTGCAAGTTTTCAGTTTTAATAATGAACTTGATAAAATAATACTTTGGGCCATAAGGACACTGTCACCACCAGAACTCTAAATTAAATATGCATTAGACCTCTCCTGGCTGTTTGACAGTATATTTCTATTAAGAAGTCTGTGTAAGTCTGGTGTACAGTCATTGTTATTCCAGCGCTGTACAAGCTGTCATCCTCGGCTTCTGAGACAGGACCGAATACTGTCTGATTCAGAGACAGAAATAAGGCATAAAGAATAAAGAAATGTATGAACCAAGTGAATGTCTAGACTGTGAATCAATGTTGGATTGACATATTGAGACATAACGAGTCTGTGTGCACTTTCTCTGTTATACTGTAGATGTAGACAGGGTAGCGTCCACACTCTCTAGAAGATTTCTTTTTTAATGTTAGGCTTGTGAAGGATACCGGTGGAAGAGTGGCATTAACAGACACACATGAAGATAAAATAAAAATCGACCCACACAAAGAAGCACTTTCCATTACTGTGTTACGTCAGCATGTTTCCAGTCTTTGTGCTAAGCAAGGCTGAACCCATTCTGGACACACAGAAATGAAAATGATGTTAATCCTCATCTAGCTCCAGGTAAAACAGCACAGTCTCTAAGTATCCTACACAGATAGGAGGAAGGAAACAAACACACAGAGGGCGGGACAGACAAGAGTAACTGGCGTACAGCTGTGCGTAATGATCATGTTTAATGACAGCTGTTCTGGAGCTCTTGGAGAACCTCGCCGATGCGTCACAATGGGTAAAATAGCACTGCACGTCTACTTTGCTGTTCTTCTCATTGACGGGTGTAATGAATGGTGGAGCGGACGCAATCTGATGTTTCAGGGAGTTTCTACATTCATTTATGGCTAATTGTGGGTGTGGAAATGAGGCTTGCACATGCCCCCAGATCCACAATGTGAATTAGTCTGGAACCTCTCAGTACATTTTCCATTTCCAAGGGGCGTTATTTACAGTAGATGGAAATACCTGTAGGTGTAATTGGATAGACCTACAACCAATCACAGCAATCAATCACGATGTAGCACTGAGTGACAGACAAATGTAAACTGATAACACTGATATGTCTGTGAACGAATGTTGCCGTTTTTGCCATCAGAAGTTGAAAATAGTACTTCAACAGGAAGTTCCATATCAGCTGCAACCATCTCAGTGGTTATTGCTCAGTTGAGGTGGTTCAGGCGACTGATCAGGATGTCTCCTGGGAGCCTCCCATTACAGGTGTTCTGGGCACGTCCCACTGGTAGGAGGCCCCGGGGCAGACCCAGAACACGCTGGAGGATTTACATACCTTATCTGGCCTGGGAACACCTCGGGGTCCCCTAGGAGGAGCTGGAAAGTGTTGCTGGGGAGAGTGACATCTGGGGTGCTTTGCTTGGCCTGCTGCACCTGTGACCCCGCCCCAGATAAGCGGATGAAAATGGATGGATGGATAGATAGGTGGAGCTGTAGAGAAGCAAGGGGTGGATCTGACTTATAGACTGCAGCGTAAATATGTGTAACTTTAAGCCTTAATAAATGTATATGGACAGTGTTCATAAATGTTAAAATTAGCAATAGACCAAAACCGTTGTTTGTACCAGGCTGTAAACACGTTTATTTCTGCTTTAAAATTGGGCATTTTAACGTGGTTATCTATGGGGCGTGCCTGCTTCTGGAGCCAGCCTCAAGTGGTCATTCAAGGAACTGCAGTTTTTGGTACTTCCAAGATAGTTTCATTATTTAGCCTTGGAGGTTGCTGCTTGAACCGGACGCATCTTCCAGAGCAAATACAACATGAGCTCTAAGATTCATCTGACTGCCAGGCTATTTGGTCCCTGCATGATATTTCTGTGAACTACAATAAAAGTCAAAAACATTGTCAAAAAATGACAAATGGTGGACCAGTCCCAGAGGACAAACTTCTCATCCGATGATGTTACCTTTGAAATGCTGTCAAGGAAACCAGAGGGGCAGAAATAGCTTCACTTCTATCTTAAATGATATACCCATACGGTTTGTATGGCTGGATATCAAAAGCTTCTTTCAAAAAACTACTTCTGAACTTTTATTCTTAATGTATAGGCTTTGTGCTGAGCCCTGACAGACAGCTAAAACAAAGAGGAGCAAACAGTGGAGAGAAAATCAAGGCTGGTCCTGCTGTCTCCCTCTAAGTGGCTGTGCACAGTCTGACAGCCGGCACAGACTTTTCTGACAGTTTAAGCATTACTCAGTATTCAGGAGCAGCATGCGCACACATACAGACATAAATTCACACTAATTTCCCAGCATGCTAACCTGCAAGCAGAGGCCGTCCAGACAAGTGCCCGTCTAGAAATCAAATGTGACAGCATAATGAGATTTGAGACAGACACAGCAGCGGGCAGGCAATGAAAGGAGTCGAGGCAGACACCTGTACACAAGCAACAACAGCATAAAACACTGCAACAGACTGCAGCTGTCTCTTTGGCTGACTCACTTATACAGACACATTCTGTAAGCAGTCCGGATTCTCTTGCACCTTAAACGCAAAAGACAAACTTGTTTATAATAAAATAAAAAACAGGAGGGGGATTTAATTGTGTCACTCTGCACACAGAGAAATAGGCATGATCTATCACAGTGGCAGCATGGGAGAACAACCGAACACAACTCATCCATCAGTCAGATGTTATATGGCGGTAAAGGCTTCCTACTGACCAGCTGGGACCTTTCCATCCATACCATTTGGTTTAAAAGCTTTGCAGGTTGTAATTTTCACAGCCTAACTCCACTTTGACCCTCCGCTTCACCAGGAAGGTCGACTAGAAGTGCGCTCTTGTTTAAATCAAATGCTTGGAAAGGTCAGCCTGACTCTGTCCAGCTAAGAGCGAGAGAGTGCCACAGCGTTCTGTTGCTTCTCTCCGCGTCTGCCAATTTTGACACTGACGTCAAAGGATTGACCATTTATAGTTAACCGTAACATGATTAGATTTTTCAAATCAAGGCAGCGATGAGGATTCTGCTGGAGAACTAATCCCCCCTTTAAACACGCAAATCTAAGTCAACAATGGCAGGCAAATATAGCACATAAGGAGGTTGGAGAGGTAGAGGGAGCTGCGGCAGCGAGAGGCATCAGCATAGTAACAGTGAGAAGTGTCAGGTTTTAATTACCTTGCTGTACACCTGTATGAATATGAGAAGACGTTACAAGTCAGAAGAATTATGAAGCATGAAGAAAACAGGTGATGCCAATCAGCTAATGCAAGTGTGACTTCAGTGCTCTGCCTGAGCTAATGTCACGCTTTGTTCATCCTGCAGACGTCTCTGAACCAGACCAGGTGCTCACAGCACAAATAATACGTTACCCTGACTGTGCGGTACTTGAGTCGAAGAAAAAGAGTGAAGAATGTCAAACATCTTGTAAGCCAGAGCCAGTTTTTTAGGATAAGTCTGTGGACTGAAGGGATAAAATGGGAGTGGATACTGGACAACAGTGAGAGAGAGGGACTGGAAATATTTGCACTTGAGATAGTCGGGTCAGGTCTGGAGCCATTTTTGCATGTTAGACACAGGCCTAATATATAAATCTGTCTTTTAGAAATGAAACTTTATGATCAAGCATCTTTAGTCAATATGAAAATGACATGATGCAGTCAGCATACTGCATACTGATATGTTTGTCCTTGTATTGCTTCACCTTGTGCACTCCCACCATCTGCTGTGTTTCCAACCCAGTCACCAGAAAGAAAAGTTGGCATTGTACATTTCTGTAAACCCTGAATACGTTACATTTGCAATGTTGAAATGTTATGTTTAATCAATGCTGTGGTTAACGTGTGGTTAGGTTTAGGCACAAAAACCACTTGGTTATGGAAAGGTTAGGAAAAGATCATTTTCTGGCTTAAAGGGGAAGTAATGTTTTTTCAACCTGGGCCCTATATTTCCGATCTACTTTTGTCTAAATGAGTGATAGGATGTTCAATATTTGACATTTCTCCAGTATGAAGCTAGGGCTGACCTGCCTGCAGCCCGTGAGCATGCGCTATATTAAATGATAGGGCACTCAGACAGCGTCAAACAACGTGAAAATACGTCTGTGTACTCCGTGTTCAAATAAATACGGCCGGTCATTAAGTAACATTGTGTAAGTAACAGTAAGTAACATTGAGTAACTCCTCGCGTTTGTAAGCTCACTCCAGTGGTAACTTCCTGCAACAACTCAAATCTCGTGAGACGTGAGATTTCAGAGCCAGACTTTCACTCTCTGAGTGAGTGTTTTGACTTGCCACAACAAACATGTCCGAATTTTTACCCGATTTTGACCAACTGGATCTGGATGAGCCATTTGAATTTGATGACTGCCCGTATTTATTTGAACACGGAGTACACAGACGTTCATTTCTCCTTTCCGTTATGTAATTATACTAACAATCCGAGCCTATCTGTGTGAACAAAATTCATTTTAGTGAACGTATTTTGACGTTGTGTGACGCTGTCCCAGAGAAATGTCAAATATCGAACATCCTATAACTCATTTAGACAAAAGTAGATCGGAAAATAGGGCCCAGGTTGAAAAAAACATTAGTTCCCCTTTGAATTACCTGGTTTGGGGGGGTGGGGGGGCAATCCCAGCAGGAAAAGCAGCGATGTCTCTGGAAAGAACAAGCACTTTTAGGGCCTAAAAAGCCGCTGGAAAAACAGCGTTGATTTGCTTAAACACAATTGGTTTTGTTGTTTGTTGGTCTTGAACAGTGGTCTGTGGTTGGCAGGTGTCTCACCTAAGTGACACGCCATCCACCACCCCCTCCACCTCCATTTGACTCTGTCAGCTCATATAGTATGTCTCCTTAGAAACGTTGATGATATGAATGAAATATGCAAAGGTAACATATTTGTGGTCTCACTCCGAAGTTGTCGAAATCCAGCGCTTGGGCGGTGACTTGTGGTGTCAGACACAGACGAAAAAGACGTCCTTTAATGGAGGCAATTTAATGGTGCCCGGTGGCGTCAGGGGGAAACACAGCATGACAAGAATGAAAATTGAGTTGGCGAAAGTCCCAGTATGGTGGGTGGGAGAGATGGTGCATGGGTCCAACAAACACCAACTTTCACCTGGGTGCTCACGTCCCATAAGATTATAAAGCCATACCTTGTTCTTTTTTCCTGAACCTAACCACGTGCATTAGTTGTTGGAGGAAAGAAACCTGTCAATTTGTGGTGTTGTACTGACGTAGTACCTTTATTTTGAAAGAGACTGTATGTAAACAGTAAATTTCCTGTGAAAACAGAAGTGTATTTAGAAAGAAGACAATGCATGTAACAGGCAGAACTTGACACGGTGTCCCAGAACATCAACAACCAACACACCCAGGGTACCTTGCACGTCGTATCTGGACGTGGAAAGTCCATGACCAAATTTCAATATATGATGAGGTCGGAGTGAGAATGTGCTGGCAGAAACGTACCATGTTAACATTTCTTTTCTGGCGACTGAGCTGTGCGTGTCTGTCTTTCTTGACTCCACACACAGACACACCAGTGTTAACCAGAATAAAACAAAGGATGTGTTCGGAAATACTCGCTCCGAGTGCAGGTGCGCACTCTGGCTCATACTGGAGTGTTAGGAAATTCAGAGCGCTGTAGGAATGTACTTCTTGGTTATCCAGAGTGTCAAGCGGTGTGAACGTGTGATTAACTGGTTTGTTAATTTATTTATAAATAGAACGCTTCGTTACGTCAAACAACAGTGCTCTCATTTTAGAGTAGAGCATCAGATTGGACTCATGAATGCACCAGAAGGTAACAGGTCATTACACACCATTACTTAATTGTTTCACACTGCGTACAATAGAAATGAATGATTTGTTAGGATCAACTAATCTTTCACCCTGTAACACTCCAAATATGTGACAAACTAAATAACACAGTAGGTGCTGCTGAGAACTGAAGCTGCGCAAGAGCCTCATTGTACTCTGTTCAGTTCATTTAAATCTGCTCCGATGTAGATAGCAGATTTAATTAGTCCATTAGTCAAACATTTAATTCTCTTTAATGTTCTTCCCTTTGGTAGGTTAAAAGAAGATTTTCTTTTAGTACAAAGTAATAATTTATCTGCTGTGAATTTGCTCAGGCAAAGAAAGATTGTCGAGTGTACAGTGTGTGTTAAAGGGAGAAGCAGCAGCAGCAGCAGCACAAATGGAGACAATGCACATTCATTATTTTTTCCACATGACGCATGAAAAAACAGACAGAATTAATCACGGCGACGCAGCCGCCGCTTCCATCTCTGACACAATGACAAAACAAGTCAGATGACAGTTAATGAGATGTCAGCCATTCAGACAAATGTCATTTACAGCGTCGACAGTCTGAACGTATAAAAGAAAATGGATGTTTGTTTGTGCGGCAGGTTGAGTGTGAGATAGAGGAAGAGGCAGTGACACACAAAAGAGCTGGTTGCCCATTTACTTCCACTAAATGGAAATGTTAGCTCTAATGGCAATTTGCATAATAATTAAGCATTCATATTAAAGCTGTGCATTAAAGATTGAATGTAACACACACACACACACACACACACACACACGGACACACTTTAGAAAGCCAGTGGAGTCGCAGGGTCTCTGAAACAGGGTATCCCAAACTTTTATTGGTTTTATCAGAAGTACCATGGAGAGCAGTCACAGTTAGTGGCAACACACATACAACAACTTTCCTCCGATCAGTTGGTGTTCAACAAAAAATTAATAGAAATAAACTAAATTAAAACACACACACGCACACACAGAGGACAGCGGCAAAAAAACAAAACAAAACAAAAAAAATAAAGCAAAATATTATCTTCATTATTATTACCAACATTATAACTGTTGCGGTTACTTTTCCGGTTTAAAAAACACACCAAATCAAACTGACAAACATGAAAGTACACCCTGTGAGAGCGGAGAGAAGGGCGGATGGAGGGGGAAAAGTGTGGAGGTGGAGGAAGCAAAGAAGGGATTAAGGAAAGAAAGATGCAAAGACGTGGATTTAGCGAGCAAGGAAAGCGACAGACGGCTCTGAATCAAACAGATGGTGAGTCAAGTAGAGACAAATGATCCTTTGCGAGACAGATGGGGACACGGGCAGATATATTGTACTCGACCATAGATGGATATATGTGTACGAAGACAGGTGAATACAAGCAGGTTTGGAGATACTTTTGAGTCAGCGGGATAAGCAGCCAGACAGACGGAAAGAGTGACAATGACTCAGAATAAGAAACCCGTCTGAAATAGAAACCGCCCCTTCGATAAAAAAAAAAGACCACAGGGAGAGATGGACGGGAAACAAATGGATAAACCAGCCAGAGAAGAAGAAAGAGGATGAGTGAGAGGAGCGAGAAACTTTAAGCAAACTTCTCCAAAAAGGCAATATATGTCATTCTTGAGTGTAGTGAGTGTTTTCCTTTAAATAAATATGTAGAATTAATTCTCTACGGTTAGCATGATGGCCACGTCGTCCACCTCACTTATAACACTGTACAGTATATACACAATATTATTATTATTATTTCTTTAATGACAAAATAACCTTTAGATGTACATACAGTATTCCTCGCCCTCTGTCAGAGAATACAGTCACGGTATTAGAAGTAGCAAGCAGTGTCTTTTTTTTTCTTTTTTTTTTCTTCGTACAAATAATCCATGCAGCTTCCGTATAGATTATTTATTTAAGATACATAACTCCTTTAAGATCTCAGCTCTCATTCAATAACAGCAGATATTGCCTTTTTAACAAAAACAAACAAACAAACAACCCCTTAATTAATTAATTAATTAATCAATGTGCAAGTTACGTCTTCGTTTTAAATTAAAAACATACTGTTTTTAAGCTCTACGTACATTAAAAAAAAAAAATGTAACTGAACAGAATAAAAGATGAGCAGAAAACCAGAATCTGTACAACATTCAAACCATTTTTTTGTCAACACCGGGGGAATGGGATACGATTCTCTATAACTATATACAGACATGTTATCATTCATGCACAGTGTCAACAAGTAGCACATTGACATTCCAAAATATGGAAAACATGGCATAGGGAGACGGGAGGCAAAAAGGGAGTCGGAGAGAAGGGAAGAAAAGACAGAACGAAAGGATCGCCGCCAGTTTTGGTTGCTTTGGCAGCAGAGAGACAGAAAGAGGAGGGAGAGACACAGAGGGACAGATAGACACTATAACAATACACATGCTGGGCAGGAGAAGTCCATTTCAATCTCTCTGACCCAGAAATCAATGTATGGCTGTAACTTCTTGTTTTTTTCTTTAATGTTCATCTTCTTCCTCCTCGTCTTCCTTCTCCTCCTTCCTCTCTTTATCATCCGTTTACATCGTTAAATGTTACTTTAAGGGTAGAGAATAGCTCTGGTAAAGTTTTTCCCAACAGTACATTAATTGCCGCAGCGACGCCTCAGCACGACGCCGCTCGGCTCTGTACCAGCAGGGGGTGTTTGTCCTTACTTTCGTTGGTCTGTCTGTTTGGTGTTGCATTCATTTTATTCCTCAGTCTGTCAGACAGACAGTCGGTTAAGAAGTGAACGACGCAACGGAGAACGCACGATCAATCTTCACATCAGAAGCAACATCGTAAATGATTCACAACTGATTCACCACTGTTGTATTTTTTTTTTTTTTTTTTTTTACATCAGGTACAACATTATTATTGTGTACATCAGTCAAAAAACAAAATCTGTTGTCGTTGTTTACATCAGAAGCAACTCTGTTAGTGTTTTCGACGAAACAACATAGTAGCCGTTTCACATAAGCGACAAGAACCAGTGCAATGCTTTTCCTTCATTTAAAACCCCTGCCCACGTCTTCAAACCCCGCCACAGGAGAATAAAAAAGGTCTACTGTAGCTCGTTTTCTACTCCTAGCTTGCTCTTAGTGTTTTATTTACAGCGTTGGCCTGGCTAACCTTTGACCCTTCAAACCTCAGAAGTCCAAACCAAGGGAGGAAGCTAAATTCAAATGTGATTTCTTTTGCCTGGTGAAGTTGCTTTCAAAGAAACAACCTGGTACTTACAATCGTGGCAGGTAAAGCAATCAGACTTGCTAACATTGTGTTAGCTGACTTTAGCTTCCCACCTTGGTCCGAACCCTGTGTGGCTTTGAACAGCTGTCGTTAATCTGCCATCAGCGTCACGTCAGACTAGCTTTAAAGTCAAGGTAGATACACTGAGAGAGGCGGTGCGACGAGGCCGGCGTAGCAAAAAGAACTAACTTCCCCGTTAATGAAAAATGTTAGCTTCTGGAAAAATTTGTGCGGCAAACTAATTTTGATGCAAACAACTACGTTACTGCAAGCTTTTCATTCCTGCGTGAGTTCACTCTGACAGATTAGGCAGCAGGCACGTTTTCAGTAAATCCAACACGATTTAGCAATATCAAAGATAATTTACACCCTGTTGAAGTTACTCAAAAAGTGATGCAAACAGCTTCCACAATGTTATTTCTTTTTATCCTTTTTCTACTTTTTTTTTCTTTTTTTCTTTTGCACAAGCTAGCATAACTTTTTTACAGTGTATAAACCTTAAGCTCCATGCCAGTGAAGAGACAAATGCATACAAATTCAAATAGAAAGATTCTGGTTAGGTTAAAACAACATCAAATTTCCTTTTAAAGTGTTAATGAAATATGAATAATATTTGGTGTTTTAAGAAAGCTCCATTGGTTAGAAAACCCTTTACAGGTCGGACTGCAAATACTAAGTTTCTGATAGAAAGATTTCCCTTTGGCAAAACAGGGGTAAACTGCCACTCCAAGGCCTTCACAGGAGAACAGCTACTCTAGCGGAGAGCGGTGCACTGGGCAGAGTTTGGCAAATGCAAGTGGCTGTTTAAAAGCTGTTCCCAAATTGTGCTGCAAACAGAAGTCGGAGCATTAGAGTTGTGAGTTTGGCCAGATGTCAGTATGTAAGACTTGTTGCTTGACCTCTGTGTCGCATCACCTACTGAGATTTGTATTCCGGAGTGCTTACTATTCAAGGTGCATCATTTGGTGAATCACTAATATATGCCAGGTCACAAAAACTGGAACATTTATGTATATTTAAATAATTTAATACAAGTTCTCCTCAAGATGCTGCGGATTTGCCAAACTCATCCAATCCAGGGCTCTGCTCAGCTCTACTCTCTCACAGGGGTTGAAAGCTGTCTGTGACAAGATTTTTTTTTGCCAAGTTTTAAATGGATTACATCTAGCCCAGACTACTTACTTTACAGATGACATTTAAAATATTACTTATTATATTATACATCAAGTAAAAAAACACAACATCAGCAGGAAAATTCTGGCCAATTCAGATGCATATAGTGCCATTCAACAAACTATGGACTTTTTAGAATGCCTATTTATACAGTAAGTTCTGTGAAGATCTCTGCAGTTTTGGAGTAAAATAGTTAACAGTCTGAAGTGTAAACCTCTCTGACAGTCAAGATAGGATGGAAGATTTATATTCTACACATACTTCAGGACGAGATTTTGAGCCACTTTTGTGTTTCCCGCCCCGTTTGGCTAAAAATACACCCAGAAATATTCTCAGGATATGTGTCTCGTCTGTGACTGAATCCTGAAAGAAGATTCTCAGCCAGTGAGCGTCTGGTAAGTGTCAGTTTGTCAATCAGTTGCTTTTGCAGTTTCATTGATACATGTTTAGCTAGCTCAGCACTTGACAAGGGTTTTCAAAGAAGCTTGGCCGTTACGTGAGATCATGTTTGGTAGCTCATGTCCTGAAACAGCACACCTAGTGTTTTCAAAACCCTTTAGCTGCCTATGAGGCCATCGCAGTGTTCTGGATGGAAACGTCTGTCCTATCATGCACGCAGACTTTTGGTCAAATTCAAGCTCAAAATTCATTTCATAGAGGGCCGAGACAATGTGTGTTGTTATACTTCAATTATCCTGTTACTGCCTGTATCATAAAGTGAGATTAGTCAGATACACTTTGAGCTTAACCAAGGTATTCTGGTGTTAGGAATACTTTGCTTTTGATCGGGCTAGATCAAAAATGGTAACTCATGCTGCGCAACTAATGAGCATCACCTTGACAAACACAGTCATCATCACTCCTACAGGCGCCTTAAATAGACTAAAGCACAAGTAATAATGAGCACAGTGTGAAATGTTTACACACCAGAAGAATCACTTTGCTTTCCATAATTATTTGTCTTATATCAGAGAGGAAGGAAACATTTGCTCTGGCTTTATAACAGGACTCTTCATCTGTAGCTGAAACACTTGTGCTGAAACTCCTCATTGTTCAAATGTTGCTATTCTTTGCACTCTACTTCTGATAGCACAAGTAGAAAATCTTTTTGCATACCCAATCTGATAATGATTCACATGAATGCATATCACCTCACACTAAACATGCTCCTTTTAAGCTGTTAATGTTGCATGTTATAGGTATGAACTCCATCTTGATAGAGCCACTTGGTTATCTAAGGCGGAATTTATACTTCTGTGTCGAATCGATGCCGTACCCTACGCCGTAGCCTTATGTGCGCCTCCCCAGAAATTTAACTACGTGTCGTGGCGACGCAGACCTCCTGTCTACCTTTGTAAGCTGAAACCATTTCCCTCATCGGAAACAAAGCTTTTATTTACTTTAATTTCACAGATAAGAAACAATAAATTGTGAAGACAATAAAGCCTCCACAAAATAGCATTTTAAGTCTTGTGTGTGATTTATCCTGGCTTCATATGAGCAAAAGAAATCTCTGCTAGTCGCTAGGCTAATTTATACAATGTAAAATGCCATAGGCTTGTGCTAATAATGTTAGCATGTTATATTTGTTTGGAAAACGTGTTTAGTATGAGACAGTTGTTTTGTCAGTGAACCTTGTGAGTTGTAATGAAGCCAAATTTTGTAACATTACCTTTGTTAAATGTTGCTGTTGTCCCTGGCTTCATATGAGAAGAGGAAAAGTTTGCTAGCTGCTAGGCTAATTTATACAATGTAAACTGCCATAGGCTTGTGCTAATAACATTAGCATGTCGTATTTGTGGGGAAAATGTGTCCAGATAAAGACAAGTGTTTGTCTGTGAATGCTGTGAGTTATAGTGAAGCTGATTTGTGTACTTGTGTTTGACTCTATTAAGCCATGTTTAATGTGTGTTTAATGTGTGTTTTGAATCAACTAAACTTTACAGCACTTCACAGAAACCTTTGTTGCCAACTAGTGTTTTGGAGGTGTAACTGCAGAGTGACAAAGACACACCACTGCACAAGTATAAATGCGTAGGCTACGGCATAGGGTCTGACGCACAAGTATAAATCCCGCTTAAGACTGGTTATGCAAAACTGCCAGTGTGACCAAAAGAAAGCATGACCAAGCTGAACTCACTTTGTGATACAGGTCCTAAAGGGCGGCAGTTTCTGGGGGCTGGGTAGCCAATCGAATAGATTGTAAAAAAAAAAAAATCTTATACTCCTATTTTTTACACAAATAATTGTCTCCAAACCTCTGTGAGCTTGTTAAACAGAGTCTGGTTGTCAAATGCACCCTAAGTAACATGATACTTATTTACCTATATCAGTTGGTAAGCCTACTTCTCCACCAGCAGCAAATACTTTTGACTATTCCTTCATCTGATGGCTCCTTTGTTAAGACTCAAAACTGGCTGAATGCAAAGTTTCAGTGGTTGATTTCCAAGGCCAGCATGAAGCAGTGAATCACATAGTTTAAATTATAGTTCTTCAGTCAAAAGGAAACACTTGCCCTTGAATAAAGAACAATATATGTCATTGCTTCCTTTGGGTTAAGGCCTTCATGATCATGATGCCTAAAGGGTAGTTTATTTAAGAAGCAGAGAGGAGGCGGCCCGTTGAAAAACGTTGCATGGATGGTTTAATTTGAAATAAGGCTGACCGCAATTTATAGGCGATCTTTGTAATGAAGTGGGAAAGACTCCAAGAAAAGTTGAAGCCTTGTCCGATCGAGTACTTGGGATCATCGGGTTGGTTTTGCCGATATTTAGGTAACTCTGGATCCTTGTTTTGACAAAGTCTGCACTCAATGAAGCTGACATGTTGTCTTGTTATTTCCCTTGAGGGAAATTCCTAACATCTGAGCAGTTGGTGTGTAATGTCAAGGAATGCAAATCCTTGTTAAATAGCCCCCTAAAGACCAATCTATGTGAAGAATTATAAATCAAGGGTCAGGGTTAGGGATTAGTGGTTGTTTCTTACAAAGCCCTTGAGGATTTTGATTGGTCCGCTGACCAGCCAAGGGGGAGGTGCTTAAGACACACAGGGATAATGAGAGAACCTACAGGAAAGCGGCATCAAAGTGAGAAAAACGTTGACAGAGGCAGTAAAGAAACAGACAGCCGATGAGGTTTCACAGAGGGCGGTACCTACGTTTTCAAAGTCTATTGCAATGTTACGATTGACACACGATGGTGGTAATCTCATTGGTGGAAAACCAGATTCCACAGTTTAAAAAAAACAAAACGAAAACACACATAAGATTAACCTAGATATTTATGCAATGATAATCTCTAACAGTTTTTAACGGTAGAGCGGCCATTTTGTCCTCTCAGACACGGCCTTATTAAAGGTAAAAGCACGCTAACCCCTTCTTGATTCGAATTAGACCTTAAATCATTTACATCTACTGTATAAAGCAACAGAAAGAGGGCCCGTTCAGGAGCGCATGGCGTAACCAAGACATTCAGAAGGAAAACAGTGGAGCTGTAATGTACGTTCAGCTCTTTGTATTTACATTTCTCACCTCAGTGACGTCCAGAACGTTTCATTTCATTGAACGCGCCCTCCCGCGAAAGAGTCTCACTCGGCATTTCTACAGGCTGGGAGAGTCAAAAAGACCTTGAATACGAAAGCATATTCCGTCTCACGCAGCGACAGCGAAACGAGAGGCGTTTTTTTTTTCTTCACAGTACTTGACCATCTTCCCACAACACACGAGCACAGAAACACACAGTCACACACCAGCACGCACACAGTTTGTTGTCATTAAACAGTTGTGGCAATACATCCGGTTTCTTCTGATTGTGGTTTTCAGTATCGTCTGGTCATGCATGAACATACTGATACAGTTATTCTGTCCTTTTCTGTTTCTTCGCCTGTTACTGTAGCTGGACGTGGGAGTCGCACTACTCCAACTGAGGGGGGACTAATGGGAGTGTTGTTGTTGAAGCCACACATCTGAGGACATATGGTGTTGTGTTGGTCTGTTTTAACTTCCTTGTTTTGTTAAAACTCATTTTGATTTCATGTGTGTTTGGGGATTTGTTTTATGGATTTAAAACGCGGATGGGTTTAAGACAACTTGATTGGTTTGGATTTATAAATCAAGACAAAAAACATATTCCTTCGTTCCACCTTCTGAGCTATTTCTCTAGCTCCTATAATTTTTGTTGTCCTTCCATGCATCCGTATTTCCTTCCGTTCTGTATTTAGATGCTTTAATGCGTCCTCCATTTTCTTCATCTGTACATCCATCCATTTATCCGTCATTCAACCTATTGCGTAAAGGGAGGGAGTGATAGATCAATGAGACAGCCTTAATTTCCAAATCCTTCCATTCATCCACCTCCCCTTGGTTTCTTCCTTCATGTTCTCTCTCTGTCCCACCCTTCTCTTCGGCATCTCCCGTCATCTTAGAAGCCCTGGATGTGGCAGTAGGCCTCCAGTGAGGAGAAGAGGATGTAGAGGAGCCACAGGCTGACAAACAGCATGGTGGTAAGAACCTTCGATGTCCGGGGCCCTCCCAGCTCTCCACCGATCTCCGGCCGCCGTCGGTACATCAGTGTGGCGACGGCGATAAAGGCAAAGATGGTGAAGAGCGTGACGGAGAAGGCCAGTGTGCCTGGATCCACCCTGAATTCGTTCCCCTTGCTATTGTGGTAGATGGCAGCGATGGACCACGCCACCTGTCAAGCATCAGCAGAATCAAACTGAATAACATTACTGTTTATAATAGTGGAAGCATTAAAGAATACCACCTAAGAAATAACATATATACATTAATACAAATAAATTATAGTAATTCCTTCTATGGCACTATGACAAGCACCACTGCCTTTACACAAGTTATGAATCAATCAATCATGTTTAAATGAGCTGGACTCACCCCAATGCCCAGGAAAACATTGACAGCATTGGAGCCTGTCACATTACCAATGGATGCATCTGCATACTGATCCTGGGTAGCAGCGACCTTGCTGGCAAAGGTATCTGGGCAGGGACAGAAAAGAAGGGAGATCAAATTTGGGCACACTTTGCATTTTCCATCAACACGTTACTCAATGGATGCTCATTAAAGGTGCCCTGCCTTACTGAAAGTATGAGGGGAACCATTTTAGCTAGTGCAGCCTGGTCTCTCCTAGGGTGTCAGAATACACTACTTAGGCATTGTCTCGGCCACCGGCATCATTATAGTGACGTCAGGGGCGCCGTCAATCGTCTGTGCTTTTTATCAACGCCAATGTAAACCCATCTGCATTATTGCATTGCACTGCATTATCAGATGCTCAGAGCAACGGACGTAGTTTAAAGAGCATGAACGTCTGCTCAGGGTGGGCAGGAGGGGAGGTGGATTGGTCTTACAAACAGGAGACTTTGCCCCTGGACACCGGTGCTCGAGACCAACAAACAACACTGGTTGTGGCGTTTGTGCCACTCAAAGCTGGGTGTTTTATAGCAACTTGTGAATAACCATAAGCAAATAATTTTGATGAGTAAACCTAACTGCCGACCCCTTTCATGAGTTGCCTCACATGACTATCATCAACCACAACCTCTTCCTCATCATAACCAAGTAGTTTTGGTGCCTAAACCTAACCGCCAACCCTTTCTTATGACCAACCCCTTTTATGTCAAGATACAATGCAAAAGGCCGCCCACCCCCGGCATTATTTGAGTCAGTGGTTTTCAAACTTTTTTGTGCCCAAGGCACAAAGGGCAAGTCAAAATCCAAAGGCACACCTGTTTATATCTGTGCACAATAGACTCTATAACATGTGTTATCACTCTTATCTCTCCTATGACGTGCAAGGTACCCTGGGTATGTTGGTTCTTGATGTTCTGGGACGCCATGTCAAGTTGTGCCTGCTACATGGATTGTCTTCTTTCAAAATACACTTCCGTTTTCACAGGAAATTTAACGTTTACATACAGTGACTTTCAAAATAAACTCAAAATTCCTCCAACAACTAACAACAACGTGGTTAGGTTTAAGCAGCAAAAACACATGGTTAGGTTTGGGGAAAAAAAGAACAGGGTTTGGCTTTATAATCTTACAAACACCGCTTTCTCAGGTGAAGGTCGGTGTTTTTTTGGACTCATCCACCACCCCTCCTGCCTGGCCTAGCCGGACTTTTACCGCCTTAACTTTCGTCCTTGTCAGGCTGTGTTTCCCCCTCACACCACTGGGCACTGTTAAACTATAACGGCTACCGGCTGCGTATCATGCCGACATTAAAGGACACCTTTTTTCATTGGTTTCTGATGCCGCAAGTCACTGCCCAGGCGCTGGATTTCGATGACTTCGGAGTGAGACCAAGCTCTATAGGCCCAGTTGAATATTGCAGTAATAATAATGTGCTGTTATCACAAAATCCCACGGCACACCTGGATTTACATCATAGCGCACTAGTGTGCCGTGGCACAACATTTAAGAACCACTGATTTAAATCAGCCCAAGTGGCCAAATATGACGAGTAGGGATGAGATTACATTCCCCAGTGGTTGTTTCTTTCTCTGGTAAAATTAGATTAGATCATCTGCAAACAAGACTAACAGAGAGAGTGGGCTTGTTTTAGGTATTTTGGCAGTTCTTCAACATAAAAAGCAAGTAAGTAATCCTTTCCCATATTACCAGTAAACTAAAGTCCTACAGCATCCTTTACATGAACAATGACTACACCAACCTAAGTTTCTACTCACACACACACCTTGATATCTAACTATTTCTGCACTAAGCATAGAAACACATTGTGCTCTTTGAAGTTAATAATTTAAGTCGGAAAGTTTTGAATAATTAAAAAATAAAGTCCAGGTTGCCATGCTAATTTGTATAGGCAATAATATCTGTAACGGAAAACAGATTTAATTCTGTGAAACTGTGACCTTTAAAACCTTTCAAACCATCAGACCAAACTTTACTACTACAGTTATATAACTGTTCTGTCATTTAACCACTACAGTGTTGACTTGGAAAGTTAAGGCTACAGAGAGATGAGCCCTTGGCAGAGTCACAGTGCTTTGCCCTTCAGAATACAATATGTGCTATTCAGTGTAAATTAAGTGTTACTGACTGAATGTTCTACGGTGCAAACAGATTTACACTTGGAGTTGAACTCCTGACTCTGACATGCAGTCATTTGTGAGTTACACAAGAACTCGCTGACAGAGAAGGATGCTTTTGATGAATGCGGAACACTTATAATTATTAATACAGAACACTGTGCAAATCCTGTTTTCCACATTTAGACGGGGAACCTTAAATTAGAAACCACAATCTTTAATCCTGTTATAGCGTTCTGTCGCTGGCAGCCAGAACAGGCTGAATCTGGTCCAAGATCAATAATTTATAAGCCTGGATCTCAGTTTGGAGGGGCAAACAAATCTTGGCCTGATGGAGGATCAGCATTGTGCTGCTTAGTCCCAATTTTTTTTCTCTTGGTTTCATGTTTGCCAAACTACAGCAGCTCCAAAGGGGCAATTTTCCTTGGGGTACTGAAAGGAAATCTCAACAATAGGCTCTTCGCTGAGAGCACAAAAGACTGAGCAAATAGCCAAATGGTCAGTTAGCGCTAATTTTCCTGCCATCTTCCCTTCGTTAGTCATTCATGTCCTCCTGCTTTAATCTGCCAGATACAGTGAAAGGAGATAAACATGGAGAGGAAACACAAGGAAGGGCTTTCTTGAAGTGGCAGCCAAACTGGCGGAGGAAAAAAGGATGATGGGAGGACCGGAAGAGGACGGAGGAGGGTGAGGCAACGGGCCAAAGAAAGAGTCCAGCAAAGAGAAATCTTCCAACACACCTTAAAGCTTCAAGGACAGGCCTGCTTAGCTTAAGTGTGTGTGTATGTGTGTGTCTATCAAGGCTCTATTTCTGTGTGCCTGCATGTGTGCAGTACATACATGTGCACAGTCTGTGTGTGGCAGTAAACGACGCCACCTGGGTCCAATCTGACGCCATGCCTCCACCAGCTGGCAGAGGCCTGTGTGAGTCTGCGTGCATCAATTGGTCTTTGAGTGCTTGTGTGCCTGATTGAGTGGGTGAGTGCGTGGGTGCTTGCATGTTCGGTAGCGGCGCGCGCGTGTGTGCGTCCGTGTGTGAAACAGGTTTCACGCTGCAGCTCCTTCTGTGAGAGTATGCCTCCCTGGAGAGTTTTCTGCCCTTTTCCTTTCCCTTACTGTCAATCAACCAGGGTCTCTCTTTCTCTGTGCCTCATCTGCCTGCTCTACATCCTCTCCCTCCACCTCTCATTTGTGTCTCTTCTGCTCCCTTTTCCCTCTTGCCTTTTAAAATGGAAGGACTCACAGGAGGGCACTAATGTGCTCAAGGCACTCTGGCAGTCTCTCTGCATGGAGACATTTTTGCCTGGCGGTGGCGATAGAGAAAAGATCAGGGCTCATCAGAAACATTAGGATCCATACTCTTGGGATTACAAATATCCACAGGACATTGCAAGGAAATCTGGTCCTTAGTTGGTGTGGTACTTCGTTATGGATCACGTTTTTGGCCAGGGGAAAATTGATTGAAAGTGATGCTAGACATCAGTTAAGAGGGTTAAAAATGTTATGAAATTGTCTTCTCTGAAAATTGAATACTGAAAACACTCTCATAGAAGTTTGTGTGAGACATTTTGCTCTAGCCTCCTGAGACCTGAACTTTTGTTTGGTATGCATTTCTCCTAGCTATTTGGGATCAGTAGGACCTGATAAGTATAAAAAACTAAACATTGTCAATGACAGTAAAGTCCCAATGTCCCCAAATGAGAAACAATAAAATCCCAATGTCTGCAAACAAGTATTCTCTAATTAACAACGTCTTAGCTTGTTACTGTTGCTAAAATTGGTCAAATTTGTTGCCATATCAAACTACAAACATTATTAATCATAAATAAACAAGTTTCAACCATTAAATCTGATCAGGTTTTGTCCTCTTTTGTGTCACAAAGAACACAAAGAAGTGTCCATGAATGAGGACAACAGGTCTGAGTTAAGTAGAATGACGTATAAGGTCAAGTAAATCCAAAATGTGATGTCCTCATATGAGGACACAGGGTCTCAGGAGGGTACATCAAAGTGTTGGACGACTGACCCAGCTGTGACTGGTTTCACGAGTTGGGGAAGAAAAATGTGAAAGAAGAGACTGATCGCTTCTGATTTTGTATTTTGACCAAGGGGAGTTTGATCAATGTTTGTGAACACAACACATCATCACTCCGACCTCGTCACATACTGAAGCTTGGTCATGGACGTTCCATCTCAAAATATGGTGTGCAAGGTACCCTGGGTGCGTTGGTTGTGGACGTTTTGGGACGCCATGTCAACCTCAGCCTGTTACATGCATGGTGTGTTTTCAAAATACACCTCCTTTTTCACAAGAAATGTACAGTTTGCATACAGTCTCTTTCTAAATAAACGCACTACGTCAGTTAGACACCGTGAATTGACGTTTTTTTCCTTTAACAACAAACGCACACGGTTATGTTTAGGCAACAAAAGCACGTGGTTGGGTTTATATAAGAACAGGGTTGGGCTTTACAATTATATGGGAAGCGAACCCATCCATCACCACCCCTTCCCACCCTGCTCGGACTTTCGCCTCCTTAACTTATGTTGTTGTCCCGCAGCATTTTTCCCTGACGCCGCTGGGCACCATTACACAATGACAATGACTGGTTGAATATCATGCTGACCTAAAAGGACAGCTTTATGCAAGGAATGATTATTTGATTACTGATCAATCAGTTGACGAACAAAACAAACAAAAAACATCACAATGTCCAGTTTGCTTTTTTGTTCATCTGTCTGCCATACTTACTTGATGAATGCCTTTATAAGATTGAAATTTGCTAAATTCCTTCCCTGTTTAATTCAAGTCCACACTGTGATTTCAGTTTATATGATCATTGGCTCCTGATGTCTTTTACCGCCCTGTCCTCTAGTTCTCTTTAGATCAGCAGAAAGATTTGTGCCTGGAAGTCTGTAGTTCCATTTTGGTCTTCTTAAGACTTTAATGCCACTTTAATGTCCCTTAATGACTTTAATGCCCTTGAGGTTTGGGGACAGTTTTGCCACCACAAATTTCAAAAAGATCAAACATGCTTACGTGTGAAGTCATTTACACTGCTGCAGTTTGCTTCTGTTTCTGCAAAAGTCAGTCTAGATTTAATATCTGTTGTGTCATAATAAATCCTCTGTCCAGACCCTGCATTAATCGCACAGTACTTCTGTCATACCTATATAACAGTTGTTCCTCCCCACAGAGTCTCTTGGTGCATTTTCCTCACTTTAAATGTATTTATTGAGTTTCTGAGGCCAACATGAAATGATACACAGGCTGCTTTAAATATACTCTGGAGTCATAAACTGATGAGGCTCAGAGGCTTTGCCTGAATCCCAAACCAACAACAAATTTAAGTTTCTTAAGTTTCTAATTCGCATTTAAAAGCTCCACTCCTGTTGTTTCCTATCTGTGTGTGTGTGTGTGTGTGTGTGTGTGTGTGAGTTGGCCTGGCTAACTGTGATAAACGAGGTTAATCATCATGGAACCACAGCACAGGATGGGTTTTATTAACTGCAATAACCACAGAACTTGAGGTCTGTTTCTCTGTGAGGGGGAGAGTGTCTGTGTCTGTGTGTGTGTTTGTGTTTGTGTTTGTGTGTGTGTGTGTGTGTATGTGTGTGTGTGTGGGGGCCAGGGGAGGTTCTGTTAATAAGGCTGAGAGCCTCAGAAAGGCTGAACCACTTTGTTTCCATTCTGCAGCTCTACACAGTGTGTGCGTGTACGTGTGTGTGCATTTCTTTGCTTCAAGCAGCTGTGTGTGTGTGTGTGTGTGTGTGTCTGCAAATGCAACTGCTGGCGAGCCTGTACTTCTGTTTGTGTGTATGTGTGTGTGTGTGTTCAAATATTACATTTTCTGTATGTGTGCATATGTTTGTGTGTGTGTGTGTAAGATGGTATGTAATACATCACTTTTATCCCAGAGCTCCCTAAATGGGAGGACAGAGACCACCTGAATCTGACATGACAAATAGCCCCATGTTAATAACACATGGTGGTCACAGTACAGGTGTGTGTGTGTGTGTGTGTGCAGTGGGTAAAGCATATTTCAAGCTTTAATATGTTGCAATTATATAAGCGTGTGACTCTGTTCCTCAAAGTAATTACAGTCGCGCAGCTGCTTATGTGTCTGCATGCTATACATCTAGTATTCAAGCATGTGCTGTATGTCTGCATGTGTGTGTGTGTGTGTGTGTGTGTGTGCAGAGGCAGGAGACCGGGGCCAAGGTTAAAACATATTTAGTCGGCCGTTGCAGTCGCCACTCATTTTTCACGTTTAGAGGATGATCCATGCTGCTGTCTGCAGACTGCACTGTTTCCTCTAACAAAGTTCAACATATAAAGACACACCAGAGAGACTGGGAGCTGCACTGGCTCAGTTATGGTAAAAAACTCTCTCAGCATGACAGCAGGGAACAAACTCGAGTGGAGCACTTGTTTTTTCCTTTAGATGTTTAATTAAGTGGGAAAAAATCAATTAATTTGCAGGGCTCTTTGTGTTTTAATAAAGTCTTAGTTTGCCATCAACTAATCTATTTATTTAATTACAAAATCTAAATGTTTTCTTTCTGAATCAAATGAATACTGACATATAGAAGTACCGCCTAAAGTCTAGTGCTTATTAAAGACCAAAGCCCACAATTTAATATATGTAAATGTTGATAACCATAGACATTTCATTACAGACTAAAGCCCCTTAACTTCAAACCAATTCGGTTCGGTACTCCGTCTTGGACCGGGTTTTTTTTTTTTGAGACTGACTGGACCGCAGATGTCATTTTACAGCCTGTGGCCAAACATACTCGGGCGGAACATAGCTACGTGGAGCGGACTCCACGGAGGTCAGCCCGTTCTAAAAGCGGACGTCTGCAAGCCCTGTGCGCGAAAAGCTCAGATTTTACGATAAACCTGCAAATTTATTTGTGAGGAGTAAAAGAAACAACGTGTTACTGTCACTCTGTTGTCCTATGGTTGTTTTTTATTTTAAATGAGTCAATTGCGCCCCCAAGTGGAGAAAATCTGGTATTACGGACTTGATGCGTTTTTTTTACAAAAACCGGACCGTTTTTTTTTTCTCTCATACCGACCCAACCCTAGTGGTGTGAAGTCATTGTTTTGTGAGTCACAATTAAGGCTGCTTTCAGACCTAGAGTTGTCTTGCTTTGGTCTGAATCAGGGACTTATTTTGTTACAAAGTTGTATAATTTCTTAGAGTTGTTTCGTTCTCACGGCAGCATTTACAAGCGGACCAGATCAAATGCCTTGTGTGAGAAAGCTGCTCTTGATTGGTCAGAATTTCCATGTGGGAAAAATCCAGGAAGTAAAGCAAACGTTGAAGAAGAGTACACTTGCAAGATAAATGTGACACTTTCTAATGTCACAATGGAGGGACAACTACGCAGGTTGATTTTAGCGCTGCTCATCGTGGACTATATTGCTGTCATTGTTCATTTTAGTCAAACCATACAGTTTGAAAACGAGGCGCGGCTCCAACTAGAAAACAATGTTTTGATGCATTGGATGTGCTGAATGTGCATATTAAGGCAGTACAGGAGGAGGTGCACATTAATAATCCTCCAGGACTGTAACATGCTCATGTTTAACCCAAACAATGTGTCATGTGACTGCAGTTGGTTCAGATCCAGGTCGGAACACGTTCTCACCACAAACGAACCGCACCAGAGTTCGTTTGTAACCGGACTGAGACCACCTCTTCAAGAAGGTCTTGGTCTGGTTGTGTTGGTGCACACCTGAGTGTGATTGCTGTGTTCACACCTGCCCAAATGAACCGCACTTAGGGGGCAAACGAACTTGAGTTTGATTGAACTGAACCAAACAGAGCAGGTCTTTGAAACTTAGGGTGCTCGATGAGGCCGGAGTCTAGGTGGCAAACTCTAACCATGTTCTGCTGCTGAAATAAACATTTAAAACGTGAGTTGTCTGACTGAAGTAACGTTAATGTTGGTTGACTCAGGAAATTAAGGGAAATTACTTATTAGTGGCACCATTTTTAAATAACATACTTTCTAATCATTGCAGTTGGGGGAAGGTATCAAGTATCTTAAGTTGTTCTGAGTGAAGTCTTTTTTGATTTTGTCAAGTTGAACCTAAAGTCATCAAATTTGTGTCCCGTGTCCAAGTCATGTGACTCGAGTCCACACCTTTCAATGTAACACATCTTCCTGAAATATTAAAATATCTCAAATGTGAGATGCATATTTTTTTTAACTTTTGCACTGTGTTATCATCTTCCTACACATTTTATTTTCTCTCTCCAGGGAATCTGACACCTCGGCAGCATTTTTGTCACACTGCAGGTGCTACAATGTGTTCTGTGAAAGTCAACTTTGTGTGCTCCATATATTTATTTATTCTTCTGTGCATTGCCTTATATAGCTGCTGTTGATTTGTTTAACTTCATTGCAATAGCTTTAATGAGGCTTTTATAAAACAGACAGCAGTTTCTTTGATCCTGCAGTATTTACACTGAGGAAGAGGAATCAGAGGAATAAAGCTTCCTGTCATAAAATCTGAAGCAAGGAATTGAAAATGTCAAGGTATACACCCTGAATAGGGGTCACTGATGAACACAAATCTATTTCTAAATTGAAGACCTCGGGGAATTTATGCTCATAAAGGCCTCACAAAGCTAAATGCCAAATGTGCAGGGAGAAAGGTCTTTGATTAAAGCTGGCAGAAAGTCCAATATTTAAGATGATTAAAACATCGACAGTGTTGGATCGATATTAGAGTGAACATACGATGCAGCACCTGTGTATGGACATGCAGTGAACACACTCACCGGGTACAGAGGTTCCCAACGCAACAAATACTACTGCTGTGACTGAGTCTTTCAGGCCCACTGTGCAGCCAAAATGAGAGGCCAGGTCCCCTGTAATAACATGAAAGGAACATTAACATGATAACTATACATATTACTACTTCTATTATAGCATATATTCTTAAAATATAAAGGTATCAGTCAAATCGCACCTAATAACAATAACCAAAATGTAAAGAATCCTGTTACTAAACATGTTTTCATTTGCCTTTTATTGCCAGATATCCTTTAAGTGCTGTAATTCATCTTAATTTGCTTGAATACTGTATTATTTTTGTACAAATTTAAACCATCAGCTGTCATCGTACCAATGATGGCGGTGAGCAGTCCGATCATACAGATGGAGACGACGAAGCAGGCCCAGCCGTTCCAGTACTCTGTGGGCGGGACGAAGGCGAACAGAACCTTCCAGAAGACGGTGAGGAAGTGCATGACGTAGTCGAAGCACGACGGCAGCTTCTCCTCCCCGCACTCCTCGTCGTCATCATCCTCGCCTGGGGAGAAGGAGGGAAGAGAAAGATAGGTTAAAGAGGAGGGTGGCGGAGGCGTGGCGTTCCCTCAATATACTCTCACCTGCGAAGGAGTTCATGAGCAAAACACTGAGTGTTAACAGGCGTAAATAAGCTGATTGAGATCTTGTTTACGCTGAGCTGTTTGCAAGAACCTTTCATTTCCGTCATTTCCCGCTTTCCACGAATAAACCACTTCACAGACTAATGTCTACGGGGACTGGGAAAAAAGTGAAGTACAGGTGCAGCATCTCGATGACTGCGTGTTAATGAAGAAATATTGATCCCAGTAGGAAGTAATCAAATCTAATCCAATCAAATCTCTTGTGCCTCAGACCAGTTGGACACATAATGACCACAAAGGGAATCACCATGACATCACGGCAACAACAACAATCACTTCTGGGTAGAGAGCTGGAAATTGATTTAAATTGCGGAAATGAGTGAAATCAGCAAACGTGTTTATTTCTGTTGTCATCTTCAGCTGTGCCTAGCACGTTTTAAGATGTGTAGTTAAATACAACAGCCAGACATATGCAACAGTTCTGCTGTGCTTACTGTGTTGCTTTGCTAGTGTCTTTGACAAACCAAATCGCTTGAATGATCCAAATCTAACGCTTGAAGATCCACTCAATACTAAAAGTGTATGTCATATAAAAACTACAGTGATGGTCAAAGTTGTCACAGTGATTTACATCCAACATCCTTTCATTTTATAGGTACAGTTTACTAATGTATGTAAAACTCTCCACAGTATGAACAGTGGTTACATGAGCCTCAAAACCAGACACAACTCAGCCCTGAGCAGAGTGACTGTCCTCTATTGACCAATCAGACTGCAGTGTTCACAGCTCCACCTTTTAGTACCAGATCTGTGTGCTAGGTACCCCAACAGAGGGGGGACCAAACATGGGGACGGTACAGTATGGTTCCATTGGTACCATCCACAACTTGTCACAGTGGAACGGAAAAAAAGCGTACTGAACTGAACTGTACCGTACAGCTTGGTGGAAACAGGCTTAAGACTTTTATTATTTTAGTCTGCTCACATGGTTCATATGTTTAAGGTGGAGTCCAACAGGAAATGATCCCCCAGGAAACCCTTAATCTACTAATCTGCCATGCATTTCTTGGTTGTCTTGGTTTGGTCAACCCAATCTCTAGTGTTTTCCTCAAAACTATGGATACATTACATTTGTACATTGTTTTGTAGCAGATACTTCAAACTTTATGTTTCTCCACAATGCTGATAACGTACGGTTACGTTTAGGCACAAAAAACACTTGGTTATGGTTAGGACAAGGTTACATTCTGACTTAAAACATCCACGTTTAGAGTCACAAAGCTGTTGGAAGTGCAGGTACAGGTTTGTGAAAAACACCCAGGTTTGGTGCCATAAATGCTGCCGGGAAATGCCATGATGTGTTGGTGAAACTGCAGAGGATCAGTGGCTCAAACGTAGCTGGAGAATACTGTGATGTGCTGCTAAAATCACCCAGGTTTGGTGCCACAAATGCCTCTGGGAAACACTGGGAAGGGTAGCTGAAAATACAACTGGTGTTGTTGTTTGTTGGTCTTAAACAGTGGTCTGCAGTTTGGCAGCCATCTCACCAAGGTGTCACTCCATCCACCATCCCCTCCTCTTACCGATGACAAAATCAGTTCATATACTGTCACTTTACACATGTTGTTATGCTGTTGATACCCCAACAGAGGGGGGACCAAAAATGGGGACGGTACGGAATGGTTCCATTGGTACCATGCACAACTTTTCACAGTGGAAATGGTGAGGAGATAATCAGCATCCGGTGGAAACATCAATGGGACTTTCATACTAAAAGCTGATATTGGACACATTCTTGTCTTTATTGAAGATTTGACAAACTCAGCTCTGCTGGGAAGAGCAGATATTATCTGTCCATGACTGACCTGAAGTGCAAAAGGATTATAAAACTCTGTCAGTGTCTCTCTCTTTCACTCCAGCAGACAGAGGGATTATAAAGTTAAATCTATAGTGACAGAAATTTGAAAATCAGACTCAATTTGACACATATCTGATCCACTGACTGGCAGGTGTGTGTGTGTGTGTGTGTGTGTGTGTGTGTGTGTGAGAGAGAGAGATGTCAGTATCAAAGTCTAATCATTGCCTCAGGACATGGACTATAGCCAGCCACATGCTGTTAGGGACACACACACACAGACACACACAAACAGACCATTAGCAGTCTATACACTCCTCTGTGTCGTTGGCTGTTGTTCTGCTCTGTTTGTAAATGAGTCGAATGAATGAATGAATGAGAGTACCTGCTGTTTCCCAGAAACACGCTGACTGGGTAAATCCCAGTGCAAGCCATGATCTCTTATTGATTTCACCGGTATCATTACTCGCTGCATACAAATGCTGCAAACATCGAAACAAAAACTGTGCACCCTGAACGAAGCCGAGATTGGAGAGTATCCTTTTACCACAGCAACTGTTCTCTGTGAGGTGTATTTATTTTTTTATTTTATTTTTGTACTAGAAGTGTTTTTTCGTGCTGACAAAACCTTTGGCTTTTACAGTTTAAAAAAGTAAAAATGTAGAAACAGCTGACCTTTCGCTAAGCCCCGCCCCTTTGTGATGGTCCAACAAGCTGTTTGAGTAAGCATGGACTCTGCACTGCACTGCCTGAGGAAATATTATCATATTTTTGGAAAATGAAAGAGTGATTCCAGAGAGAAGCAGACAGAGGGGTCTACAGTCTGTGTTTGAAGGATATATCCAGGATGTCAAACTGANAAAGATAGTTAGAAGCTAAAGCCCAACTATAGGCTACAGATCACAGTGTAAAAGTGAACCACCACTTCACTGCTGATCGCCACACAAGACAATGAATATAAAGGGAAACTTTGCTGATATTGAACCAGCTGTGTGGCATCACAGTGTGTGCGGATGAACAGTGTTTGACTTCCCTCTCGTGCCACTGCCAGCANCCACACAAGACAATGAATATAAAGGGAAACTTTGCTGATACTGAACCAGCTGTGTGGCATCGCAGTGTGTGCGGATGAACAGTGTTTGACTTCCCTCTCGTGCCACAGTGTGTGCGGATGAACAGTGTTTGACTTCCCTCTCGTGCCACTGCCAGCACCCGGATCTTCGCTGCTGGACTCCAGGGGATGACAAACAACGTTCATCTGCACACACTGTGATGACACACAGCTGGTTGAATATCAGCAAAGTTTCCCTGCTTCCCTTCACTGGTTCCTGTACAGCAGGGTCGGTCTTTGTTTCTGGTATAATCATTAAAAAGCAAAAGCAGCATGTGTATACATTCAGTAGGCTATATCTTCAGTAGCTAGCTAGCTAACCCAACACTTTTCAGGGTTTGATTTTGGTTTTGGAACAGGGAAGAAACGTATATCTTTTTCCAACCTCTCCAGGTAACGAGTATCATTAATACACGACGTGCCCCAGGCACAACATTTAGCTCCTAATCCACAAAACCAGCCTGAAGATGAAGGAAATCTGAAACGACTGCATTAGAGTGAGCCGGCCTGATGCTACGTTATGATTGGCCAGTCTGTGAAGGGTCAATTATTATTATGCAAGTATTAGTCTCTCTAAGGATGAAGAAGACAATTTTGTCTTTTTTTAATTTTAGAAAGGAAAATGAGGATACCAGAACCTCAGAAAAGCCAAACTGAGACACACTCTCTCTCACATGGATCCTTCAGATGTCACTGACGGATGAATTACGTTCTTTTAAATCTGCCGTTTGGAATTGAATGCATGAACTCATCAGTCTTGGCAAAACTGTCATAACAGATAATAAATCAGTTAATCATCTGCAAAAAAACACACTTGATTTGTACTCAGCTTGACTGAAAACCATGATGATCTCAAAACAAGACAGGCAGTTTCCACAAACTCAGTGCGGTTCTTGACACTTTGAGTGCTGACCTTCAATTGCACGAACAAAGTTACATGATAGCCTGATATTAAAGTCATTAAACACAAGTCACGATCCACATCCAGGCTGTGTGCTGTGCAATTACTATACATTAGTGTGGGTTAAAACAAAGATTAATGTACTTTAATAGGGCCAACAGTTTCCTCAAAAGGTCACGTACCTTGTTTAATGTAATTAAAAATAGATGCTTCCTTTTCAGGGCGCGCACTTGGAACAAATCAAATCATCAACTATAAATGAACAGTAGAAGGCCAGCGCAGACAGCAACGGCTTTACCCACTATTATGGTTTAGAACACACACACACTTAGTAATGAATTATAAAACAAGACTCTCTGCTTGAGTTATGTCACTTTTTACTTTCAGCAGCTCTCCTTCCCTCCCACACAGTCTGTAATGGCTGAATGGAGCCATTTCTAACTCCCTTTCTCTCTCTCACTTCCTGCTAATATTTATATGTGCTCTTTTATCACAGCCTTGGTCTCTCTCTTTGGTCTTTTTCTTTCTATTCTCTGTTCCTATTTGTGTGGGTGTTTAATTATGTGGGTGGGAAAATCACAACGCGGGGTGACCACATTGGGAGAATAGTAACATTTTCCGATGAAGATAAAGGTGCCAAAGCAGGAAGCTGAACCTGTGTCCACTCCTGAGTTTCACTTTTGAGGTTTGGTTTTGACCATCCAGTGGTTTCAACTCATACTGTGACACAAAGTGCATCATCATGCACCACTCTGATGAACCATGTGACACGTAGCTGTAGCAATGCATTACCTTCCAAACTTGCAAGTTAATTGGTTGGCCTGGCTCTTATAGATTTGAGTTAACATACAGCTAATTTAACTACTGACTAGATTATGGTTGCTGGAAACTTAGTGCTTTATGACTGGAGGTAGTCGGCGTGGATGGTGGACACTGGGCATACAAAAGGCAAGACTTTGACAACCAGAGAGCATTTGCATTTTCAGCCCCTATGTGGTTATGCCTAGTTCACACAGCCCTGATTTTCTGCTTGCTGACGATATTTGGAGCTCCTGACAAAAGCCCAAGATCAGAGGCAAATAGGCTCGGGGCCTGCAAATTGTCACTTGAATGCTATGTGTGAGCTGTTCAAAGGCACAAAGCCAAAAGGCTCGCCGTTGCATCACAGATGCTCCCCAGATGTCAAGCATGCTAAATATCTGGACCCGTCAAGGAGCCAATTAGAGTGCAAGACATGGGTTGAGGACAGAGACGAATGTCATTGTGGCGCTTTCCAAGGTGTGTGTGTGCATGTGTGTTTGAGAGGAAATGAAAGAAAGTGACAGACAGAGTGGAAGAAAAGGTGGACTTAGTCATTTTTTGACTTTGATAATTTATATAAAGGGTACAGATGACTCGAGCTCAAGGCCAAGGGATGCCCCATGAAAAGGTCTATGGTTGACCCTTAAATGGGATCAAGGACAACAATTTACTTTCTGACTTATATCACTGATAATACAAGTTATTACTGGAAGAAAATGAAAGGAGGATAGAATCAACAGCCAAATGTCTTGCAAAAGAAATAATGTGAAGAAGCAGCAGGTATGACAGGCAGAGCTGAAGGTGAGAAGTGAGACAGACTAATGTTAGCACATTAACCCCGCTGTATTGGGCTCAGTTTTAAAGCTACAGTGAAGACACTGGTATCATATTAAACTAGAGGACCTAAGGCATCCACTGGTACCAACTATCCATCCATCCATCCATCCATCCATCCATTTTCATCTGCTTATCTGGGGCCAGGTTGCAGGGGCAAAAGGCCAAGCAAAGCATCCCAGACATCCCTCTCCCCAGCAACATTTTCCAGCTCCTCCTGGGGGACCCCAAGGTGTTCCCGGGCCAGATGACATATGTAATCCCTCCAGCGTGTTCCTAGTCTGCCCCGAGGCCTCCTACCAGTGGGACGATCCCAAAACACCTCTAACGGGAGGAGCCCAGGAGGCATCCTGATCAGATGCGTGAACCACCTCAACTGACCCCTTTCGACATGAAGGAGCAGCGGCTCTACTCCGAGCTCCCTGCGGATGTCCAAGCTCCTTACCCTATCTCTAAGGCTGAGCCCAGCCACCATTCTGAGGAAACTCATTTGGTACCAACCATGTAAAGCAATCTTGTTGGAACGGGGGCTAAATAACGCTCCAAATTCATGCTAATATTTGGCGAGGGAAAAGGAACATTGCCATTTTTCAAACCTTATTGTCACCCGTGATCTTAACACCTCCTGGATGGGGATGGATGAGGGGCCCACTTTGTAAAATGTTGTCCCCCTACCCATATGTCCTATCGTCCATTGGCAAACTAGATCCTATACAGAACTTTTTAATAAAGTGTAAAAAGAGCATAAAAAGGCAGAAGCTGCAGTGACAAGTTAAGTGCCACCATTACTAGTCAGTCTATAATGGCAGTGTAGATCAAATATATATCTACATATATATCCCTGAAACATGAATGTCTCTCGCATTCTCGCTCTGTCTCTCCTCTTGGGCTTGTATTTCTATGCTCCCTCATCCCTCCCTCCCTCTCTATCTGCCTTTACTTCTCTCCATGCCTGACTTGGACTCTCTCTTCTCGCCTCTCTATTTCCATGCTCAGTAGGCGTTATACTGATAAAGTGGTTATCCAAAAGTAATTCTTTCTTGTTCTCTTCCTCTCTTGTCGTTTACACTCTTTTCATCCTTGGTCACGCTTTGCTGATGTAGCCTTTATATAATTAAATGTTCTCTATTACTTCCCTGCTTCATCCCTCTAAATCTCCCTCATCCCTCTGCAACTTCCTGTCACTCTCTAAATGCCATTTAAAGTCTCTTCACTCTATTTCGTGTGTGAAATCAGTCGTCTTTGTTATTTATTTGGAGCCCAGGAGAAAAAAACATCTCCAAGGAAACAATAAAAACTCTTTGTGTTGCTCATTGGTGAACGTCTCATGCTAATCTGGCAGCTGCTCACTCAGGCTTTGCTACCAAGAGGGACCAGCATGCTAATGCACTTGACATCAAGAAATATCTAATCTGGCACACATGCACACACATATCAATACACTCTCCCTTGCCCTGCAGAGGTGTCAGGGTTTGTGCTATCTCTTACTGCTCACTGAGCGTGCCCACAAGCTGCGTTTTCATAGGTCAGGGCAGATGCAGCTTGTCTCTGCGTGCTGTTAGCCAAGCGAGGTGTGCGCACATAAGTGTGTCTGGACTGTCTGCTTACAGTGATATGCACTGAGCTCAGGGGGCTTGTAGGAAGCATTCATACCACTGCCTGTTTACACACACACACACACACACACACACACTGGGCTTTGAAACTGATGTGGACAAACGAGGTCATGAGCAGAAAACTCAAAGCCGCTCTGAAACGGCCGTTCAGTCACTTTGTGTTTCAGAAGAAAGGAGCGAGACTTTGGATGAAAACATTTCAGGCTTCACACAGCTAGCCACCAGGGTTGTGCAACAACACGCACACACATGCACACACACAAACTTGTTTTCCACCCTTGGGGGGGACCACATATTTTTAACCCAATTGTGAGGTCCACACATACACACACACACACACTGAGATCAACAGAACACACACTCTTGAAAGCAGGACAGTAAGACACACAGACACACACATAGGCATTATTACACGCACAGACTCTGAATCCCAAACGGAGGCGAGAACATCACACACCCAGTGCACCGTGGGAAATATCACACACAAGACAGCCTGTCATTCAACCGCGCATCTTCAAACGTGGCCACAGTTTGTGCCTCTCGTTAGTGTTGTTTTGACACTGATGATTACATTGCAGCCACAGAAACAAGCCGCCATAGTTGTCAAAAATAAAAAGAAGTCACGTTTTGAGAACACAGCAGATCTTTAAAAAAAAAACAAAACCTCCCTACGTTCATGAAGACACACATCTTCAAAGCCTTAAGAGGACTGTCGGTATAAAAAATAGTTTCTCCACTGTACATTGAATTTTAATTTTCACCAGATTCTTTACACTTTTGACCAAACAAATACGACTTCAAACGAACAGGGGCTGTCTTCAGCTGAGTTGTTTGACTGATTCTGTGTGTGTATATAGTCCGTCTGTCAGAACGCATGCTATCTATCTTGCAAACACTCAAACACACACCACAGCATTAAATAAACTCATCACTTTATCCTTAAAACCTTTAAAATGCTGACTAGCAAGTTTGGAACACTCGTCATTTTGTCCAACAAGCACCAACACTTAGGCAACATGCATAGGAATTTGTTTTTATCTCTTCTCCATCAGACGTTTTACATGAGCAGTTGTCACACACACGGCCTATCAGTGAAAGAGCCAGTCAGCCTGTCTTTCTTTTGACAAGCCAATCACTCAGCCAGTCAACAAATCAATTATATAATCAGTCCCTGAGTCAACGCTTCATTGTCATTCACTGTCTGAAGGATGCAAATTACAGTTAATGCACAGCAAGGACAGACAGGTGGTGTTTATTTGCACATAGCATGACATGGCACATGTGGCCAAATAGAGGTTGTTGGTCTAACTGCTGTTTATCAAATATCAAAGACACAAAAACGCTCACAAATGTGAAATGAAGCTATGGTGTTAAATGCAATGAGAAAAATGAAGAATAATTCCACTCCTACCCTTTCAAACAGTGGTTCTCAAAATTTCTTTGACAGTGTACCCTCTTTGAAATATATATATTTTCAGCGAAGTACCGCCTGGTTGAAAAAAAAGCCTATATGCAACATCAGTGTCTGATTTTCTATGTAACAACCTTGAACTGTTCATATGTATACCTATGAAAAGTAATGCACCAGTAAATGATCATGTAAACAAGGGCTTATTGGAGTAAAGAAGGAAGTAATAGAAGGAGCAAAAGTCTGCACAGGGAGGCAGGTTGGTTTGGTGAATGGATCAAACACACACAGAACTTTCCCCAAGGAGACAGGTGTTTGTGTGCTGTGTGAAACCCAGTGAACTTTGAGTTACCCAAGGAACTAAAGATACCCCCTGCAGCACTTCAGAGCACCTCTCAGGGCACACGTACCCACATTTGAGAAACACTCTCCTAAAGAAATCTGATATGTTTCCACAGAACGCACAGTGAAATGTCACAGCGTGTGCTCAGTCTACGTTCGTCTCTTCCCTGTGTTCAGGTGATACAAGCCTCCAGTTAACACGACTAATGTCAGCTACAAGTACGTCCACGCTACAAGGGTGTTGTTCTGTATTTTTTTTCTTGTCTGTGTTTTTCCTTGAATACCTATTATCTCTGTCCACTCCCCTCCGGTGTGGACACATATATACAAACACACACAGACATACGTCCATAAACAACACACTCACACACACATACAGAGGAGCAGGTGATGAACAACGTGGTGTGGACTCAGTAATTACAGGGCAGTGGAGTGTGGAGCTGTTGCACATAAATCTCTTTCTCTTTCTTTCACTTTTCTCCCCCACTCTCTGTCCTAACAATCCCTCTCTCTCTCCCTCTGTCTCTCTCATGATTTCCTTTGCATTGATTTTTTCCCTCTCCATCTTGTTGCGCCTTTGTTGGTGGCTGTGCTGCTCTTAGTCAGACAAGAATATGTTCTTCAAACAGATCCTGTTGTTGTGGATAAACACAGTTGTAAACAGCATAATGTCAAAAAGGCTAAAAAATATTAATTAATTCCACTTAACCTGTAACCATTTCGCCTCTGGTCAGCACATCATACCAAATTAATCACACCTGGACTCTGTACGTACGCCGACATGCTCACCCTCTTCCTACCGACTGGGAAGCAGAAACACATTATGAATGATTTCAGGTTCAGGATCATTCATTAAACCATGACTGTAAACATCTGGTGCTGTCAGGTGGGAAGTTGGCTCCTGGCACTTCCTTCCTGATCACCTATGTGCATCACCCAAGTTATGAAAGGCAGCAAGCTATGATTGGTCGGGGTCCTGCTTGTTGTCTGCAAGGTCTCTCAAACAAGTTAAGAATTTATGACTCTGTGATCGCTTGAACTGACACAGTGATCATCTCAGAGGCCAAATATGTTGTGTAGCCTGGCTGAAGATGTTTTGTAATGCTATAACAAGGTCATGCCACTTCTATCTTTACTACAGATGCATGTGATTTGGCTAACGTAGATTGCTAACTCAGACAACCTTCACCTAAAACTGTGGTTCTCAACTGGTCCAGCCATGGGGTCCAGATTTCCAGATTTCTCAGTCCACACAGTTAAATACATTCAGAGTCATAATGTCGTCGAGCTAATTTGCTGTCTCTGTAAGATATAAAGAAACATAAAGTTTCAACACATGCACTCGATATAAAACATACAAATGTAGCGTATCTGTGGTTTGCAGAAATGCACAATGTTGGCAGTTTGGTTTCAGGAGGAATAGCTTAATCCTTTAAGGTACACATAAGAGGAAACACTGTGTACAATAAAGCATAAATGTCAGCTCTTCAAGAATGTAAATGTCAACAAATGCATTAAAGAAACGGTGGGTAAGATTTAGAGGGATGTAATGGCAGTAACAGTGAGAACCGCACATTGCAACTAGCTGAAACTGCTCCCAGTTAGAATTTCTTCAGAGTTCATCATCGAGGAGATTTTTACTGGGAGTCGAGGTCTCTTCCTCTCCAACACAAACAGACCAGGTGATTTAAAACTGGTTAAAAACACTAAATAAAGCAGTTTCACATTTGAAGATTGCCGTTTTTCCAATGCTCTTATCGTAGAGGGGCTTTAAACTATGGTGGCTGATGCAAAACTGTGAAAGCACGAAAACATGTTAAACCAACACATTCTCACTCCGACCTCATCACATATTGACGTTTTGGTCATAGACGTTCCACATCCACATACGTACCCTGGGTGCGTTGGTTGTTGATGTTCTGGGACACCATGTCAGGTTCTCTTCTTTCAAGATACACTGTCATTTTCACAGGAAATTTAACGTTTACATACAGTAGAGATGCGCGGATGCCGTTTGAGCGCACCCGAATCCTCGTGTACTCATCAATCATCCACCCGCCACCCACACGACATAATTATCCTCTAAAATTTAGAGACACGCACCCGCACCCAGCCCACGCCAAACATTAAGTTATTGTATTTACATTTAAATTATGTCCAGCCGTGCTCATTCGCTTTTCATATAGGCGCATTTTCTTGACTCAAACAATTAAAAGATTATAGGCTACTTTCGAATATGGTCACATTTCTAATGTAAAAATTACTCTTGCCTAATATTGTTTGCTCTGTTGCAATAATAAAAGTCTTTGAAGTAAGTCAAGTCCTCTTGTGCCCTGTTTTACGGAGTGTGCGGTCCACCCACAATCCACCCGAAATTAATTACAATGATCATTTTTATTGGCCCACCCACCCACAGATTGCGGATATCTGCGGATGTCGTGGATATATCCGCAAGATTTGCATCTCTAACATACAGTCTCTTTCAAAATAAACACAAAATGTCGGTACAACACCGCAAATTGACATTTTGGCACACATGGTTGGGTTTATGAAAAAAAAACAGGGTTTGGCTTTAGAATCTTACGGGACACGAGCACCGCTCTCTCGGTTGAAAGTCGGTGTTCGTTGGACCCATCCACCACCCCTCCCACCCGCTCCACTCGGACTTTTACCACCTTAACTTTCGTCCTTGTCCTGCCGCGTTTCCCCCTGACACTGCCGGGAACTATTCCACTACAACAGGAACCGTTTCTTCCACCACAAGTCACTGCCCAAGTGCCGGATTTCGACGACTGGGAGTGAGACCAGGCTCGTTAAACATGAAAAACATGAAAGACATGAAAAAACACAAATGGCCTGGAGCCAGTGTTTGAGTTGTCCATTCTGGGCTACTGTAGAAATACGGTGGTGCAACATGGTGATACCCCATGGACGAGGACCTGCTCCCTATGTAGATGTAAGTGGCTCATTCTAAGGTAACAAAAACATTTTTATTTTTGGGTTATATAATACACAAAAGGAAACATTATCCATTTTTGCCAATATATGCCCCTAAATCTGACACACTGGACCTTTAAGGAGCCAAAACTACCAAGCTGCTTCCCAAATGGCAACTTGGCAGGCTTGTCACATACTATAAGTGCACAACACCACACTGACGAACACACACACACATAATCTCTCCCTGTCTCTGTGTTAGCTTATCTGGGGAAAATTCTCCATTAGCCACGCAATAAACACAAAAAGAAGGGAACAAGGGAAGACAGGTCAGTGTACACACACACAGACACACACAGACACACACACACACACACACACACACACACACACACACACACACACACACACACACAAAACCAACACTGGCACGCTGACATTTCAGAGTGCTTTAACAGCCACCTAAATGCAGGTCTCTTGCTTTGAGATGAATGCCATGCTCTCTGCAGCATTTTGTGTGCGTGTGAGTGTGTGTACATATGTGCAGTGTAAATGCCAAATAGTTGTTATGATGTGGTGACCTGAAGGTTAAGTCTTGGCAGATTTTAAATGTCTTTCCATGGCTGCCATTTTAGCAGAAAAGCTGGTTCTAAATCTGCAATCTTCCCCTAATTGAACTGATGAAGTGATAAGTTACAACAGATATCTCTTCCCTTATATGAGGCCAAATTTCTGGAGGGCTTTGACACATCAAGATCTTAATCAGACACTTCAGACGGAGAGGAAGGATGAGAGAGACAATGAGAAATACCAAATGTCTTTGGTCAAGAAGAAGGAGTATTTTGAGGCGTGTTTAATGTGATTTTAATCTTGATTTTAATCTAATACATTTGAGAGGAGATAAGAGACAGAGTTAGATGCTAGAGGGAAGGAAGGATGGAGAGAATGAGAGCCAGAGAGAAAGAGAGATAAGATTAGACAAAGCTAGCTTATCAGTGTGTACTGTATTAAATCCACCACCATATCACTGTCAGCCGCTCTGGACTTGTTCAAACCCTTGAGCCAGCAGTGTGTGTTTGAAGGGATGAGCCACCAATTTACAGCATGTCTCCATTTAGGTTTACTTGTTGTGAACAACAGTAACTCAGAGTGAGAGTTAGATTCTGTTACAATATTAATAGTTTAACTAAAAAAAATCTACCACAAATTACACATTTAAACAGCTCATAATATAAATATAAATATAAATATATAAATAACGTAGGTTTACATTACCAAAGGTTTATGACAAAATCGCTTGACGACACCGACTCCTGTGTGCGCACAGTGAGAGAGGAGAAGGAGAGACGCTGTGCTGCTGCCAGAGGAGCCGCTGAATGAGTTCCCTCTGAGCGGTAACTCACTAAAAGAGTCTGAGAAGTCCGGGCTGTTCATAAAACATTCAGGACGCCACAGTTTATTCCACACTACTGAAGCTGCTCCTCTTTTTGGAACTGAGTCGGTAATAATTTTGCTTTCAGCCATGCTTGTTGTTGCCGTGGGTAACAGTATGACGTCAATGTCAAAAAGTCGAAATATTGCGAGTATCACAATATGAATTGTTCATGTGATATTAACACCTCTAGATTATACACAAAAGAAAAAACATACTTCACCCTTTCTCTCCTCTACCATCCATCCATCCATCCATCCATCCATGCATCCATCCATCCATCCATCCATCCAAGCCCAGAGGAGCTGACCCTGGCCCGACCTTATGTTAAAGCCAGGCCGCCTCATTTCCTCCTCGTGCCTCCATCATGAGCCTCAACACATTTGTATTCCACAGGAGAAGTAATTAATCTTTGACCTTCCTCCGATGTTTGGTAATTAATTGGGGGATGGTAGGAGACATGGGAAGAGAGCCAGTGCGGTAGAAGGGGCGAAGTGAAATACAGAATGGGAAGTGAAAAAGAATGAGGGGCTATATTGAAGGATGAACCCACTGAAGCCATTTAATGCACCTTCGTCTCTGCTGATTACAGTTTAATCAGCAGAGATAAGACAACACAAGTCATGGTGAGTTTCAATACTGAATAAGGCTTAGTGTGCAATCCAAACCACAATCCCTGCTTAAGCTAAACACAATTGGACTGTCATCACACACCAGTAAGAAGACATGAAGAAACATCTCATTATGAGCTTCACACACTATCAAACATTTGTGCACTGCAGTTTCTTTTAACTGTGTTTGATTACAAAAAAAAAAGAACCCAGCAATTCTCTTGGAAAAAATGAGTCTCATGTTTACAAGCGTTGCAATGAGATTATTTGGTGCCACACAAGTTGGCGTTGTTCTAACTTTACCAAATTAACTGATTCAAAAGAGGAAACCCTCCAGGGTTTAAATAAACACTTACAAACATGCGGGGTGTGAATGAGTCTCAATGCGATTTAGTTAAACAGACAAATGGAGCTGGTGGTAACAATCACAAATCTAATTGATTTCAGATTGATCCCAGCTTTGTTAAATCCCAATTACATACTGTATTCATACTACACACTAACTTTTAGGGCTGCCCTATAGCCGACCAAACATTAGTTGACCGGGTTTCATTGGTCACAGCAAAAAAAAAAACCCCAAACAAACAAATGCAAACTCTATCAGGAGCTGCACCTTGTCAAAATAAATCAAAACCCATATGACTGGACCATGTGGGAATTTAATTTGAAAGGACAGACACAGGAAGTGTCCACGCTCAGCAGTCAGACAGGAGTCAGGTTAATTTCCAGGGCTGGTACCT